>NC_139551.1:0-485000 GCF_965153285.1 Podarcis tiliguerta
CAGGCAGTCCCTTACGGGGAACAATCCTGCAACCTTGCTTGTGCAGCAAATGTTGCCCTCTTAAAACCCCAACCCTAACCTCCTAACCCTAACCCACTGCAGGGCAGGAATATGCAGAACCACCAGCAACCTTGGCTGTGCTGTCCGTGTTGCTCTATTAAATGGCACTTTTAAGGCAATTTAAACTGCAGCTGCAAGTTGCGCCGTGAAAACACACCTTGCCATTCCCTTTTCCTGACTGGGAAACGGAGGAAGGTGCTGGCTTACAGTCTCCCCAAGAACATTTCAACAATCAGGAGGAGGCATGAAGCCTTCAGGGTGATTGTACATCCGCTGAGAACATTTAACGCTATTTCTCTTTCTGAAGCCCCTTCCAAAGAATAATGATGGCATATAAACCTCTGGAAAAGACCCGAAGGGCATCCAGTCCAACCCGCTGCATCGCAGAAAAATGCAGGAGTCCCTTACGGGGAACAATCCCGCAACCTTGCTTGTGCAGCAAATATTGCCCTCTTAAAAAACCTAAACCTACCAATAACTACTAACCCTAACCCTAAAACCTAAAAAAAATCCTAAACCCTAAACCTAACCCACTACAAGGCAGGGATATGCAGCAGTCCCTTACGGGGAACAATACCGCAACCTTGCTTGTGCAGCAAACGTTGCCCTTAAAACCCTAAACCTAACCCTAACCTCCAACCCTAACCCGAAACCTAGCCCTAAAACCCTAACCCTTACCCCTAAACCTAACCCACTGCAAGGCAGGAATATGCAGGAGTGCCTTACGGGGAAACAATCCTGCAACCTTGCTTGCTGGCAGCAAATGTTGCCCTCTTAAAGCCCTAAACCTAACCCACTGCAGGGCAGGAATATGCAGAACCACCACCACCAACCGTGGCTGTGTTGTCAGTGTTCATGTATGAAATAGCACTTTTAAGGCAATTTAAACTTCAGATACAAGTTGCGCCATGAAGCACATTTTGCCATTCCCTTTTCCTGACTGGAAACGGAGGAGGTGCTGCTTACAGTCTCCCCAAGAACATTTCAACAACCAGGAGGAGGCATGAAGACTTCGGGGGGGGCATTGTACATCCACTGAGAGCATTTAACACTATTTCTCTTTCCTCTTTCTGAAACCCTTTCCAAAGAATAATAATGGTATATAAACCTCTGGAAGGGACCCCAAGGGTCATCCAGTCCAACCCGCTGCATCACAGGAACATGCAGGAGTCCCTTACAGGAAACACTCCTACCACCTTGCTTGTGCAGCAAATGTTGCCCTCTTAAAACCCTAAGCCCTAACCTCCTAACCCTACCCCCATACCTAACCCTAGCACTAAAACCCTAACCCTAACCCCAACCCTACCCTTAACCCTTAACCTAACCCACTGCAAGGCAGGAATATGCAGGAGTCCCTTACGGGGAACAATCCCGCAACCTTGCTTGTGCATCAAATGTTGCCCTCTTAAAACCCTAAACCGTAAACCTTATTCCTGCGTCCCTTCCTTCTGACGTTTGACCCCTACTTAAAAACTAGTCTTTGAATGCCCTTTACTACTTCTATCCCAAATTGCCAAAGTTGTTGTGCACCTGTCTAGAAGTACCATTTTTAATACAGAAAACATCTCATAAAGAGATTTTTCTGCACCTGCAGACTCAGGTGTGCATTGCAGGGCAGTCCCAAAACAAAACTGCCTTCCTGACCCAAAGGGTACGGTTAGGGTATAAAGACTATACTTTTTTGGAAGCCTGTTTATTCTGACTCGTTTCTACAATTGTGCATGCAGCTGCAGACTGATGGTGAAGGAAACCGCAGACTGATCCTGGTGCAAGTGCAGGAGACAGGGGTCCCGTCCCAACGCTCAACCCCTCAAAGCCAGAGATCCCAAGACAATTTGGCTCCTATCGTTCTCAGTATGGGTGCTGCTCCTCTTCTGGTTAGGCGCTGAAGACAATGTGGCTCCTACTGTTCTCAGTAAGGGTGCTGCTCCTCTTCCAGACAGGCGATGAAGGTGGGATGAAGACCTTGTCTGTCATGCTTCGTGGGGGGGGGGAGGCAGAGCATTCCCTCCAACTCCCCCTTCTGCCTGGAAGTGTGCGCAGGGAAGCCCATTCACTTCAGAAACCCTCGTTTCCCCCCTCCCTTTCCTCTTCCATGCCTAAGTAGGCTTGTGCCCGATAACAATAAGGAACAACGCACACCCCATACAGAGAAATATCAGTGGGCCTGATTTCTTTCAGATGAACTGAAAGAGTTGGCGTATAAAACAGGCACAATAAAGTAGCTACCAGGGAAGAGGTAGAACTTGGGCATCATGCAACTAACGGGAAGGTATGCTTTCCTGTTTCTTCTTTCTGAAGCACATTCCAAAGAATAAGATGACGCTACATATCTATATCTGGAAGGGACCCCAAGGGTCATCCAGCCCAACCCGTTACAAGGCAGGAATATGCAGGAAAACCACCACCAACCTTGGCTGTGCTGTCAGTGTTCAAGTATGAAATGGCACATTTAAGGCAATTTAAACTTCAGATGCAAGTTGCGCCATGAAGCACATTTGCCATTCCCTTTTCCTGACAGGAAACGGAGGAGGTGCTGCTTAGTCTCCCCAAAAACATTTCAACAATCAGGAGGAAGCCTGCAGCCTTCGGTGGGGATTGTACATCTGCGAACATTTAATGCTATTTCTCTTTCCTCTTTCTGAAGCCCTTTCCAAAGAATGTTGATGGTATATGAACTTCTGGAAGGGACCCCAAGGGTCATCCAGTCCATCCCGCTGCATCGAAGGAACATGCAGGAGTCCCTTACGGGGAACAATCCCGCAACCTTGTTTGTGCAGCAAATGTTGCCCTAACCCTAACCGTGACCCTAACCCTAACGATTACGGGGAACAATCCTGCAAACTTGCTTGTGCAGCAAACGTTGCCCTCTTAAAACCCTAACCCTAACCTCCTAACCCTAACCCACTGCAGGGCAGGAATATGCAGAACCACCAGCAACCTTGGCTGTGCTGTCAGTGTTTCCGTATGAAATGGCACTTTTGAGGCAATTTAAACTGCAGCTGCAAGTTGCGCCATGAAACACACTTTGCCATTCCCTTTTCCTGACTGGAAACGGAGGAGGTGCTGCTTACAGTTTCCCCAAGAACATTTCAACAATCAGGAGGAGGCATGAAGCCTTCGGAGGGGATTAGATCTGCTAAGAACATTTAACACTATTTCTTTCTTGTTTCTGAAGCCCTTTGCAAAGAATAATGATGGCATATAAACCTCTGGGAAGGACCCCAAGGGTCATCCAGTCCAACCCGCTGCATCGCAGGAACATGCAGGAGTCCCTTACGGGGAACAATCCCGCAACCTTGCTTGTACTGCAATTCTTGCCCTCTTAAAACCCTAAAGCTAACCCTAACGTCCTAACCCTAACCCCAAACCTAACCCTAGCCCTAAAACCCTAACCCTAAAACCCTAACCCCTACCCTTAACCCAAAACCTAACCCACTGCAAGGCAGGAATATGCAGGAATCCCTTACGGGGAACAATCCTGCAACCTTCCTTGTGCAGCAAATGTTGCCCTCTTAAAACCCTAAACCTAACCCTCTAACCCTAAACCTAACCCCCAAACCTAAAGCTAACCCTAGCCCTAAAACCCTAACCCTAAAACCCTAACCCTAACCCACTGCAAGGCGGCGATATGCAGCAGTCTCTTACGGGGAACAATCCTGCAACCTTGCTTGTGCAGCAAATGTTGCCCTCTTAAAACCCCAACCCTAACCTCCTAACCCTAACTCACTGCAGGGCAGGAATATGAAGAACCACCAGCAACTTTGGCTGTGCTGTCCATGTTGCTCTATTAAATGGCACTTTTAAGGCAATTTAAACTGCAGCTGCAAGTTGCGCCATAAAACACACCTTGCCATTCCCTTTTCCTGACTGGAAACGGAGGAGTTGCTGCTTACAGTCTCCCCAAGAACATTTCAACAATCAGGAGGAGGCATGAAGCCTTCGGAGGGGATTAGATCTGCTAAGAACATTTAACACTATTTCTTTCTTGTTTCTGAAGCCCTTTGCAAAGAATAATGATGGCATATAAATCTCTGGAAAGGACCCCAAGGGTCATCCATTCCAACCCGCTGCATCGCAGGAACATGCAGGAGTCCCTTACGGGGAACAATCCCGCAAACTTGCTTGTGCTGCACTTGTTGCCCTCTTAATACCATAAAGCTAACCCTAACCTCCTAACCCTAACCCCAGACCTAACCCTAGCCCTAAAACCCTAGCCCCTACCCTTAACCCTAAACCTAACCCACTGCAAGGCAGGAATATGCAGGAGACTTTTATGGGGAACAATCCTGCAACCTTCCTTGTGCAGCAAATGTTGCCCTCTTAAAACCCTAAACCTAACCCTAACCCTCTAACCCTAAACCTAACCCCCAAACCTAAAGCTAACCCTAGCCCTAAAACCCTAACCCTAAAACCCTAACAATAACCCTAAAACCCTAACCCTAACCCACTGCAAGGCAGGGATATGCAGCAGTCCCTTACGGGGAACAATCCCGCAACCTTGCTTGTGCAGCAAATGTTGCCCTCTTAAAACCCTAAAGCTAACCCTAACCTCCTAACCCTAACCCCAAACCTAACCCTAGCCCTAAAACCCTAGCCCCTACCCTTAACTCTAAACCTAACCCACTGCAAGGCAGGAATATGCAGGAGTCCCTTACGGGGAACAATCCTGCAACCTTCCTTGTGCAGCAAATGTTGCCCTCTTAAAACCCTAAACCTAACCCTAAACCTTTAACACTAAACCTAACCCCCAAACCTAAAGGTAACTCTAGCCCTAAGACCCTAACCCTAACAATAACCCTAAAACCCTAACCTTAACCCCAACCCCTAAACCCTAACCTCTGGAAAGGACCCCAAGGGTCATCCAGTCCAACCCGCTGCATCGCAGGAACATGCAGGAGTCCCTTACGGGGAACAATCCTGCAACCTTGCTTGTGCAGCAAATGTTGCCCTCTTAAAACCCTAACCCTAACCCACTGCAGGGCAGGAATATGCAGAAGCACCACCAACCGTGGCTGTGCTGTCAGTGTTCATGTATGAAATAGCACTTTTAAGGCAATTTAAACTGCAGCTGCAAGTTGTGCCATGAAGCACACCTTGCAATTCCCTTTTCCTGACTGGAAACGGAGGAGGTGCTGCTTACATTCTCCCCAAAAACATTTCAACAATCAAGAGAAGGCATGAAGCCTTCGGGGGGGGATTACATCCGCAGAGAACATTTAACTCTTTTTCTTTCTTGTTTCTGAAGCCCTTTACAAAGAATAATGATGGCATATAAACCTCTGGAAAGGACCCCAAGGGTCATCCAGTCCAACTCGCCGCATCGCAGGAACATGCAGGAGTCCCTTACGGGAAACACACCCACAACCTTGCTTGTGCAGCAAATGTTGCCCTCTTAAAACCCTAAACCTAACACTAACCTCCTAACCCTAGCACTAAAACCCTAACCCCAACCCCTACCCTTAACCCTTAACCTAAACCGCTGCATCGCAGGAACAAGCAGGAGTCCCTTACGGGGAACAATCCCGCAACCTTGCTTGTGCATCAAATGTTGCCCTCTTAAAACCCTAAACCGTAAACCCTAACCCTGCATCCCTTCTTTCTGACCTTTGACCCCTACTTAAAAACTAGGCTTTGCATGCCCTTTACTACTCCAATCCCAAATTGTCCAGGTTATTGTGCACCTGTCTAGAAGTACCATTTTTAATACGGAAAACATCTCATAAAGATATTTTTCTGCACCTGCAGACTCAGGTGTGCATTGCAGGGCAGTCCCAAAATAAAACTGCCTTCCTGACCCAAAGGGTACGGTTAGGGTATAAAGACTATACTTTTTTGGAAGCCTGTTTATTCTGACTCGTTTCTACAATTGTGCATGCAGCTGCAGACTGATGGTGAAGGAAACCGCAGACTGATCCTGGTGCAAGTGCAGGAGACAGGGGTCCCGTCCCAACGCTCAACCCCTCAAAGCCAGAGGATCCCAAGACAATTTGGCTCCTACCGTTCTCAGTATGGGTGCTGCTCCTCTTTCAGACAGGCGATGAAGGTGGGATGAAGACCTTGTCTGTCATGCTTCGTGGGGGGGGGGGGGAGGCAGAGCATTCCCTCCATCTCCCCCTTCTGCCTCGAAGTGTACGCAGGGAAGCCCATTCACTTCAGAAACCCTCGTTTCCCCCCTCCCTTTCCTCTTCCATGCCTAAGTAGGCTTGTGTCCGATAACAATAAGGAACAACGCACACCCCATAAAGAGAAATATCAGTGGGCCTGATTTCTTTCAGATGAACTGCAAGAGTTGGCATATAAAACAGGCACAATAAAGTAGCTACCAGGGAAGGGGAACTACTTGGCCATCATGCAACTAACGGGAAGGTATGTTTTCCTGTTTCTTCTTTCTGAAGCACATTCCAAAGAATAAGATGATGCTACATAAATATATATATCTGGAAGGGACCCCAAGGGTCATCCAGCCCAACCCGCTGCAAGGCAGGAATATGCAGGAAAACCACCACCAACCTTGGCTGTGCTGTCAGTGTTCAAGTATGAAATGGCACTTTTAAGGCAATTTAAACTTCAGATGCAAGTTGCGCCATGAAGCACACCTTGCCATTCACTTTTCCTGACTGGAAACAGAGGAGGTGCTGCTTACAGTCTCCCCAAGAACATTTCAACAGTCAGGAGGAGGCCTGAAGCCTTCGGTGGGGATTGTACATCTGCGAAGAACATTTAATGCTATTTCTCTTTCCTCTTTCTGAAGCCCTTTCCAAAGAATGTTGATGGTATATAAACTTCTGGAAGTGACCCCAAGGGTCATCCAGTCCATCCCGCTGCATCGCAGGAACATGCAGGAGTCCCTTACGAGGAACAATCCCGCAACCTTGTTTGTGCAGCAAATGTTGCCCTAACCCTAACCGTGACCCTAACCCTAACGATTACGGGGAACAATCCTGCAAACTTGCTTGTACAGCAAATGTTGCCCTCTTAAAACCCTAACACTAACCTCCTAACCCTAACCCACTGCAGGGCAGGAATATGCAGAACCACCAGCAACCTTGGCTGTGCTGTCCATGTTGCTCTATTAAATGGCACTTTGAAGGCAATTTAAACTGCAGCTGCAAGTTGCGCCATGAAGCACACCTTTGCCATTCCCTTTTCCTGACTGGAAACGGAGCAGGTGCTGCTTACAGTCTCCCCAAGAACATTTCAACAATCAGGAGGAGGCATGAAGCCTTCGGGGGGGATTACATCCGCAGAGAACACTTAACACTATTTCTTTCTTGTTTCTGAAGCCCTTTGCAAAGAATAATGATGGTATATAAACCTCTGGAAGAGACTCCAGGGGTCATCCAGTCCAACCTGCTGCATCGCAGGAACATGCAGGAGTCCCTTAGGGGGAACAATCCTACAACCTTGCTTGTGCAGCAAATGTTGCCCTCTTAAAACCCTAAACCTAACCCTAAGCCTCTAACCCTAACCTCTAACCCACTGCAAGGCAGGAATATGCAGAACCACCACCAACCTTGGCTGTGCTGTCAGTGTTTCCGTATGAAATGGCACTTTTGAGGCAATTTAAACTGCAGCTGCAAGTTGCGCCATGAAACACACCTTGCCATTCCCTTTTCCTGACTGGAAACGGAGGAGGTGCTGCTTACAGTCTCCCCAAGAACATTTCAACAATCAGGTGGAGGCCTGAAGCCTTCGGTGGGGATTGTACATCTGCTAAGAACATTTAACGCTATTTCTCTTTCCTCTTTCTGAAGCCCTTTCCAAAGAATAATAATGGTATATAAACTTCTGGAAGGGACCCCAGGGGTCATCCAATCCATCCCGCTGCATCGAAGGAACATGCAGGAGTCCCTTACAGGGAACAATCCCGCAACCTTGCTTGTGCAGCAAATGTTGCCCTCTTAAAACCCTAAACCTAACCCTGACCCTAAAACACAAACCCTAACCCACTGCAAGGCAGGAATATGCAGAACCACCACCAACCTTGGCTGTGCTGTCAGTGTTTAAGTATGAAATGGCACTTTTAAGCAGTTTCAACTGCAGCTGCAAGTTGCGCCATGAAGCACCTTTGCCATTCCCTTTTCCTGACTGGAAACGGAGGAGGTGCTGCTTACAGTCTCCCCAAGAACATTTCAACAATCAGTAGGAGGCCTGAAGCCTTCAGGGTGATTGTACATCTGCTAAGAACATTTAACACTATTTCTCTTTCTGAAGCCCTTTCCAAAGAATAATAATGGTATATAAACCTCTGGAAGGGAGCCCAAGGGTCATCCAGTGCAACCCGCTGCATCGCAGGAACATGCAGGAGTCCCTTACGGGGAACAATCCCGCAACCTTCCTTGTGCAGCAGATGTTTACCTCTTAAAACCCTAAACCGTAAAGCCTAACCCTGCGTCCCTTCTTTCTGACCTTTGACCCCTACTTAAAAACTAGGCTTTGCATGCCCTTTACTACTCCAATCCCAAATTGTCCAGGTTGTTGTGCACCTGTCTGGAAGTACCATTTTCAATAGGGAAAACATCTCATAAAGAGAATTTTCTGCACCTGTGGCCTCAGGTGTGCATTGCAGGGCATCCCAGAACTGTCTTCCTTTCCAGGGACTTAGGGGAATTAGGGTTAGGGGATAAAAACTATAATTTTTTGGAAGCCTGTTTATTCTGACACTGATGGTGAAGGAAACCGCAGACTGATCCTGGTGCAAGTGCAGGAGACAGGCGTCCCGTCCCAACGCTCACCCCCCCAAACCCAGAGGATCCCAAGACAATTTGGCTCCTACCGTTCTCAGTATGGGTGCTGCTCCTCTTCCAGACAGGCGATGAAGGTGGGATGAAGACCTTGTCTGTCATGCTTCGTGGGGGGGAGGCAGAGCATTCCCTCCATCTCGCCCTTCTGCCTGGAAGTGTACGCAGGGAAGCCCATTCACTTCAGAAACCCTCGTTTCCCCCCTCCCTTTCCTCTTCCATGCCTAAGTAGGCTTGTGTCCGATAACAATAAGGAACAATGCACACCCCATACAGAGAAGTATCAGTGGGCCTGATTTCTTTCAGATGAACTGAAAGCGTTGGCGTATAAAACAGGCACAATAAAGTAGCTACCAGGGAAGGGGAAGTACTTGGCCATCATGCAACTAATGGGAAGGTATGCTTTCCTGTTTCTTCTTTCTGAAACACATTCCAAACAACAATATGACCCTACATAAAAATCTATATCTAGAAGGGACCCCAAGGGTCATCCAGCCCAACCCGCTGCAAGGCAGGAATATGCAGGAGAACCACCACCAACCTTGGCTGTGCCGTCAGTGTTCAATTATGAAATGGAACTTTTAAGGCAATTTAAACTGCAGCTGCAAGTTGCGCCATGAAGCACACCTTGCCATTCCCTTTTCCTGACTGGAAACGGAGGAGGTGCTGCTTACAGTCTCCCCAAGAACATTTCAACAATCAGGAGGAGGCCTGAAGCCTTCGGGGGGGGGGATTGTACATCTGCTAAGAACATTTAACACCACTTCGCTTTATTCTTTCTGAAGCCCTTAGCAAAGAATAATGATGGTATCCAAACCTCTGGAAGGGACACCAAGGGTCATCCAGCCCAACCCGCTGCATTGCAGGAACATGCAGGAGTCCCTTACGGGGAACAATCCTGCAACCTTGGTTGAGCAGCAAATGTTGCCCTAAAACCCTAACCCAAACCCTAAATCCCAAGCCCTAACCTCCTAACGCTAACCCCCAACCCTAACCCACTTCAGTGCAGGAATATGCAGGAGAACCACCACCAACCTTGGCTATGCTGTCAGTGTTCAAGTATGAAATGGCACTTTTAAGGCAATTTAAACTGCAGCTGCAACTTGCGCCATGAAGCACACCTTGCCATTCCCTTTTCCTGACTGGAAACGGAGGAGGTGCTGCTTACAGTCTCCCCAAGAACATTTCAACAGTCAGGAGGAGGCCTGAAGCCTTCGGGGGGGGGGTTGTACATCTGCTAAGAACACTTAACACTATTTCTCTTTCCTCTTTCTGAAGCCCTTTCCAAACAATGATAGTATATAAACTTCTGGAAGGGACCCCAAGATTCATCCAGTGCACCCCGCTGCATCGCAGGAACATGCAGGAGTCCCTTACGGGGAACAATCCCGCAACCTTGATTGTGCAGTAAATGTTGCCCTCTTAAATGGCACACCTCTCCTGCAGCTGCAAGTTCAGCCATGAAGGCCACATGGCCATCCACCATTCTTGACTGGAAACAGAGGAAGTGCTGCTTACATCGTCAATGGGAGCAGTTCAACAGTCAAGGGGAGGCCCTGACCCCTAAGCCTAATCCCAAGCCTCTCCCTAACCCCAACCCTAACAATGACCTTACACTTAACAACAGATTTACAACTTCTGACCTTTGTGAAAGGTAAAGGGACCCCTGACCATTAGGTCCAGTCGTGGCTGACTCTGGGGTTGTAGTGCGCAGCTCGCTTTATGGCCGAGGGATCCGGCGTCCACCTTCCGGGTCACGTAGCCAGCATTACTAACCCGCTTCTGGTGAACCAGAGCACCACACAGTTTAACCAACACTGCCACCTGCGTCCCTTCTTTCTGACCTTTGACCCCTACTTAAAAACTAGGCTTTGCATGCCCTTTACTACTCCAATCCCAAATTGTCCAGGTTGTTGTGCACCTGTCTAGAAGTACCATTTTAAATAGGGAAAACATCTCATAAAGAGATTTTTCTGCACCTGTGGCCTCACGTGTGCTTTGCAGGGCATCCCAAAACTGTCTACCTTACCCGGGACTTAGGGGAATTAGGGTTAGGGGATAAAAACTATAATTTTTTGGAAGCCTGTTTATTCTGACACTGATGGTGAAGGAAACCGCAGACTGATCCTGGTGCAAGTGCAGGAGACAGGGGTCCCGTCCCAACGCTCACCCCCTTAAACCCAGAGGATCCCAAGACAATTTGCCCCCTACCGTTCTCTGTATGGATGCTGCTTCCCTTCTCTCCTGCAGCTGCAAGTTCAGCCATGAAGCAAACATGGCCATCCACTACTCTTGACTGGAAACAGAGGAAGTGCTGCTTACATCCTCCCAGGTCCTGACCCTGACCCCTAATCCCAAGCCTCTCCCTAACCCCGACCCTAACAATGACCCAAACCTCAACCCCAAGACTTACAACAGCAGACTTACAACTTCTGACCTTTGTCAAAGGTAAAGGGGACCCCTGTGGCACCCGCGTCCCGTAACTTAAAGGAATGCTATTTCTGTTTCTTCTTTCTGCATTCCAAAGAATCATATGATGCTGCATATATATCTATATCTGGAAGGGACCTCAAGGGTCATCCAGCCCAACCAGCTGCAAGGCAGGAATATGCAGGAAAACAACCATCAACCTTGGTTGTGCTGTCAGTGTTGCCCTATGAAACAGCACTTTTCAGGCAATTTAAACTGCAGCTGCAAGTTGTGCCATGAAGCACACCTTGCCATCCCCTTTTCCTGATTTGAGAGTGGAGGAGGTGCTGCTTACAGTCTCCCCAGGAGCATTTCAACAGTCAGGAAGAGGCCTGAAGCCTTTGGGGAGGTTGTACATCTGCTAAGAACATTCATGCCTCCAGAAAAGGAAACAACCATGAGCCTGCTCTAAGGGAACGTTCATGAGCGTATAAAGTGCTTATCTTTAGAACACCTCTCTGAACATTACAAACTGCTGCAAATTTCCAAAACGCATACAAATACGTGCCAGTATTTGTCAATATAAATGATTCAAATGGCTTTGGGTTTTGGCCCCCGTTACAGGGGCTCAGCCCATTTACTCTTGTAGCATTGGGGCTCCAAGCCTATGTGCATAGCGGGTGACAGTCTTAAATCTTTACATAGGTGATTTTTAAGGGCTGACACACAGACACCCCCCCCCCCAAAACTGTATTAAGACAGTACTAAATAATAGGGTTTCTATTTTTGGAGAGACCGTGGGAAAATACAATCTCCCTGACCATCGAGGAATAGAGACTGTTCTCTGGGAGGTTGCCAGGGTTACGGGTGTGAGGATAGGAAAAGAGACACTTCAACCAGCTGTTTGAGCTGAAATCCACCTTTGGAGAAGGCAGGCTGCACCTCTGGAAAGGACTGGGCCTTGTGGAAGTGTAGGGATTGTGCGCTCTTACCGATTTAGAGGTATTTCCCACCGTTCCCTTTACTCCTTGCTGCTAAGAATCTTTTCCAGTGGATGGAAGTGGACTTAGGCAGATGTAGCATTCGACTTTAAGGAATAAAGCAGAGCCCATGCAGGCAACCCATCTTTTGCAACTGCTGCCTTGCCTCTTTTTCTTCTCTTTCCTTTGGCTGCCACGCTGCTGGGCGAATCAGGTGTTTGGTTAAAGTAGCTGTTTGGGACTTGTCTCAAAAGATCCCCTTTCCCGCTCTCACCCCACAAGGCAGCAACAGGAGGGCACCTCTTCTCCCTCCATCAGGCAAAACTTCCCCCTTCCTTCTCCTCCCCCTTTTCGGAGCATGAATTCAGTACGCCCCATAGAGACCTGAGAAATAACGGGGGGGGGGGAGGACGACTGAATAGGGGTCCGTGTAAAAAGAGGCACAGGATCTGCAAGCTCCAATTAACGTGCAAGGAATAAGAAGGGAACTCACAGGAAGTGAGGCTACTTTCCCATCATACAACTAACTTTTAGTAACACTATTTCTCTTTCATCTTTCTGAAGCCCTTTCCAAAGAATAACAATAGTATGTAAACCTCTGGAAAGCACCGCAAGGGTCATCCAGCCCAACCCGCTACATCGCAGGAGTCCCTTATGGGGAAAAATCCTAACATCTTGGTTTTGCAGCTAATGTTCCTCTCTTAAATGGCACTTTGAAGGCTACTTCAGGGATCCCCACCTCTCCTGCAGCTGCAAGGTCAGCCAGGAAGCAAACATGGCCATCCACTATTCTTGACTGGAAACAGAGGAAGTGCTGCTTACATCCTCCCTGGGAGCATTAAGGTAAAGGGACCCCTGACCATTAGGTCCAGTTACATACGACTCTGGGGTTGCAGCCCTCATCTCGCTTTACTGGCCAAGGGAGCCAGCATACAGCATGATTAAGCCGCTTCCGCCGAACCAGAACAGCGCACGGAAATGCCGTTTACCATCCCTCCGGAGCGGTACCCATTTATCTACTTATACTTCGAACTGCTAGGTTGGCAGGAGCAAGGACCCTGCAAAGGGATCTCACTCCGTCGCGGGGATTCGAACCGCCAACCTTCTGATCCCCAAGTCCTAGGCTCTGTGGTTTAACCCACAGCGCCACCTGCAGCCCGTAACTTAAAGGAATGCTATTTCTGTTTCATCTTTCTAAAGCACATTCCAAAGAATCCTACGATGCTGCAATTATATCTATATCTGGAAGGGACCAGCCCAGCCCACTGCAAGGCAGGAATATGCAGGAGAACCACCAATCTTGGTTGTGCTGCCACTGTTGCCCTATGAATTAGCACTTATGAGGCAATTTAAGCTGCAGCCGCAAGTTGTGCCATGAAGCACACCTTGCCATCCCGACTGGGAGCAGAGGAGGTGCTGCTTAGAGCCTCCCCAGGAGCATTTCAGCAGTCAGGAGGAGGCCTGAAGCCTTTGGGGTGATTGTACATCTGCTGAGAACATTTATACCTCCAGAAAAGGAAACAACCATGAGCCTGCTCTAAGGGAACGCTCATGAGTGTATAAAGTGTTTTTTCTTTAAAACACCTCTCTTAACATTACAACCTGCTGCAAATTTCCAAAACGCATACAAATACGTGCCAGTATTTGTCAATGTAAATGATGCAGCTGGCTTTTGGTTTTGGCCCGTTGCAGGGGCTCAGCCCACTTAGTCTCCTGCCATTGGGGCTCCCAGCCTAGGTTCATAGCGGGGGACAGGCTTAAATCTTTGCACAATTGAATTTTAAGGGCTGACACACACAAATACCCCCAAACTGTATTAAGACATTACTAAATGCTAGGGTTTCCATTTTTGGAGAGACCGTGGGAAAGTGCATTCTCCCTGACCATCGAGGAATAGAGACTGTTCTCTGGGAGGTTGCCAGGGTTACGGGTGTGAGGATAGAAAGAGACTTTTCAACCAGCTGTTTGAGCTGAAATCCACCTTTGGAGAAGGCAGGCTGCACCTCTGGAAAGGGCCAGGCCTTGTGGAACTGTAGGGACTGTGCGGACTCACCGATTTAGAGATAGCTAGGTATTTCCCACCGTTCCCTTTACTCCTTGCTGCTAAGAATCTTTTCTGGTGGATGGAACTGGACTTAGGCAGATGTAGCATTCGACATTAAGGAATAAAGCAGAGCCCATGCAGGCAACCCATCTTTTGCAACTGCTGCCTTCCCTCTTTTTCTTCTCTTTCCTTTGGCTGCCACGCTGCTGAGCGAATCAGGTGTTTGGTTAAAGCAGCTGTTTGGGACTTTTCTCAAAAGACCCCCTTTCCCCCTCTCGTCCCACAAGGCAGCAACATGAGAGCCCTTCTCCCCCCACTCTGTATGGCGAAACTTCCCCCTTCCTTCTCCCCTTTTTTGGGAGCAGGAATTCAGCACAGCCCAGAGACACCTGAGAAATAACGGGGGGTGGGGGGGGGGGATTTTTTCAAGAAGATCTGAAAGAGGGGTTTGTGTAAAAAGAGGCACAGGATCTGCCAAGCTCCAATTAATGAGCAGGGAAGAATACGGGAGCTCACAGGAAGCGAGGCGACTTTCCTGTGCTAGGCTGCAACTAACTTTAAGGAACGCTATTTCTTTTTCTTCTTTCTGAAGCCCTTTCCAAAGAATAATGATGGAATATACACCTCATGAAGGGACCCCAAGATTCATCCAGTCCAACCCGCAACTTCGCGGGAACATGCAGGACTCCCATAAGGGGAACAATCCTGCAACCTTGCTTGTGCAACAAATGTTGCCCTCTTAAATGGCACTTTGAAGGCTGCTTAATTATAGTTCAGGGATCCACACCTCTCCTGCAGCTGCTAGTTCAGCCATGAAGCCAACATGGCTATCCAATATTCTGGAATGGAAACAGAGGAGGTGCTGCTTACATCCTCCCTGGGAGCATTTCAACTGTCAGGGGAAGCCCTGACCCCTAACCCCAGCCCTAATAATGACCCAAACCCCAACCAATACACTTACAACAGCAGACTAACAACTTCTGACCTTTGTCAAAGGTAAAGGGACCCCTGACCATTAGGTCCAGTCGTGTCCGACTCTGGGGTTGCGGCACGCATCTCGCTTTACTGGCAAAGGAAGCCGGCGTACAGCTTCCGGGTCATGTGGCCAGAAGGACTGAGCTGCTTCTGGCGAACCAGAGCAGCGCACGGAAACGCCATTGACCTTCCTATTAATATACTTGGTACCTATTAATATACTTGCACTTTGACGTGCCTTCGTACTGCTAGGCTGGCAGGAGCAGGGACCCTGCAAAGGGAGCTCACCCCGTCGCGGGGATTCGAACCACTGACCTTCTGATTGGCAAGTCCTAGGCTCTATGGTTTAACCAACAGTGCCACCTAAATCCCGTAACTTAAAGGAGTGTTTCTTCGTTCTGAAGCACATTCCAAAGAATCCTATGATGCTGCATTTATATCTATATCTGGAAGGGACCCCAAAGGTCATCCAGGCCAGCCCACTGCAAGGCAGGAATATGCAGAACAACCATCAACCTTGGTTGTGTTGTCAGTGTTGCCCTATGAAATGGCACTTTTAAGGCAATTTAAACTGCAGCTGCAAGTTGCGCCATGAAGCACACCTTGCCATCCCCTTTTGCTGACTGGGAGCGGAGGAGGTGCTGCTTACAGTCTCCCCAGGAGCATTTCAACAGTCAGGAGGAGGCCTGAAGCCTTTGGGGTGATTGTACATCTGCTGAGAACATTTATACCTCCAGAAAAGGAAACAACCATGAGCCTGCTCTAAGGGAACGCTCATGAGTGTATAAAGTGTTTTTTCTTTAAAACACCTCTCTTAACATTACAAACTGCTGCAAATTTCCAAAACGCATACATCCATGCCAGTATTTGTCAATGTTAATGATTCAATTGGCTTTTGGTTTTGGCCCCTCTTGCAGGGGCTCAGCCCACTTAGTATTGTGCCATTGGGGCTGCCAGTCTAGGTGCATAGCGGGTGACAGGCTTAAATGTTTGCACCATTGATTTTTAAGGGCTGACACACACAAACACACCCCAAAACTATATTAATAGATTACTAAATGCTAGGGTTTCAATTTTTTAAGCGACCGTGAGAAAATACAATCTCCCTGACCATCGAGGAATAGAGACTGTTCTCTGGGAGGTTGCCAGGGTTACGGGTGTGAGGATAGGAAAAGAGACACTTCAACCAGCTGCTTGAGCTGAAATCCACCTTTGGAGAAGGCAGGCTGCACCTCTGGAAAGGACCGGGCCTTGTGGAGGTGTAGCGATTGTGCGCTCTTACCGATTTAGAGATAGATAGGTATTGCCCACCGTTCCCTTTGCTCCTTGCTGCTAAGAATCTTTTCCAGTGGATGGAAGTGCACTTAGGCAGATGTACCTGCCTTTTGCAACTGCATGGAGATGTCTGGGAGCTGCCTTGCCTCTTTTTCTTCTCTTTCCTTTGGCTGCCACGCTGCTGGGGGAATCTGGTCTTTGGTTAAAGGAGCTGTTTGGATCTTGTGCCCAAAGATCCCCTTTCCCCCTCTCGCCCCAAAAGGCAGCAGCAGGAGAGCCCTGGCACTGGCATATTTGGGGCACTGGCATATTGTCTCAAAAGATTCCCTCTTCTCCCTCCCTCCGTCAGGCGAAGATTCCCCTTCTCCTTCCCCTTTTTGGGAGCAGGAATTCCGCACGCCCCATACCGCCTGAGAAATAGGGAGGGGGGCGAATTATTCCAGAACTGATAGAGGGATCAGTGTAAAAACAGGCACAGGATCTGCCAAGCTCAAATTAATGTGCAAGGAAGAATAAGGGAGCTCACAGGAAGCGAGGCGACTTTCCTGTGTTAGGCTGAAACTAACTTTAAGGAACGCTATTTCTCTTTCTGAAGCCCTTCCCATAATATATACTAATAATGGTATATAAACTTCTGGAAGGGATCCCAAGGGTCATCCAGTCCAAGCCGCTACATCGCAGGAGTCCCTTATGGGGAACAATCCCACAACCTTGGTTGTGCAGCAAACGTTGCTCTTAAATGGGACACCTCTCCTGCAGCTGCAAGTTCAGCCATGAAGCTAACATGGCCATCCACTATTTTTGACTACAAACAGAGGAAGTGCTGCTTACATCCTCCCTGGGAGCATTTCAACAGTCAGGGGGAGACCCTGACCCCTAAGCCTAACCCAAAGCCTCTCCCTAACCCTGACCCTAACAATGACCCAAACCCCAACCCCTAGACTTGCAACAGCAGACTTACAACTTATGACCATTGTAAAAGGTAAAGGGACCCTTGACCGTTAGGTCCAGTCACAGACAACTCTGGAGTTGCGGCGCTCATCTTGCTTTACTGGCCGAGGGAGCCGGTGTACAGCTTGCGGGTCATGTGGCCAGCATGACTAAGCCGCTTCTGGCGAAACAGAGCAGAGCACGGAAACGCCGTTTACCTTCCCGCCGGAGCGGTACATGTTTTTCTTCTTGCACTTTAACGTGCTTTCGAACTGCTAGCTCACCCCGTTGCGGGGATTCGAACCGCTGACCTTCTGATCCGCAAGTCCTAGGCTCTGTGGTTTAACCCACAGCACCACCTGTCCCCCTTCTTTCTGACCTTTGACCCCTAGTTAAAAACTAGACTTTCCGTGGCCTTCTTTACTCCAACCCAAAATTATCCAGGATGTTGTGCACCTGTCTAGAAGTACCAAACATCTCATAAAGAGATTTTTCTGCACCTGCGGCCTCAGGTGTGCATTGCAGGGCAGTCCAAAAACAAAACTGTCTTCCTGACCCTGGGGTTAGGGGAATTAGGGCATTTAGGCTATAAAGACTATACTTTTTGGGAAGCCTGTTGGGAAGTGGTTGGCCATCATACAACTAACCTGGAGGTATGTTTTACTGCTTATTCTTTGTGTAGCACTTTCCAGCTCTTAGGAAGATGCAGGCGTCCCTTATGGAGATCCCCCTGCAACCTTGGTGTTCACAGTACCAAAAGGTGGTAGCATTTAACTGTTGGTGTCACAGCCTAAAGTGAGGCAACTTTGCCATCGTAAAGGTAAAGGGACCCCTGACCATTAGGTCCAGTCGTGACCAACTCTGGGGTTGTGGCGCTCATCTCGCTTTACTGGCCTTGAGAACCGCCATTAACCTTCCTCCCAGAGCATTTACCTACTTGCACTTTGACATGTTATCAAACTGCTAGGTTAGCAGGAGCATGGAGCCAGCAACAGGAGCTCACCCCATAGCGGGGATTCAAAAAGCTGACCTTCTGTTCGGCAAGTCCTAGGCTCTATGGTTTAACCCACAGTGCCACCTGCGTCCTATAACTTAAAGGAATGCTATTTCTCTTTCCTCTTTCTGAAGCCCTTTCCAAAGAATAATGATGGTATATAAACCTCTGGAAGGTACCCCAAGGGACATCCAGTCCAACCCTCTGCATTGCAGGAACATGCAGGAGTCCCTTATGGGGAACAATCCTGCAACCTTGGTTGTGCAGCAAATGTTGCCCTCTTAAATGACACTTTAAAGGCTACTTAGATATAGTTCAGGGATCCACAGCTCTCCTACAACTGCAAGTTCAGCCAGGAAGCCAACATGGCCATCCACTATTCTTGACTGGAAACAGAGGAAGTGCTGCTTACATCCTCCCTGGGAGCATTTCAGCAGTCAGGGGGAGGTCCTGACCCTGACCCCTAAGCCTAACCCCTAACCCCGACCCTAACCCCTAGACTTACAACTGCAAACTTACAACTTCTGACCTTTGTCAAAGGTAAAGGTAAAGGGACCCCTGACCATTAGGTCCAGTCGTGGCTGACTCTGGGGTTGCGGTGCGCATCTCAATTGGCACAGCTTCTGGGTCATGTGGCCAGCATGACTAAGCCGCTTCTGGCGAACCAGAGCAGCGCACGGAAACAGTTTACCTTCCTGCCAGAGCGGTACCTATTTATCTACTTGCACTTTGACGTGCTTTCAAGATGCTAGGTTGGCAGGAGCAGGGACCCTGCGAAGGGAGCTCACCCCGTCACGCAGATTCGAACCGCCAACCTTCTGATCGGCAAGTCCTAGGCTCTGTGGTTTAACCCGCAGCGCCACCTGTGTTCCTTCTTTCCGACCTTTGACCCCGTTAAAAACTAGACTTTCCGTGGCCTTCTTTACTCCAACCCCAAATTGTTCAGGTTGTTGTACACCTGTCTAGAGGTACCAAACATCTCATAAAGAGATTTTTCTGCATCTGCGGCCTCAGGTGTGCATTGCAGGGCAGTCCAAAAACAAAACTGTCTTCCTGACCCTGGGGTTAGGGGAATTAGGGAATTTAGGGTATAAAGACTATACTTTTTGGGAAGCCTGTTTATTCTGACTCGTTTCTACAGTTGTGTGTGCAGCTGCACACTGGTGTTGGTGAAGAAAACCCTCACCCCTTCATACCCAGAAGATCCCTGGACAATTCGGCTCCTACCGTTCTCTGTATGGGTGCTGCTTCCAGGCAGGCGCTGAAGGTGGGACCTTGTCCGCCATGATTAGGTAGGGAAGACAGATTAGGGGGGAGAAGGTAGAGCATTCCCTCTATCTCCCCCTTCTGCCCTGAAGTGTATCCAAGGAAGCCCACTCATTTCAGGAATCCTCGTTTTCCCCCTCCCTTTCCTTTTCCATGCCTAAGTAGGCTTATGCACCTAAACATATGGGTGATAATAAATCCACAAAATCTGACATTAAGGAACACAGCAAACCTGTGGGCCTGATTTCTTTCAGGTGAACTGAAAGAGTAGGAGTATAAAACAGGCACCCATTGCTTGTACTGCTATGCAAGACAGAATAAAGTAGCAGGCTGGGAAGGGGAAGGGGTTGGCCATTATGCAACTAACCTGGAGGTATGTTTTCCTGTTTCTTCTTTGTGTGGCACTTTGCAGCTCTTAGGAATATGCAGGCGTCCCTTATGGAGATCTCCCTGCAACCGTAGTGCTCACAGTACCAAAAGGTGGTAGCATTTAGCTGTTAGGAGACACAGCCTAAAGTGAAGCAACTTTGCCTTCATACAACTAACTTAAAGGAATGCTATTTTTGTTTATTCTTTCTGAAGCACATTCCCAAGAATCATATGATGCTGCATATATATCTATATCTGGAAGGGACCTCAAGGGTCTTCCAGCCCAACCCACTGCAAGGCAGGAATATGCAGGAAAACAACCATCAACCTTGGTTGTGCTGTCAGTGTTGCCCTATGAAATGGCACTTTTAAGGCAATTTAAACTGCAGCTGCAAGTTGCGCCATGAAGCACAACTTGCCATCCCCTTTTGCTGACTGGGAGCGGAGGACGTACTGCTTACAGTCTCCCCAGGAGCATTTCAACAGTCAGGAGGCATGAAGCCTACGGGGTGATTGTACATCTGCTGAGAACATTTATACCTCCAGAAAAGGAAACAACCATGAGCCTGCTCTAAGGGAACGCTCATGAGTGTATAAAGTGTTTTTCTTTAAAACACCTCTCTTAACATTACAAACTGCTGCAAATTTCCAAAACGCATACATCGGTGCCAGTGTTTGTCAATGTAAATGATTCAATTGGCTTTTCGTTTTGGCCTCTGTGGCAGGGGCACTGCCCAATTAGTCTTGTGCCATTGGGGCTCCCAGCCTAGGTGCATAGCGGGGGACAGGCTTTAATCTTTGCACAGTTGATTTTTAAGGGCTGACACACACCCCAAAACTGTATTCTGACACACTTTCCAAAGAATCATATGATGGTGCGTGAGTATATATCGGGAAGGGACCCCAAGGGCCATCCAGTCCAACCTGCTGCCAGGCAGGAATACTGCAAGTTCACTTCCGCCAGGAAGCCCCCCTTGCCATCCCCTTTTGTCCTCTCTGAAGTTCTTGGGCTGATTGCAGATATGCTAACCTACATGCCAAGGAAAAACCATGAGCCTACTCTGAAGACTCATAAATGTAGAAAGTGCTTTTCTTTAGAGCGCCTCTCTTAACATTGCAAGCTGCTGCAAGTGTCCAATACTGGTGTGAAGTTGCTGGTTTATAAATATTAAATATTCCTACTTTATTGATCTGAATTACTCAAATGGCTTCTAGTGCTGGCCACTACAGCAGGGGCTGGTCCCCATTTCTTCTTGGGGTGTTCAGTTTAGAGTATCTGCTCAAAAAATCAAACAGAAAGCAATAGGGGGTTGCCATTAAGGCTGGGGTCTTCTAGATCCAAACTGGGTTTTGGATGCTCCATTAGGCAAATCAGCCAGCTCACTGCCTCTCTAATTTACTTGGCTTGCTTGCAAATTAATTATATTTTTTAATTTATGCCTCTTCCAAAACATTTATCTTAAGATTTAACGTGCAAGTGTACCACTTTGGGATGCCAATTCATCTCCAGTTGGATTATGTGGATAAATCGATAGGTGAAAGAATCTGTGCCTTGAGTAATTACTTGGCTAAAGCAATGGTTCATCTGAAGAAATTAAGTTTCCAACACATTGCTTTGTCACCTTTCGATAGCCTAACAAGAACAGGAAAAAGGAGACAGGAAGGCGGGAGGTGCTAGCCTACCCCAATCAAATAAATAAAATTATTTTACTCTATTTTTACTGTACTGTACTGTGGTGGTTAGGGGGGGATGAGGCCAAGCCAGACTTGGGTGGGAGTAATATATCATGAGTGGGCTTGTTTTAAAATGTTCTTATATGTTATATGTTAATATGTCTTTCTATTTTTTCCCTTTTACCTTCATGACTTTTCCTCCATCTTCTCTTCTCCCTTCATCACACAACATTTTCTCCTCCTCCTCCTTTTCAGAGCAGGAATTCAGACCTAAGAAATATCAATAATGTCAATTATTTTCACAAGAAGGGAAATGGGGGTCCACGTCAAAGCAAACATGTAATATATCCAGCCCAGATTGCAGTGGAAGAAAGAATCTAGTGGGAAAGGAGCCAGCATCCGACTAAGTGGAAGAAATGTGTTTTTATTCTTCATTTTTTCTTGTTTGTTCTTGTTTCTTCTTTCTGAAGCACTTCCCCAAGAATCATATAATGGTGCATCTAGCTGGAAGGGACCCCAAGCGTCTTCCAGTCCAACACGCTGCAAGGCAGGAAGATGCGAAGGAACCACAAGGGTTCATTTAATAATAATAATAAGTGGAGGAATTGGGATCTTGAGGAATTAGCTGGTTACAAAACCACCACTTCAAGCAGTGCTTCATCTGCACAATACACTCTTCAGGTACAGTTTTCAATACATTAAAGGCGGCCTGAGAGGGAAAGCAATGGAGATCTGAACTCACAGCCAGTTCCTCTGTTGTTGCTGTAGCCAAGAGGAGCTTCCCCGCCCCAATTCAAATAAATAAAAATACTATACTGTTAAGGCTTAGGGGGGAAGAGGCCGTGTCCCACTTGGGTGGGTGTAATTTATAATAATAATTTAACATTTAATGCTCATAATAATATATTACTCTTTCCCTGCCACCAACAGAATATTTTTTTTTAAATGATAAAACATCATACACTACAAACTTCCCTCACCCTTTTATAATAACAATAATAATAATTTATAATAACAATAATTACTCTTTCCCAGCCACCAACAGAGTATTTAAAAAAACGAAAACACGAAAAAAGTACAAACTTCCCTCACCTTTAAAAATTAATAATGTATTAATTAATTAATATTAATTTAAAATAATGTATTAATTAATGTATTTAATAATGTATTAATTAATTAATATTAATTTAAAAATTAATAATGATTAATTAATAAAATTAATAAAATTAATAAAATTAATAATGTATTACTATTTCCCAACCATCCACAGAAAATTTAAAAAGCGATAAAACGTAATATACTACAACTCTCGCTAAACCTTTTATAATAAGAACCATTATAATAATGCTAACAATTTAAAAATGAAGGATAATCCTCATTTCTTCCCCTTCCCCAACAGAATATTAAAAACTTCGACAGAACGTAATATATTACAAACTTCCCTAAGCCTTTTCTAATAATAATAATAATTTTAAACCCAATGGTGATAATCCTTTATTATTATTTCCCGCCCACTCCCAACACAGTCTTAAAAGCACGACCAAACTCACGCGCCTCCTTCGCGAAAATGGCGAGAGAAGCGCTGAGGAGAACACGCGCCCGAGGCCGGGCCCCACCCACAAGCCGACCTGGGATTGGCCCAAAAGCCGACCTATCGCCGTCGAGTTTACTGCTGCTGCGGCTGTGGGCGCATGCGTCGAGCGAGGGGATTTCTAGGGCGGCCATTTTGGATGAGGCCTGGAAAGAGGGGGGAAGAAAGGGCAGGAGACGCGCCACCGCCGCCATGTTGGTTGAATTCCGTCGGCCGCGATAGGTCGGCCTTTGGGCCAATTCGAGGTCGGGCGGTGGGCGGGGCCAGGAGTTTCCCGCTTTTTCTCCCCCCAGCTGTTACTCTGCTGATTCTCCTCAGCAGTTTCCCACGCCCGGGGCGCGAAAGAAGTTGGTTGAGGGCCGTCGGCCGCGATAGGTCGGCCTTTGTGTCAATCCCAGGCCGGGCGGTGGGCGGGGCCAGCGCTTTTTCTCCCCCCAGCTGTTTCTCAGCTTCTTCTCCTCAGCAGTTTCCCACGCCCGGGGGCGCGAAGGAAGTTTTGGCGCGTTTTTAATACAATGAAGGATTATTCGAAGTACTTTTTAAATCCTTATTATTTTTATTATTAGAAAAGGCTTAGGGAAGTTTGCAATACAGTATGTTTTGTCGCGTTTTTAATATTCTGTTGGGAGCAGCCCACAGTGGCTGGGGAAGGGGAATAAATTAGGATTATCCTTCATTTTTAAATTCTTATCATTATAATTATAATGGTTATTCTGCTAAAAGGGTGAGGGAAGTTTGTAGTATATTATGTTTTCTCGTTTTTAAAAAATACTCTGTTGGTGGCTGGGAAAGAGTAATAAATTATAATTATCATTAAATGTTAAATTATTATTATTATTATTAATCACACCCACCCAAGTGGGACAGGGCCTCTTCCCCCCTGAGCCTTAACAGTATAGTATTTTTAATTATTTGAATTCGGGGGAGAAGCAACTCCAGAGGAACTGGCTATGATAATAATCATCATCATCATTTATTCTTTATAGAAAATAAAATGCAGATCTCCCTTGCTTTCCCCATCAGGCCACCTTTAATGTCTTGGAAACTGTACCTGAACAGTGTATTATTCAGGTGAAGCACTGCTTGGTTTTGTAACCAGCTAATTCCTCAAGATCCCAATTCCTCCACTTATTATTATTATTATTATGAAATGAACCCTTGTGGTTCCTTTGCAGATTCCTGCCTTCCAGCAGGTTGGACTGGATGACCCTTGAGGTCCCTTCCAGCTAAATGCACCATATTATTATTATTAATAATAATAATAATAATAAATTATATGATTCTGGGGAAAGGGCTTCAGAAAGAAGAAACGGGGGAAAGCACATTTCTTCCACTTAGTCGGATGCTGGCTCCATTCACGCTTGATTTTTTCTTCCACTGCAATCTGGGCTGGATATATTATATGTTTGCTTTGACGTGGACCCCCATTTCCCTTCTTGTGAAAATAATTGACATTATTGATCTTTCTTAGGTCTGCTCTGCTGAATTCCTGCTCTGAAAAGGAGGAGGAGGAGGAAGTTTTGCCTGACGAGGGGAGAAGAAGAGGTGCAGGAAAAGTCAGCTGCAGGCAGGAAGGTAAAGGGGGGGGGTAGAAATATACATATAACACTTAAGAACATTTTTAAACCACCCCAATCCTGAGATATCACACCGACCCCTCTAACCACAGTACAGAACAGTAAAAAGACAGTTAAGTGTTTTTATTTCTTTGATTGGGGTAGGGCAGCACCTCCTGGCTTCCCACACATTGGTGAGATTTGTGTTGAAAACTTCATTTCTTCAGGTGAACCATTGCTTGAACCAGGTACCATCTTTTTCGCTCCATAGGACGCACTTTTCCTCCCCTCAAAAGGAAGGGGAAATATCTGTGCATCTTCTGGAGCGAAGCCAGCAAGAGCCGGGAGGAGGGAGGGAAGGGGATCCATGCAGCGGATTCCCTCCTCCCAGGCTCCCCTTGAAGCAGCACAGCGGGAGGGGAGCCCCTTACACTCGTGTAAGCAGATCCTCTCCCACTTTCCTGCTTCAAATCTGCTGCAGTTGCGAGCGGAGGATCCATGGCTCCGCTTCCTTCCCTCCTCTGTGGTTGCTTTGAAACAGGGGGCAGGGCGGAAAGAGGGCAGGAAATGGATGCAGGAAGACACAACCACACTTGGACCACTGAAAGTCCACCTCAGCCTCCCAAGATTTCCTCTGAGACGGCCAGGTTAATCTCGATGGCCATAAGTGCTGGAAACTTGCATGGGCTGTTTATTTAAAGACGAAAACATGCGCACACGTGAAATAAATCCTCCCAGGTTCCTGGACACAACCCACGCCTGATATTCACACAGGTTCCATGGGTGGCATTGGCAGCTGCAGGAGCAGCATGGTGAAAGAGCAAGTCCTGGTTTCAAGCTGAAGATCAGCTCTTTCGTGGTGGCCTCAAACAACCCTTGGGCTGCAAGGGGAATTCCCCCTCCCTTAATTCAGGATGCTTCAGTCGACAGATGCTGTGTCTGCCTGCCCTTTTCCCTGAGCTGAAAAAGCACCTTCAAGAGGCTGATGGGAGGCAACACAGTCGTCTTCCAGATGGGCAAAGAACCACCCTCGCCATGCTAAACGGGACAGCAAGCCTCACACAGATCTGAAGCATAAATGGGAACCTAGGAAGCTGCCTTATAAGGAGTCGGACCCACTACTCCATCTAGCTCAGTAATGTCAACACTGACTGGCAGCAGTTTGCCAGAGTTTCAGGCCTGGAGAAGCCGGGGATTGAGCGTGTGGTGTTCTGCAGGCAAAGCCACTGAGGTTACAGATATTCCCTTTAAAAACAAACTAAGATTGTAGTCCCATCTGCCTCTGCTCCAACGTCAGTCGGAGCCAGGGAACACAATATCAGTTTCGGGCATCTAAAACTATGAAAATGGGCTTACAGATCTTGAGTTTCTGACACTGCTCAGCCGCATACTCAATCAAATGTGGTTGCCAAACAAATGAACTTTGTGGTTAACCCTGAAGCCTGTCTCTTTCTCTAGAACGCGTCTGATGGGAGTTTGCGCTGCCTCGTTGGTTCTCTCGGCCTGATGCGTTTTGGGGCTTGCCTGGTCCTGGAGGATTGCAGTTGCTCTGGCCATTTCTCCGGATCATCTTCCCAACAGCCTGGAGAGATCTCCTGTAAGTCCCACTTCCTCTGGCAGTAGTAATGACCACACGGGGTCACTGTTTATTTTCCTATCCATGTCAATTCCAGTATTGGCCAAACGAGGGCACTGTTTATTTTCCTATTGAGGTCTATTCCAGTAATAGCCACACGAGAGCACTGTTTATTTTCCTATTGAGGTCTATTCCAGTCTTGGCCGCACGAGGTCACTGTTTATTTTCCTATTGAGGTCTATTCCAGTAATAGCCACACGAGGGCACTGTTTATTTCCCTATTGAAGGCTATTCCAGTAATAGCCACACGAGGGAACTGTTTATTTTCCTATTGAGGTCTATTCCTGTAATAGCCACATGAGGGCATTGTTTATTTCCCTATTGATGTCTATTCCAGTAATAGCCACACGAGGGCACTATTTATTTTCCTATTGAGGTCTATTCCTGTAATAGCCACACGAGGGCACTGTTTATTTCCCTATTGAAGTCTATTCCAGTAATAGCCACACGAGGGCACTGTTTATTTCCCTATTGAGGTCTATTCCTGTAATAGCCACACGAGGGCACTGTTTATTTCCCTATTGAAGTCTATTCCAGTAATAGCCACACGAGGGCACTGTTTATTTCCCTATTGAGGTCTATTCCTGTAATAGCCACATGAGGGCATTGTTTATTTCCCTATTGAAGTCTATTCCAGTATTGGCCACACGAGGGCACTGTTTATTTTCCTATTGAGGTCTATTCCAGGAATAGCCACACGAGGGCACTGTTTATTTTCCTATTGAAGTCTATTTCAGTATTGGCCACACGAGGGCACTGTTTATTTTCCTATTGAGGTCTATTCCAGTAATGGCCACACGAGGGCACTGTTTATTTTCCTATTGAGGTCTATTCCAGTAATAGCCACACGAGGGCACTGTTTATTTTCCTATTGAGGTCTATTCCAATAATAGCCACACGAGGGCACTGTTTATTTTCCTATTGAGGGCTATTCCAGTAATGGCCACACGAGGGCACTGTTTATTTTCCTATTGAGGTCTATTCCAGGAATAGCCACACGAGGGCACTGTTTATTTTCCTATTGAGGTCTATTCCAGTATTGTCCACACGAGGGCACTGTTTATTTTCCTATCCATGTCTTTTCCAGTAATGGCCACACAAGGTCACTGTTTATTTTCCTATTCAAGTCTATTCCAGTAATAGCCACACGAGGGTACTATTTATTTTCCTATTGAGGTCTATTCCAGTAATAGCCACACGAGGGCACTGTTTATTTTCCTATTGAAGTCTATTCCAGTATTGGCCACACAAGGGCACTGTTTATTTTCCTATTGAGGTCTATTCCAGTAATAGCCAAACGAGGGCACTGTTTATTTTCCTATTGAGGTCTATTCCAGTAATAGCCACACGAGGGCACTATTTATTTTCCTATTGAGGTCTATTCCAGTAATAGCCACATTAGGGCACTATTTATTTTCCTATTGAGGTCTATTCCAGTAATAGCCAAACGAGGGCACTGTTTATTTTCCTATTGAGGTCTATTCCAGTAATAGCCACACAAGGGCACTATTTATTTTCCTATTGAGGTCTATTCCAGTAATAGCCACATTAGGGCACTATTTATTTTCCTATTGAGGTCTATTCCAGTCTTGGCCACACGAGGGCAATGTTTATTTTCCTATTGAGGTCTATTCCAGTAATAGCCACACGAGGGCAATGTTCACTTTACTATTGAAGTCTATTCCAGTATTGGCCACACGAGGTCACTGTTTATTTTCCTATCCATGTCTGTTCCAGCAATGGCCACAGCCTTAACCGTATAGTATTTTTATTTATTGGAATTGGGTCGCGGAAGCTCCCCTTGGCTACAGCAACACCAGAGTAACTGGCTGTGATGATAATAATAATAATAATTAATTTATTATTTATATAAAATAAAGTGCAGGTCTCCCTTGCTTTCCCCCTCAGGCCGCCCTTAATGTATTGGAAACTGTACCTGAACAATGTATTGTGCAGATGAAGCACTGCTTTAAGCAGTTGTTTTGTAACCAGCTAATTCCTCAAGATCCCAATTCCACCACTTTTTATTAAATGCACTTTCCTTGTGGTTCCTTCACAGATTCCTGCCTTGTGGTGGGTTGGACTGGATGACCCTTGGGGTCCCTTCCAGCTAGATGCACCATTATATGATTCTTGGGAAAGGGCTTCAGAAAGAAGAAACAGGGGGGAAAGCACATTTCTTCCAGTTCGTCGTCTGCTGGCTCCTTTCCCACTTGATTCTTTCTTCCACTGCAATCTGGGCTGGACATATTCTAGGTCTGCTCCGACGTGGACCCCTCTATCCCTGCTTGCGGAATTAATCAACATTATTAATATTTCTTAGGTTTGAATTCCTGCTCTGAAAAGGAGGAGGAGGAGGAAGCTTTGCCTGACAAAGGGAGAAGAAGAGGTGGAGGAAAATGTCAGCTGCAGGAATGAAGGTAAAAGGGGGAAAAATAGAAATAGAAATTACAACAGCAATCTTTATTACAGTCCAGAGACCCAACAAATCATTACAAAGCAACACACAATTCATACAGCCTACCTCCAGGTTAAACAAGCATTTTCTTCAGAATATAGGGATCATTTGTTCTTGCAACCACCGATAAAAACTTTGCCACTGCTAATGTTCTAGCATTTCTCCGGTCTTCCAATAGGAACCTGACATAGTGAGCCTCTGATTTTCCCGGGAAAGGTACCAGCAAGGGTAGTGTCAGTTCAGCCCCGGCCTGCTCATATTTTGCATAATCCAACAAAATATGTTTTATGGAATCGATGTCTTGAGCACACAAGCAAAGTCTGTCCTGGTAGGGAACTCCTCTCAACCTACCATCCAACACTGCAGAGGGGAAGACATTTAGTCTGGCTTTGATGAACAGCCTTCGATCATTTGGTACTGTCAGGTTCTTAATGTAAGATGTTAACTGAAAGACGTGCCCATATTGTACTCCTACTGCCAGCGTACTACAGACTGCGTGTGATCGAGATCGCAAGTCACTGTGTGCATTATCCCATAATTTTATTTTAACATCTTTAGGGTTCCTTCATAACCTAGGTAATACAGTTGGGGGGCTGATAGACCAATAGAGGTGGCTTTTTATGTGTGCCACACGAGGGCACTGTTTATTTTCCTATTGAGGTCTATTCCAGTATTGGCCACACGAGGTCACTGTTTATTTTCCTATTGAGGTCTATTCCAGTAATAGCCACACGAGGGCACTGTATATTTTCCTATTGAGGTCTATTCCAGTAATAGCCACACGAGGGCACTGTTTATTTTCCTATTGAGGTCTATTCCAGTATTGGCCACACGAGGGCACTGTTTATTTTCCTATTGAAGTCTATTCCAGTAATAGCCACACGAGGTCACTGTTTATTTTCCTATTGAAGTCTATTCCAGGAATAGCCACACGAGGGCACTATTTATTTTCCTATTGAGGTCTATTCCAGGAATAGCCACACGAGGGCACTATTTATTTTCCTATTGAGGTCTATTCCAGTAATAGCCACACGAGGGCACTGTTTATTTTCCTATTGAGGTCTATTCCAGTAATAGCCACAGGAGGGCACTATTTATTTTCCTATTGAGGTCTATTCCAGTCTTGGCCACTGTTTATTTTCCTATTGAGGTCTATTCAAGTAATGGCCACACGAGGTCACTGTTTATTTTCCTATCCATGTCTGTTCCAGTAATGGCCACAGCCTTAACCGTATAGTATTTTTATTTATTGGAATTGGGTCGCGGAAGCTCCCCTTCGCTACAGCAACACCAGAGTAACTGGCTGTGATGATAATAATAATAATTAATTTATTATTTATATAAAATAAAGTGCAGATCTCCATTGCTTTCCCCCTCAGGCCGCCCTTAATGTATTGGAAACTGTACCCGAACAATGTATTGTGCAGATGAAGCACTGCTTTAAGCAGTTGTTTTGTAACCAGCTAATTCCTCAAGATCCCAATTCCTCCACTTTTTATTAAATGCACTTTCCTTGTGGTTCCTTCACAGATTCCTGCCCTGTGGTGGGTTGGACTGGATGACCCTTGGGGTCCCTTCCAGCTAGATGCACCATTATATGATTCTTTGGAAAGGGCTTCAGAAAGAAGAAACAGGGGGGAAAGCACATTTCTTCCAGTTCGTCGTCTGCTGGCTCCTTTCCCACTTGATTCTTTCTTCCACTGCAATCTGGGCTGGACATATTCTAGGTCTGCTTCGACGTGGACCCCTCTATCCCTGCTTGCGGAATTAATCAACATTATTAATATTTCTTAGGTTTGAATTCCTGCTCTGAAAAGGAGGAGGAGGAGGAAGCTTTGCCTGACAAAGGGAGAAGAAGAGGTGGAGGAAAATGTCAGCTGCAGGAATGAAGGTAAAAGGGGGAAAAATAGAAATAGAAATTACAACAGCAATCTTTATTACAGTCCAGAGACCCAACAAATCATTACAAAGCAACACACAATTCATACAGCCTACCTCCAGGTTAAACAAGCATTTTCTTCAGAATATAGGGATCATTTGTTCTTGCAACCACCGATAAAAACTTTGCCACTGCTAATGTTCTAGCATTTCTCCGGTCTTCCAATAGGAACCTGACATAGTGAGCCTCTGATTTTCCCGGGAAAGGTACCAGCAAGGGTAGTATCAGTTCAGCCCCGGCCTGCTCATATTTTGCATAATCCAACAAAATATGTTTTATGGAATCGATGTCTTGAGCACACAAGCAAAGTCTGTCCTGGTAGGGAACTCCTCTCAACCTACCATCCAACACTGCAGAGGGGAAGACATTTAGTCTGGCTTTGGTGAACAGCCTTCGATCATTTGGTACTGTCAGGTTCTTAATGTAAGATGTTAACTGAAAGACGTGCCCATATTGTACTCCTACTGCCAGCGGACTACAGACTGCGTGTGATCGAGATCGCAAGTCACTGTGTGCATTATCCCATAATTTTATTTTAACATCTTTAGGGTTCCTTCATAACCTAGGTAATACAGTTGGGGGGGTGATAGACCAATAGAGGTGGCTTTTTATGTGTGCCACACGAGGGCACTGTTTATTTTCCTATTGAGGTCTATTCCAGTATTGGCCACACGAGGTCACTGTTTATTTTCCTATTGAGGTCTATTCCAGTAATAGCCACACGAGGGCACTGTATATTTTCCTATTGAGGTCTATTCCAGTAATAGCCACACGAGGGCACTGTTTATTTTCCTATTGAGGTCTATTCCAGTATTGGCCACACAAGGGCACTGTTTATTTTCCTATTGAAGTCTATTCCAGTAATAGCCACACGAGGGCACTGTTTATTTTCCTATTGAAGTCTATTCCAGGAATAGCCACACGAGGGCACTATTTATTTTCCTATTGAGGTCTATTCCAGGAATAGCCACACGAGGGCACTATTTATTTTCCTATTGAGGTCTATTCCAGTAATAGCCACACGAGGGCACTGTTTATTTTCCTATTGAGGTCTATTCCAGTAATAGCCACAGGAGGGCACTATTTATTTTCCTATTGAGGTCTATTCCAGTCTTGGCCACTGTTTATTTTCCTATTGAGGTCTATTCCAGTAATGGCCACACGAGGTCACTGTTTATTTTCCTATCCATGTCTGTTCCAGTAATGGCCACAGCCTTAACCGTATAGTATTTTTATTTATTGGAATTGGGTCGGGGAAGCTCCCCTTGGCTACAGCAACACCAGAGTAACTGGCTGTGGTGAGAATAATAATAATAATTAATTATTTATATAAAATAAAGTGCAGATCTCCCTTGCTTTCCCCCTCAGGCTGCCCTTAATGTATTGGAAACTGTACCCGAACAATGTATTGTGCAGATGAAGCACTGCTTTAAGCAGTTGTTTTGTAACCAGCTAATTCCTCAAGATCCCAATTCCACCACTTTTTATTAAATGCACTTTCCTTGTGGTTCCTTCACAGATTCCTGCCTTGTGGTGGGTTGGACTGGATGACCCTTGGGGTCCCTTCCAGCTAGATGCACCATTATATGATTCTTTGGAAAGGGCTTCAGAAAGAAGAAACAGGGGGGAAAGCACATTTCTTCCAGTTCGTCGTCTGCTGGCTCCTTTCCCACTTGATTCTTTCTTCCACTGCAATCTGGGCTGGACATATTCTAGGTCTGCTTCGACGTGGACCCCTCTATCCCTGCTTGCGGAATTAATCAACATTATTAATATTTCTTAGGTTTGAATTCCTGCTCTGAAAAGGAGGAGGAGGAGGAAGCTTTGCCTGACAAAGGGAGAAGAAGAGGTGGAGGAAAAAGTCAGCTGCAGGAATGAAGGTAAAAGGGGGAAAAATAGAAATTACAACAGCAATCTTTATTACAGTCCAGAGACCCAACAAATCATTACAAAGCAACACACAATTCATACAGCCTACCTCCTATTGAGGTCTATTCCAGTAATAGCCACACGAGGGCACTCTTTATTTTCCTATTGAGGTCTATTCCAGTAATAGCCACACGAGGGCACTGTTTATTTTCCTATTGAGGTCTATTCCAGGAATAGCCACACGAGGGCACTCTTTATTTTCCTATTGAGGTCTATTCCAGGAATAGCCACACGAGGGCACTCTTTATTTTCCTATTGAAGTCTATTCCAGGAATAGCCACACGAGGGCACTGTTTATTTTCCTATTGAGGTCTATTCCAGGAATAGCCACACGAGGGCACTATTTATTTTCCTATTGAGGTCTATTCCAGTAATAGCCACACGAGGGCACTGTTTATTTTCCTATTGAGGTCTATTCCAGTATTGGCCACACGAGGGCACTCTTTATTTTCCTATTGAAGTCTATTCCAGTAATAGCCACACGAGGGCATTGTTTATTTCCCTATTGAGGTCTATTCCAGTAATAGCCACACGAGGGCACTGTTTATTTTCCTATTGAGGTCTATTCCAGTAATAGCCACACGAGGGCACTGTTTATTTTCCTATTGAAGTCTATTCCCGGAATAGCCACACGAGGGCACTATTTATTTTCCTATTGAGGTCTATTCCAGTAATAGCCACACGAGGGCATTGTTTATTTCCCTATTGAGGTCTATTCCAGGAATAGCCACACGAGGGCACTATTTATTTTCCTATTGAGGTCTATTCCAGTAATAGCCACACGAGGGCACTGTTTATTTTCCTATTGAGGTCTATTCCAGGAATAGCCACACGAGGGCACTGTTTATTTTCCTATTGAAGTCTATTCCAGGAATAGCCACACGAGGGCACTATTTATTTTCCTATTGAGGTCTATTCCAGGAATAGCCACACGAGGGCACTGTTTATTTTCCTATTGAGGTCTATTCCAGGAATAGCCACACGAAGTCGTATATGGTTTGGTTTCGTATATGAAGTTCACAACCTATTGGGAGTTTTGTTAGGCAGACTAAACTTCTCTGTCCTTGGGTCCAGTGCACTTCCAATATGCAAACTTAATTCGTTCCGGAAGTCCGTTCTAAATCCAAAGTCATATTTGGAGCTTTTCTTTTTGTGTTTTTATTTGTGTGACTTTTTGGGGTTTTCTTTTTACTGTGACTTCTTCTTCATTTTATGAGACTGACTTGTGACTTTGTTTCTGTGACTTGTTTTTGTGACTGTGCGGAACCCAGTTCAGCTACTAATTGATTGATTGTGTGACTGCAGAAATGGATAAAAGCCCCCCATCCAAACAATGACCATCATCAGTGTACATAAGAAAAAAATAATAATTTTAATTTCTATCATCTACAAAGCCGCCTTATTTATTTTATAGTACAGTACATTGATTCTTGCTTTCGTTTTATGGATCAATGGTCTCGTTAGATAGTAAAATTCATGTTCAGTTGCTGTCTTAGGGCTTGTTTTTAAAAGTCTGAAACGGATTAATCCGTTTTGCATTCCTTTCTATGGGAAAGCGCTCCTTGGTTTTGGAACAGACTTCTCGAACAGATTAAGTTTGAGAACCATGGTACCACTGTAAAGTTATTTTGAACATTTTTTCCCAATTAATTATATATCATTTCCCGGAATTCCTTTATCATTTTGCAATTCCACCACATACGATGAACGTTTCCCTCATACGAAACATCTCAGTCGAGCCCAGAAGCTGCCCATGCGCAGAAAGAAACTTCCCACCAGTCTTTTTTCTGGGAACGAAGGACTCCTGCGGGAAAGAGGCAGCCCTGCTCTTCTGACGTGCGCCTTTGTCCGTCCTCGCAGGGAGGCCGTGCTTCAGATGATGCAGGCCGGACAGAGGGTCGTCGACAACCCCATCTACCTGAGCGACATGGGGGCCGCGCTGACGGGGGCCGAGTCCCACGAGCTGCAGGACATCCTGGAAGAGACAAACGTAAGTGGGGAGGGACAAGGTCCCATCGCCGCTGTGAAAGTCCGTGTTCTCTGCAGCGGTGGGCTTTTGGGTGAGCGATTTTCCCACCCCCCAAAAAGCTGAACAACTCTTGCCACTCCTCCCAACAGAAGCTTAACAGTTCTGGTCAGTCCTCCCCTCAAAAAGCCTGACAACTCTAGGCAATGACAATGGGTGGATCGCTGCCAGTTTTATTATCCTGGGAGTCGATCGCAGTCTCTAGAGAGCTAGACGTTCCTGCTCTAGATGAATCTGCCGGGTACTGAGGGCCTCTGCTGAGCACCTTTCCTTGGTAATTTCCAAGGCAACACGATGACCAAGTACAACAATGCAGTATCAATGTAAAGTCTTTATATAATCTATACAGAACATTGAACAATATGAAAAACCAAATAAGCAGAATCTCAGAAATCTCTGAAAGTAAGTCTTATCAGTCTCTGAAAATCTTTGTAGACTGTGGAAGTCTCTGAAAGAAGGAATGGGTCAGATTCTTATCTGGTGAAAACAAGCCGTAAAGCTTTGTTTTATGACGTCCAGCGCGGCCGAAGTGGTCTGCAAAGAGACGTAGTGAACAGTGATTCCGGATATACCCACAGCAGACGGAACAGACGTGCTTCATAAACTGCAAATGAATTATTGAAACAATGACCTGCATGAGCTATAATGACAATTCAGTATGAAATATGAAATAAAACCAAAAGGGGTGCCTCAAAACTGGCATTACGAATGCGTGAACGGAGGCAATTTGGAGGCGCCTCTTGTGGAAACATTTTGTTTCTCATAACCATTCTGACACGGATTTATTATTCACGGTATTGTGGGTGAATCAGAAAGCCATAAGTATTAGACAAGATTATGAAAGATGCTTACGACAGCAAGAATCTCGGTTTATCTTTATGTTCAAAACCATTCATTTGGGAGGACTTAATTCTGAATTGGATCTCAATTGTTTTATTTGATTCTTTCCATTCTGGCTGTTAAACTGTGCTGTGTCTTTAAGCTCAATCTCCTGCTGATGAGCCCCACCTGGGGTCGGCTTTTTAGGTTTCTAGCAACAGGCAGTCAGTAGCAGGGGCTGCAGAACTTTATGACCGCTGCTCCGTAGATGTTGTTGTTTTATAATTCCATTCACCATATAGATGGGGTATGTACTTTTGGTTTTATTTATATTGATATTATAGATTATACAAAGAATTTATATTGATATTGCATTGTTGTACTTGGATATCGTGTTGCCTTGGAAATTACTGATAATTGTTTGCAACACAGGGGTTTAGTTGTTTGTTTGGTTACTTACTGTCGCACCTTTCCTCGGTGGCAGCCGCATTGGGGGTTTTGGGGGGGGTTTGCTAAAAACCGCTTCAGTACTCCTCCCCCCCTTAATATTTTTCCAGGCGGGAAATATTTCAAGGCAGGTCTTTGGAAACTTAGGTGCAGGCGATGCTGGACACTTGGGCTGCTGTTTTAATTCCTGGCTCCAGATGTGAAGCACTATCGTTTTGCAAAGATAATTAATTTCATATAAAGCAGAGAACTGCTATAACAAGGATCCAGATGTGCTTGTGATTCGTTCAAACTATTGTTTTTTTTAACTAGTAACGATTTCATTTTATAATGATGTGTTTAAAATGTCGGGCGCCTCCTTGAACGTTGGGAGAAAGGCGGGCTAGAAAAATACGAATCAAGAATTCTTGGGCGTGACTCGCCCTCCCCTGAACCCCAAGGCTCTCTGGCCCCACGAAGAGACACACAGGGGAATTTCTTTCCTTTCCTCCTAGATTCCCAAGCGCCTCTACAAAGCCCTCTCTCTGCTGAAGAAAGAGTATGAACTCAGCAAGCTCCAGCAACGTCTTGGGCGGGAGGTGAGCAGAAGGTCTCCTTGGAGGTATTTTGGGGCAGAACGAGGCAATAATGATAATGATTATTATTATTATTATTTCTACCCTGCCCATCTGGCTTGGTTTCCCCAGCCACTCTGGGCGGCTTCCAACAAAAGATCAGTAATTAAAGATGTCACTAAACAGAGCTGTCTTCTAAAAGTCAGATAGTTGCTTATTTCCTTGGCATCTTGTGGGAGGGTGTTCCACAGGGCGGGTGCCACCACCGAGAAGGCCCTCTGCCTGGTTCCCCTGTAGCCTCACTTCTCGGTGGGGGGGGGGTGTTTGGCTGGGCCCCCCAGCAGAACCAGTGGTTAGCGGGGAGGGAGCCCGGGATTGAGAAACTCCTTGGGGGTTACGGATTCGCCATCACGAGGCTGGAAAACATCTGTGGTGAGGGGAGTTGGGATGGACATTTTTCTATATACTGCTTTTCGTCTTTTTAAAACGTTTTACCCAATCTCCAGAAATTTCCAAATTCCCAATTACCCAATTTCCAGAAATTCCACTACATAATTTTTTTAAAAAATCCTTTAAATTACCAGTTTCCCACCTCTTTCCCTGTGACATTTTTCTTAACCCTCCCCGCATTTGTCGCAGCTCGTCTTCCCTCTTCTTACGTCAAAATCGTAACACTACCGTCTGTGAATTTTCCTGTTCCAGTCCTGCTCACAGATGCTTCGTGTTGTAGTATTTCTTCAAATAATCTGAATAATTTCTTCAAAAAAAAGAGAGAGAAAATTGTCATTTGATTTTCTTATTTTGGCTGTCACAGTTGAAGCAACTTAACTATATATTTTTGGGTGGAATTTCTGTCCCTGTAATCCCTAGCAGAAAAGGTGGTTTTTTTGGTGGGCTAAACACCCTTCCTTTTTACACAAATTCCTATCTCTGCCCCTTTTCTTGCACATGAATCGCAAAGCGGCCAGGACTGAGCGCCATTCTCTGTGCCCGCAAGGCCAGAGTGGCTCTGGTCTGGCTTTGTGGGTCTGCCCAGGTGCCCAGGCCCAACCGCACTCTCCGCCTCGTGTGCCCCCCCCCCCCCCAGGTGCTCTTCATTTGCACGGCCAACGTGACGGAGACGATCCCGGAGCCCCTGCGGGACAGGATGGAGATGATCAACATCTCGGGCTACGTGGCGCAGGAGAAGCTGGCCATCGCGGAGGTGAGCCTTGGGCCTGGCAGCCCCCTAGGGCCCCCCCCCCCCCCGGGCTCAGTCTGCGCCCCTCAAACCCTGAAAGCCCCAGCCAAGCAGCAGGGGTATTCGAACCCTGGTCTCGCAGGGCCTCGTCTTGAATTTGCTTAAAATGAATGAGCCCGGCTCTTCCGGAAAGGCGGTTTTGTCTGCGATGAGTTTAGGGAGAACAAGGAGCGAAATGCCCTTTTTTTAAAGAGCAACAGACAGAAGATAGGTGTTTTTTTATTAAAATGAAGGAGCCCGGCTCTTGCGGAAAGGCTGTTTCGTCTGCGATGGGTTTAGGGAGTGAAATGGCCTTTTTAGCGGGCGCCAGGCTTAAGTCCGCTTCTGGGTTTAGCTTTTTGTGAGACCCACAAAAGAGGGCGGGAGGTGAGCTGCTCCTAAGAATTGGGCTTCTATAGAGAATGGTAGAAATGGAAGGGACTCCCAGAGCCCATTTAGTCCACCCCTACAATGCAAGGATCTCAACTCAGGGGGGTGGGAACAGCCCCAGACGCTGGGCATTCAGCACAACTCACTCTGGGATGGAGGGAAAATGAGGTTTCAATGAGGATCAGATCCCCCAAGCGCTGTTTATATCATCGGGCGTTCCTTTATGACATCTACCACACTTTTCCGTGTCAAAAATTTGTATCTGTCTTATACATGGGCAATGCAGAGTGGGGACAGGGGATTCTGTGAGCGGGAGATTGGCAGCGGTAAGTGACCATTGGCTTAGGCAGTGTTGGGCAGTTGGGTGAGCAATTTTCTGCCTCCCCCCCAAAAAAAGCTCCCAAACTGTGGGCAATCACCCCCCAATTTTTCTAAATTTCAAGTCCCACAAAATAGGGGACATCCTCTACACAGGGGCCTGCTCCTTAGGCTTGTGGAGATCGTGCTTTTGCTAATAAAGAGTTAACTCCAAGTTTGAAGTGTGTGATGCTTGACCAGCAGGCTCTGTGACACCTACAGAGATGGATCGTAGGTTAGCGGTAGAGCATATTGTTTGCTTGCAAAAGGTGCTTGGGACCAGGTCTGGGGACGTGGGAGCCATACGATGATTAGGAAATGTCTAGTCGTGCCATTTAGGCGCACGGAGCACCAGTTTGGACGAAAGCTTTAACAAAATCTTCAGGAGGCACACCAAATCTTCAAGAGGAGGAACAGTTCTTTACCCAGTAGCTGTGTATGGTAGTAGTAATAATAATAATAATAATTAATAATAATAAATTTTATTTCTACCCCGCCCTCCCCGGCCAAAGCTGGGCTCAGGGCGGCTAACAACAATCAAAGTGATCCAACATTCTAAAAACCTTTCATTATAAAAATTAATTAAAATCAAATTGATGGCAACCATTAAGCAAGATTCTGTGCAGATTGCCAGAGGAGGGGGTCAGGCTGCGCCCTGACCAAAGGCCTGGTGGAACAGCTCTGTCTTGCAGGCCCTGCAGAAAGATGTCAAGTCCCGCAGGGCCCTGGTCTCTTGGGACAGAGCGTTCCACCAGATCGGAGCCACAGCCGAGAAGGCCCTGGCTCTAGTTGAGGCCAGCCTAACCTCTCTGAGATCTTCAGGATATTTTTATATCCTGGTACCTCAGGTTAAGTACTTAATTTGTTCTGGAGGTCTGTTCTTAACCTGAAACTGTTCTTAACCTGAAGCACCACTTTAGCTCATGGGCCCGGAGCACCATTTCTGTTCTCATCCTGAAACAAAGTTTTTAACCCAAGGTACTATTTCTGGGTTAGCGGAGTCTGTAAGCTGAAGCGTATGTAACCTGAGGTACCACTGTATAGGGTTTTGTGTCATTTGTGGGGGGGCCTGACCCCATCTCTCTTTCCCTCCCCCAGAGGTACCTGGTCCCCCAGGCCCGGGTCCTGTGCGGTCTGGATGAGGCCAAGACCAGCATCACGCCGGACGTCCTGACTGTCCTCATTAAGCAGTACTGCCGGGAGAGCGGGGTGAGGAACCTGCAGAAGCAGGTGGAGAAGGTGAGAGGCGACCCCCCCTTTGGTTGGTGGAGAAGGGGGGAGAGCTGAGGCCTTGGGTCGCCCCCCACCTCCGAAAACAAGGGCTCCAACCCCCCTCCCATTTGCTCGCTCAGGTGCTGCGGAAATCGGCGTACAAGATTGTCAGCGGGGAGGCGGAGAAGGTGGAGGTGACGCCAGAAAATCTCCAGGATTTTGTCGGGAAGCCCATCTTCACGGTGGACCGGATGTATGACGTGACCCCCCCTGGGGTGGTGATGGGGCTGGCCTGGACCGCCATGGGTGAGACTCCGAAACGCCTCTCTTTGGATAATTTTTTTATTAGTTTTCAATTACAATAATCCAATTCTAGCCTCATTGTATCAATGTCAAAATTAAAATACAATTCCCAATAAAGTGGTACCTTGATTCTCAAACGCTGAAAACTTGGAGGTCCGTTCCAAAACCAAGGCGCGGTTTCCCATAGAAAGGAATGCAGAAGGGATTAATCCGTTCCAGACTTTTGAGAAGCCCTAAGACAGCAATTGAACGTGGATTTTGCTATCTAATGAGACCACTGAGCCATAAAACGAAAGCAAGAATCAATGTACTGTACTATAAAATAAATAAGACAGTATAATAATAATAATAATAATAATAATAATAATTTATTTATATCCCGCCCTCCCCAGCCGAAGCCGGGCTCAGGGCGGCTAACAACACTAAAATAGTGCAACATTATAAAACATTATAAAAAATTAATTAAGATCAAATTGAAAATTGATGGCAACCATAACTAAAGTTTTGTAAAGATTGCTAAAGGAGGGAGTCAGGCTGCACCCTGACCAAAGGCCTGGTGGAACAGCTCTGTCTTGCAGGCCCTGCAGAAAGATGTCAAGTCCCGCAGGGCCCTAGTCTCTTGTGACAGAGCGTTCCACCACGTCGGGGCCAGTGCTGAAAAGACCCTGGCCCTAGTTGATACTAATCTAACTTCCTTGTGACTTGGGACCTCCAAAGTGTTGTTATTTGTGGACCTTAAGTTCCTCTGCGGGGCATACCACAGATGATTGTATTGTAGATGATAAAATGAAAATTAAAGTTTTTTCTTAGCTGCACTGATGGTAGTCATTGTTTGGATGGGGGGCTTTTATCCATTTCCGCAGTCACACAATCAATCCATCAGTAGCTAAACTGGGTTCCACACAGTCACAAAAACAAATTAAGTGGAAGTGCCTCAAAAACAAAAACGCAAAATAAAGAGCAAAAACCAAAGTGCCAAACTCATGGGTAGACAAACTAAGGCCTGGGGGCCGGATCCGGCCCAATCGCCTTCTCAATCCGGCCTGCGGAAGATCCGGGAATCAGCATGTTTCTACATGATTAGAATGTGTCCTTTTATTTAAAAGGCATCTCTGGGTGATTTGTGGGGCATAGGAATTCGTTCATACTTTTTTTCCAAAATATAGTCCGGCCCCTCACAAGGTCTGAGGGACAGTTGACTGGCCCCCTGCTGGAAAAGTTTGCTGACCCCTGGCCAGACTTAATCCTTTCCGAAAATCTGTTTGACTTCCGAAGTGTTTGGAAACCGAGGCACGGCTTCTGATTGGTGCAGGCGGCCCAGAAATAATAGCCGACAGCCGGAAAACGGAACTCTTACTTCCGGATTTTCAGTGTTTGAGAAAATCCTCCCACCACAAACAAATAGTCATTAAGCTTTCTAGTCCTCATGGAGCACTTTGTGCTGGTGGCACCGAGGTTGTTGTTTTTTGCCCTCTCAAGCTTTTGTGTCAGGAAACAATAGAGCCGTAATGGGTTTCCTCCAAGCTTAATAATAATTATTTATTACTTATACCCTGCCCATCTGCCTGGGTTTCCCCAGCCAGATTAAAAATACATTAAAACATCAGTCATTAAAAACTTCCCTAAACAGAGAATCTGCCTTCAGATGTCTTCTAAAAGTCGGATAGTTGTTTATTTCCTTTACATCTGATAGGAGGAGGGTGCCACCGCCAAGAAGGCCCTCTGCCTGCTTCCCTGTAACCTCACTTCTTGGGGGGGAACCCAGAGATGGACCCTGGTGTCTGGGGTGGAGACGCCCCTTCAGGGATTCAGGGCCGTTTAAGGCTTTCAAAGTCAGCAGCAACACTTTGAATTGTGCTCAGAAACATCCTGGGAGGCAATGTAGGTCTTTCAGGACCGGTGTTATGTGGTCTCCACTCCCAGTCCCCAGTCTGGCTGCCACATTCTGGATTATTTGTAGTTTCCTGGTCACCTTCAGAGGTAGCCCCACGGAGAGCGCATGGCAGTAGTCCAAGGGGGAGATAACCAGAGCAGGCACCTCTCTTAGTTTGAAAGCGGCAAGATTCCCCCATCCTTTCCTGGTCTCTGATCTGCGCAGACTAAGCCCTGCCTCTCCCTCCCTCTCTGTGCGCAGGGAGCCACCCCGAAGGACGGGCCCAGCGCCGGGTGCACCATCGTGACGGCCTTGCTGTCCCTGGCGATGGGGCAGCCCGCGAGGCAGAACGTGGCCATGACCGGGGAGGTGTCTCTGACCGGCAAGATCCTTCCCGTCGGAGGGATCAAGGAGAAGACCATTGCGGTAAGTCGGGGAGCAGAAATGCCTGCCTCCTCCTGTGGCCGCGGCAGGGATTGGGGATTGATCCTGCTCATTGACTCTGCCAACTGTTCTCCATTCTGCGTTCCTGTAGCATTTGTCTATTAGGCTACCGTTTCTTATCCCAAAGAATGGTAGTGTCGGGAAGGGACCCCCAGGTTCATCCAGCCCAACCCCCTGCAAGGCAGGAATCCTTTTGCCCAGCACGGGGCTTGAACCCGCAGCCCCGAGATTAAGAGGCTCAAGCTCCATACCAAATGAGCTGTCCTGGGACAGGAGCCAACAAGACCTCTGATGCCCTTTTAAAAGGTGTTTTTTGGGGGGTGGCTGTTGGGTTGTTTTTGTTTTAGGTATTTTGTGGTTTTATAGCTTGCTTTTATTCTGTGAACCACCCTGAGACTCCCAGGTATAGGGCGGTGAAGGGACCCCTGACCATTAGGACCAGTAAATTCAATAACTGATAAGTTGGTTCCTGCCCTGCCCCATTTTGCAGATGAAAACCTGTGTTTTAAGCTGCTTTTTAGCTTGTTGTCATTTTTGATTTCTTTTCAGCATGTTTAAAATACAGTGGTAGCTTGGTTTACAAACTTAATCTGTTCCAGAAGTCCGTTATTAAAAGGAAAGCTTTTTTTAACCAAGGCATGCTTTCCCATAGCAGCGGGGAACTCAATTTACACTCAACAGGAAGCGGAACATGTTCTGCTTCCAAGGCAAAGTTCACAAACCAAAACACCTACTTTTGGGTTTGCGGCGTTCTTAATCCACATTGTTCATAAACTAAGCTGTTCTTAAACCAAGGCACCACTGTAGTTAACTTTCCTTGATTTTATTCTTTTGCAAACCGCTCTGAGGTTTTGGGTCATTGCCCTTTCCTCCAAGCAAGCGGTGTAAATGTATTTTTGCTCAATTCCCATTAACGGTGCCTTTCTCCTCGCCCTCCCAGGCCAAGCGAGCCGGGGTCTCCTGCATGATCCTCCCTCTGGAGAACAAGAAGGACTTCTGCGACCTTGCCGACTTCATCACGGAAGGACTGGAAGTGCATTTCGTTGAGCACTACAAGGAGATCTTTGACATTGGTTTCCCAAAGCGCGATTCCCAGGGAGGAGCCTGAGCGCCTGGGCTCTCGCTGCCTTTGTTCCTCCTCACGCCGCTGCCGTGTCTGAGCTCTGGCCCCGGGTGGAAGAGATGGACTCAGCAGAGAGCGGGCCACCCTCCAATTATGCCTCCGTTGCCACGAGATGTGCTGCACACCAAACGATTTGAAATTTCCAGCGCAAAGAAGTCCTGTGGAATGTGTTGAAACAGCAAAGGGCGGCGCAAGTAACTGCGGCAGACGGAAGTGGGGAAAAGTTGCTGCGGGTGTTTGTGTGGTCTCTGCCAGCTAAGAAATTGCACATCGCACGAAGACGGCCGCGAGAGAGAAGTTTGCAGGGTAAGGCTATGCGGGGGAACCTCGGTTGTCAAACGTAGTCTGTTCTGGAAAACCGTCCGGGAACCAAAAATTGGCATCAACTGAGGCGCAATTGCCAGTCAGCAAAATCCATTTGGAAAAATGGAAGTCCGACTTCCAAAAAATGGTTTGAAAGCAGAACCAAATTGTTCAGCTTCCCAAGCGTTCGACAACAGAGGTTCCAGCTTACTGTATTTTTCGCTCTGTAAGACACACTTTTTCCAACATAAGGTGCTGCACAGCCTGAATTCAGCACAGCGCAAGCTGCACAGCACCTTATGTTCTACTGGCTTCCCAGCGAAGCAGGATGAGGGGGCGGAAGGGAGCCTTTATGGACCCCTTCTGTCCCTCATCCCGCTTTGCTGGGAAGCCAGCTTTTCAGGCGGGGGGAGAAGGGATGGAGGGCAGCCCCTCAGTCCCACCTTCTGGAAAAGCTAGCAAGAGCCACACAGTAGTTCTTGCTAGCTTTTCAGGCGGGGGGAGAAGGGATGGAGGGCAGCCCCTCAGTCCCACCTTCTGGAAAAGCTAGCAAGAGCCACACAGTGGTTCTTGCTAGCTTTTCAGGCGGGGGGAGAAGGGATGGAGGGCAGTCCCTTCTCCCACCTCCTGGAAAAGCTAGCAAGAGCCACACAGTAGTTCTTGCTAGCTTTTCAGGCGGGGGGAGAAGGGATGGAGGGCAGCCCCTCAGTCCCACCTTCTGGAAAAGCTAGCAAGAGCCACACAGTGGTTCTTGCTAGCTTTTCAGGCGGGGGGAGAAGGGATGGAGGGCAGTCCCTTCTCCCACCTCCTGGAAAAGCTAGCAAGAGCCACACAGTGGTTCTTGCTAGCTTTTCAGGCGGGGGGAGAAGGGAAGCCCCTCAGTCCCTTCTCCCACCTCCTGGAAAAGCTAGCAAGAGCCACACAGTGGTTCTTGCTAGCTTTTCAGGCGGGGGGAGAAGGGATGGAGGGCAGCCCCTCAGTCCCTTCTCCCACCTCCTGGAAAAGCTAGCAAGAGCCACACAGTGGTTCTTGTTGGTGCGTCTTCTAGAGCGAAAAATATGGTAACCCCTCTTCAATCCCCACAGATGACGCTTCCAGATTTATTGCTTTGAAATAAGTTTATTGGGTGCTTTCTTTTGGGGGGAACAGGGAGGCGCTAGTCCTTCTTGGCGGCTGCTTTCCTCATGGCCGCCAGGACGTTGCTCAGCTCCTCCCTCTTCCTCTTGGCACGGATGTGAGTGCCCACCTGCCGGAAGCAAAAAAGAAGCCATCAGACCCCAAGGGGGGGGGGTCATAGTCTGAAAAGAGTACAAAGTTCGGGAGGCCCTGCTCTACACATTGTGTGCACTTACGGGGGCCACATGTACAGCCCCGCCCCCCGGAGGGAGGACTTGGGTGTGAGGTGCTACCTTGACACCAGCTTGGAAGTGCCTACTCCTCCCGCTTGGCTGAAGGGGTGCTGCGCAGCTCTCCCTCTCTGCTGAAGCCAGGAGAGTCTTGCTCTCCTGGTTTCAGCAAAAGGAACCCGCTGCGCTGCAAAGGCTTCAGGCGGCTATCCCTGGAGAGCGAGAGGCGTCAGTGCGCACCAACCCCTCTTACTCTCCAGGGAGAGCAACGTGAAGCCTCCAGAGTGTAGAGGGAGCGCTCCCTCTGCACATTGGAGGCTTCGCGTTGCTTTCGCTGAAGCCAAGGAGCCTGCATTTGCTCCATAGGACGCACAAACATTTCCCCTTCCTTTTTTGAGGGGGGAAAGTGCGTCCTATAGAGCAAAAAATACAAGTATAAGCCGACTTTCTCAGCACATTTTTATGCTGAAAAAGCCACCCTCTGCTTATACTCGAGTGAGGCGGCAGGACGAGGAGCCTGAAAGGAGCCCTGTCCCACCTCTTGCAAGGGCAGGCAAGGAGGAGGAACTGCTCCTTTTGGGCTGCTTGTTCTTCCACCACCACCAGGTTTGTGGTGAACTGGCTTATACTCGAGTCAAGTTTCCCCAGTTTTTTGTTCTAAAACTAGGTGGGTCAAGCTTCTACTCGAGTATAACCCTGCAGCTCCCCCCTCCTGGCCCAGTTTCAGAGCACTCACCCTTTTCTTGATGAACTTCAGAGCTCGCTTGTCCTTGGAGACCTTGAGAAGCTCCATCGCGCGCCTCTCGTAGGGGGCGAAGCCGCACACTTCCCGGATCATGTCGCGGACGAACTTGGTGTGTTTGGTCAGCCGCTGGAAGAGAAGAAATACAAGAATTAAAGCAAGACAGTGGGGAAAAATAATTGTTTCTGGTGTTTTTTTGCCCTGTTGAGTTTAACTCAAGCTGGCAGAGCACAACTCTTCATCACACACACACACACACATATACTTAAACCTCCTACAAAAGCCAGAGATAGCCCCATGAAGCCTTGACCTCAGGGCAGCAGGATGAAGGCTCCCTGTGCCCTGAAGAGGCTTCACACAGCTAAGCCAGAAGCTAGAGCAGCAAGAGGGAGCGCTGCAAAGTGATCCCTCTTGCTGTTCTGGCTTCTGGGATAGCCACGCAGCCTGCATTCGCTCCCTAAGACGCACACACATTCCCCCTTACACACACCCTATTTTTCACTCCATAAGACGCACCTAGCTTTTAGAGGAGGAAAGCAAGGGGTGGGGAAATTCTGCACAGAGCCTCTTGTTCTGCTGGCTTCCCAGCAAAGCGGGATGAGGGACGAAAGGGAGTGCTGAGCAGAGCCTGGCAGTGGCTCTTGCTGGCTTTTCCGGGAGGTGGGAGAAAGGATTGACGGGCTGCCCTTCTCCCTTACTGTATTTTTTGTTTTATAGGACACACTTTTTCCCCTCCAAAAATTAAGGGGATAGCTGGCAGGTGCCTGAAGCCTCCGGAGCGCTGAAGCCTGGAGAGCAAGAGGGGTCGGTGCACACCAATCCCTCTTGCTCTCCAGGCTTGGCTTCGCTGGAGAGGCACAGCACCATTTTCCCTCTCTGCGCAGCGCCCCTTCAGGGGAAATGGAAGGGGCTCCGTTTCTCCTGCCGCTTCGCTGAAGGGGCGCTGAGCAGACAGGGGGAGAATTTTTTTTCCTGTTCTCCCCCTCTAAAAGAAGGTGCGTCCTATAGAGCGAAAAATACAATATTTTAAAGCATTTATCCTGAGAGCAATGGGAAGCGCTGCAGCCACTGTGGACAGAGGGCCGGGTGGGCAACTTGGTTTAAGGCTCCTATTCAACTGGGCCTTTGTTCAGAGTCATGAAGACTAGAACACCAGTTTGTTTTAAGTCTCTGGAGGCACACACATTAAATTTTCTGTTTAGCAATTTGAAATACTCATTTTAACGTCCTTCAAAGATCAATGACTTCCCTCCTGCTCTTTCCATGGTTCGTTTTGCACATCATAAATCCCTGCCCATTTTACATAAACTCAACCATTCGGTATTCCATGATTGCATCCACCAAGCTTACCTACACTGTTGAATTTATCTTAATGCTGCAAGCATTTTCAAGTATACAGTTTCCCTATAAATTCATTAAATGTCTTCCAATCTCCTTTAAACCTAAGTTCTTATTGCTCTCTCAGTCTGCAAGCTGCGAATATTCTGTCAGCTTAAGCAGCACTGTTTCTCAAACTTGGGGGTCCCCAGCCGTTGCCAGACTACAACTCCCATCGTTCCGATCTAGCAGGACCGGTGGGCAGGGGATGATGGGGGTTAAATAAATAATATAAATAAATAAATTTTATTTGTATCCCGCTCTCCCCAGCCAAAGCCAGGCTCAGAGCGGCTAACATCATATAAATAAGACAATATGCAGAATACAATATACAAATAAAATAACATTCAACATTCATTAAAACAATACAGAATAATAAATATCAGCATTTCCAAGTGTAGTCTGTAACAGCTGGGGACCCCAAGTCTGAGGAAACACTTGCCTGGCAGTTGCAGATCCTCTACAGCAGGCACCCCCAAAATTGCCCCTCTGGACGTTTTGGGGCTACAACTCCCATCATCCCTAGCTAACAGGACCAGTGGTCAGGGATGATGGGAACTGGAGTCCCAGAACATCCGGAGGGCTGAGTTTGGGGGTGTCTGCTTTACAGGATCCCAGACGAGTTGGAGAGAGTGAGAGCCCAGCAACCCACCCCCCTTTTCCCCTGACCCCAAACTCACCCCACGGCGTCGGCACTGGCGTGGCTTCACCACATTCTTGGTCACCTTGTGGCCCTTGTTCAGGCCCACGGCCATCGGGTAGCGGATTGCCATGGCTAGAGAGAGAAAGAAAGGTTGTTATTACCACATCTACACTCACCGCACAACAACCCTGTGAGGCAGGAGAGGCCAAGGCCACCCTTTGGGGCTGAGCAAGGATTTGAAGGTGGCTCTGATTGCATTCTCCAAATGAGGGCAGCCAGTTACGGACAGTTAACCTGTGGAACTCCTTGCCACAGGAGCCAGTGACGGCTGTAGCCTTGGGTGGCTTCCAAAGAGGATTATTGAAATTAATTGCCCTATACCCGGGGGGTCTTCGGGCAGAATAAAATCAGGATCTAAAACCGCAAAATACATAATAAAAACACATTAGACACATTCAGAGAGGAAGAGGCGGTGAGCAATGATGGCTCCTAGCTGTGCGGCTGAATAATACCAGAAGCCATGGCGAGGGAGCGTTTCTCAAGCAAGGATTCTTGTCCGACTACAACTTCCATCTCATCTTTAGCCAGCAGGACCAGTGGTCAGCGACCGACCGACCAACTCCAAATCTTTTATTATGGCCACAGCGAAGCATGAAAGCGCACAGAACATGACTATCAAACCTTCAGTGGCACTTGTGTCAATCCTAGCAGCACAAGACCTGGCCACTGAACATGTCAGAGTTCAGGGATGATAGGATTTGTAGTCCAACCCCCGTTTGAGAAGCATGGCTTTGGGGCAACTGGGTGACCCTTTGGACTAGATTTTATCTGTGCCTTTCCCCTCTCATCCCCTTTTAAATCCATCTAGGCCTGCGACACCCCCATGCATTGTGGCAAGGAGTTCCATAGGGCATAGTCATTTCTTCCTCTTTATCCCCCCCCCCCCCATTATTTGATTTTCCACATTAAAATTTACAATCACACCACAACATACTATATAAAAAGAAGATTCCCAAGAATCTCCCGGACTTTAAACCCTGTGCTAGCTGCACAGAGCCTCTTGTTCTGCTGGCTTCCCAGCAAAGCGGGATGAGGGACGAAAGGGAGTGCTGAGCAGAGCCTGGCAGTGGCTCTTGCTGGCTTTTCCGGGAGGTGGGAGAAAGGATTGACGGGCTGCCCTTCTCCCTCCTCGGGGAAAGCCAGCAAGAACCGTATTTTTTGCTCCATAAGACGCACTTTTTCCCTCTTAAAAAGGAAGGGGAAATGTGTGTGCGTCTTATGGAGCAAAAATACAGTACATACATATATGCGCGCACACACACCGTGGAACCTCAGTTTTGGAACATAATCCTTTCCAGAAGACCGTTCTGAAAGCGGAAGCCTCAACACAACAGGGAAACTCAAAGTGGAAGCCACAAAGCACATTTAGCTTCCAAAACATACGACAATGGAGACATTCGACAACCAAGGTTCCACTGTCTATATCATTTGTTTTAACTCTCATGTTTTACAATTCAAAATACTCCTTTTAACATACTTAAGATATTGAGGACTTACTTTCTTCTCCATGGTTCATTTTATGTATCATAAACCCCTGCATATTTCACAAAAACTAAACCATTCACTATTCAATTATTGCATCCATCAAAGCTTATTTACACTGCTGAATTTATCAACGCTGCCAATGTTTTCGGTGTACACTTACTGTATTTTTTGTTCTATAGGACGCACTTTTCCCCCTCCAAAAATTAAGGGGATAGCTGGCAGGTGCCTGATGCGTTGCTTTCGCCGAAGCCTGGAGAGCGAGAGGGGTCGGTGCACACCAATCCCTCTTGCTTTCCAGGCTTCGCTTCGCTGGAGAGGCGCTGCACCGTTTTCCCTCTCTGCGCAGCGCCCCTTCAGGGAAGCGGGAGGAGAAATGGAAGGGGCTCCGTTTCTCCTGCCGCTTCGCTGAAGGGGCGCTGAGCAGACAGGGGGAGAATTTTTTTTTTCCTGTTCTCCCCCTCTAAAAGAAGGTGCGTCCTATAGAGCGAAAAATACAATATGTTTAGCATTTATCCTGAGAGCAATGGGAAGCGATGCAGCCACTGTGGACAGAGGGCCGGGTGGGCAACTTGGTTTAAGGCTCCTATTCAACTGGGCCTTTGTTCAGAGTCATGAAGACTAGAACACCAGTTTGTTTTAAGTCTCTGGAGGCACACACATATTTTATTATATTTTCTGTTTAGCAATTTGAAATACTCATTTTAACGTCCTTCAAAGATCAATGACTTCCCTCCTGCTCTTTCCATGGTTCGTTTTGCACATCATAAATCCCTGCCCATTTTACATAAACTCAACCATTCGGTATTCCATGATTGCATCCACCAAGCTTACCTACACTGTTGAATTTATCTTAATGCTGCAAGCATTTTCAAGTATACAGTTTCCCTATAAATTCATTAAATGTCTTCCAATCTCCTTTAAACCTAAGTTCTTATTGCTCTCTCAGTCTGCAAGCTGCGAATATTCTGTCAGCTTAAGCAGCACTGTTTCTCAAACTTGGGGGTCCCCAGCCGTTGCCAGACTACAACTCCCATCGTTCCGATCTAGCAGGACCGGTGGGCAGGGGATGATGGGGGTTAAATAAATAATATAAATAAATAAATTTTATTTGTATCCCGCTCTCCCCAGCCAAAGCCAGGCTCAGAGCGGCTAACATCATATAAATAAGACAATATGCAGAATACAATATACAAATAAAATAACATTCAACATTCATTAAAACAATACAGAATAATAAATATCAGCATTTCCAAGTGTAGTCTGTAACAGCTGGGGACCCCAAGTCTGAGGAAACACTTGCCTGGCAGTTGCAGATCCTCTACAGCAGGCACCCCCAAAATTGCCCCTCTGGACGTTTTGGGGCTACAACTCCCATCATCCCTAGCTAACAGGACCAGTGGTCAGGGATGATGGGAACTGGAGTCCCAGAACATCCGGAGGGCTGAGCTTGGGGGTGTCTGCTTTACAGGATCCCAGACGAGTTGGAGAGAGTGAGAGCCCAGCAACCCACCCCCCTTTTCCCCTGACCCCAAACTCACCCCACGGCGTCGGCACTGGCGTGGCTTCACCACATTCTTGGTCACCTTGTGGCCCTTGTTCAGGCCCACAGCCATCGGGTAGCGGATTGCCATGGCTAGAGAGAGAAAGAAAGGTTGTTATTACCACATCTACACTCACCGCACAACAACCCTGTGAGGCAGGAGAGGCCAAGGCCACCCTTTGGGGCTGAGCAAGGATTTGAAGGTGGCTCTGATTGCATTCTCCAAATGAGGGCAGCCAGTTACGGACAGTTAACCTGTGGAACTCCTTGCCACAGGAGCCAGTGACGGCTGTAGCCTTGGGTGGCTTCCAAAGAGGATTATTGAAATTAATTGCCCTATACCCGGGGGGTCTTCGGGCAGAATAAAATCAAGATCTAAAACCGCAAAATACATAATAAAAACACATTAGACACATTCAGAGAGGAAGAGGCGGTGAGCAATGATGGCTCCTAGCTGTGCGGCTGAATAATACCAGAAGCCATGGCGAGGGAGCGTTTCTCAAGCAAGGATTCTTGTCCGACTACAACTTCCATCTCATCTTTAGCCAGCAGGACCAGTGGTCAGCGACCGACCGACCAACTCCAAATCTTTTATTATGGCCACAGCGAAGCATGAAAGCGCACAGAACATGACTATCAAACCTTCAGTGGCACTTGTGTCAATCCTAGCAGCACAAGACCTGGCCACTGAACATGTCAGAGTTCAGGGATGATAGGATTTGTAGTCCAACCCCCGTTTGAGAAGCATGGCTTTGGGGCAACTGGGTGACCCTTTGGACTAGATTTTATCTGTGCCTTTCCCCTCTCATCCCCTTTTAAATCCATCTAGGCCTGCGACACCCCCATGCATTGTGGCAAGGAGTTCCATAGGGCATAGTCATTTCTTCCTCTTTATCCCCCCCCCATTATTTGATTTTCCACATTAAAATTTACAATCACACCACAACATACTATATAAAAAGAAGATTCCCAAGAATCTCCCGGACTTCTCTCCTCCCTTTTGGGGGGTCTTATTGTTAACTCTTTCCTTCTGCATCTTTTACAACAATCCAAATTTTTATATCTCCCTTACAGGGGCGGGGGGGGGGAGTATTTGATCCCCTGCTAAATTTGCCCGTTTGAGCCCTGACAAAGGAATGACCAGTCCATAATTTTAATGGTAGGTTTGCTGTAGCTGGGAGAGACAGAATAACAACAGGAAAAACCCCAGAAACCCAGAAGACAAAAGTCACAGATGGATGTGCATTATAATGCGCGAAATAAGTATTTGATCCCCTATCAACCAGTATCTTCACTGTATGTAACGAGCTGAGATTAGAAGCACCTGCCGTAAGGGAGAGGCCTTGCCTGTCATCCCAGCTCGTTACAGTACCAAAAGACACCTGTCAACAGAAGCAAGCAATCATACCAGGGCATTGAAAATGGGTAAAAAATGACCCAAAACACACGGCCAAGGCATCAAAGGAGTGGCTCAAGAAGAAGCACATTAAGGTCCTGGAGTGGCCTAGCCAGTCTCTGGACCTTAATCCCTTCAAAAATCTGTGGAGGGAGGTGAAGGTTTTGAGTAGCTACACATCAGCCTCGAAATCTTACTGACTTGGAGAGGATCTGCAAAGAGGAGTGGGACAAAATGCCCCCTGGGATGTGTGCAAACCTGGGGGCCGCCTACAAGAAACGCCTGAAATTGCTAACAAGGGTTTTGCCGCCAAGTACTAAGTCATCTTTTTCAAAGGGATCAAATACACCAGAAAAGATAACAACAATTACAATAGTAACTATTGTATTGTCCAAGGATGTCAGGGACAAAACCATAGACCCGCACAAGGCTGGCCTGGGCTACAAGGCTACAGCTACAATAAATCTACCATTAAAATTATGGACTGGTCATTTCTTCGTCAGGGGGGCAAACGGGCAAATTTAGCAGGGGATCAAAGACTGTAAGTGTTCATTTCTTTAATAAAGGTCAAGTTTCCTAGCATCTTAAACATTTTAAAAGGCCTCTTGTTATTTTCTCCTACGGATAGGGAACCCGCTTAAGGGCTCTATATGGGGCTCTCTAGACAGATCAAATATTTCACTCATTAGAATGCACAGCAATCTCTGACTTTTGTCTTCTGGGGTTTTTCCTGTTGTTATTCCATAATAATAATAATTTATTATTTCTACCCCGCCCACCTGGCTGGGCTTCCCCCACCACTCTGGGCAATTTCCACAAAAATATGAAAAGACTGTACACATCAAACCTTAAAAGCTTCCCTAAACAGGGCTGCCTTCAGGTGTCTTCTAAAAGTATGAATAATTGCTTATTTCTTTATTTCTCACTTTGCCTACTGTACTTTTCTGCTATAAGGTTTTCAACCAATAAAGCATTTTTTTTTTTAAAAAAAATGAGCTGTTCACGGTGGTTTTTTAAGATAAACTTACAAATTGCCCCAGTTCCTTATTAATAAGTTTTGGCCCTGCAGATTTCTGATTTTTCGGGTCCTTTTGGCCCTTTCGGCGTCATCCGCCCCCCATTTCCCATCATGCTCCGGGGCCCCGCTCGGCCTCCCTGGCCTAGTGGGGTCTCCATGGCGCCCAGCCTGGCCCTGGAAGGGGCGCCCCATGGGGAGCCGCCTCCCTCCGTCCCGCCTCGGCCGGGGCCCCCTCGCCTCCCCCGGGCCCCCCTCCGCCTCGCCCGCCGCCCCGCCACGGAGGATGGCCGCGGATTCCGCCTCGCCGCCCGGCCGGAGCTCACCTGGCCTAGTGGGGTCTCCATTGCGCCCAGCCTGGCCCTGGAAGGGGCGCCCCATGGGGAGCCGCCTCCCTCCGCCCCGCCTCGGCCGGGGCCCCCTCGCCTCCCCCGGGCCCCCCTCCGCCTCGCCCGCCGCCCCGCCACGGAGGATGGCCGCGGATTCCGCCTCGCCGCCCCGCCGGAGCTCACCTGCTGCCGCTGCTGCTCCCTCCAGGTCCCGCCGGAGAAAGAGACGCCGGAAGTGGATGCGGCGCCTATGTGCGCTTGCGCGACCCAGCCCCGCCCGCCGGAAAGGGAGGAAACCAGAGAGACGCCGCTTCCCAGAGAGGCCGTGTCCTGACCCGGAAGTTTTCCTTCCCGGCTCTGACACAGCGATGGCGGCGGCGGTGATGCCGGTTCCCCGCGCGGAGCTGAAGCTGGTGCGGCTGCTGAGCCGCTGCGAGGCGCTGGCGGCGGACCGGCGCGGGCCGGACGAGGGGCGCCTGGAGAAGGTCCGTGCGCGGCGGCGGCGGGGACCCGCAATGCACGGGGGGTTCCTCTGGGATTTTAAGAATTAAAAATAACAATTGGAAATACTTTCACTTGTTTAAAGAATTAAAAAATCTTTCCTGGATTATAAACAACTTCAAATCCAATAAGTCTGAAGATCACTTAAATGGCTCAACGTAAATTTACAAGTAGATGCGCATTATTTACAAACAGTCTTTGCAATTATTATCAGCAGTTGTGCTTTGTTGTTTACTAATTTTTATGCTGCCCGTTGCTTCAAAAAGTTCATGGAGCAGCATAGCAAGGGGTATTTATTTTTTTAAAAGTACAAATTAGAACGTCAAGGCACAAGATCAAAGGCATGTCTGCATTAGATCACACATTCCAGCTACCAGTCTCGGCCTTACGTCCGTGTAACAGATGCAAGGAATCTGAAAACGCAAATGAGAGGGTCTTTGAACCTCTTTTGTTGACCACCAGCATTACGCTTTCCATTTTTAAGTTCCTTTTTAAGCTGGGGGGGGGGGTCTTGGTGGCACTCCTAACTAGAAGGTTGTAATTTCAGAAGGTTTTTGGAGCGCTGGCAACCTTCCGGCCGTGGAAGGCAATCTCACGGAATGTCTTGCCACCTGCCACACGGTCGCCACTGGGTGTCGCCCTCGGCCTACGGGGCTCCGCTCCAGCTTTGCCGTGGGAGGACTTTGACAGAACGGACCAGCCTCTCCGTCCCCGCCCCCCATCAACCTGCCACGTCATGGGTCCGTTCAGAGCCAGAGGGTTGCTGTCCCCTCGCGGTCTCCCTCCACCGTTGGAACGTCCCTTAAGTCCTAACACTCTGCTAGGAATTGCAAGCGGGGAGAGATGCTGCTGCTGCTGCTGCTACAGTCAAATCCTGCTTCCAGTTGCAACTGGAACTGGTGCAAACTGGTGCATGTAGCCAGCCACTGGGAGGACAGGAGGGCTGGACCAGCTGGGCCCCCTTTGGCCTGACCACCCCCTTTTTGGGGGGGGGGGAATGGTTTTACAAAATAAATCACACAATTATCCCAGTTAAATTTTGAAATAAAACCAGATTCTTCCAAATCTTTTTTTTTTTAAATGCAATAATTATTAAGTTCCTTGTGGAAGTGTAGGGACTGTGGGGACTCACCGATTCAGAGAGATAGCTAGGTATTTCCCACCATTCCCTTTGCTCCTTGCTGCTAAGAATCTTTTCCGGTGGATGGAAGTGGAGCCCATGCAGGCAACCCATCTTTTGCAACTGCTGCCTTGCCTCTTTTTCTTCTCTTTCCTTTGGCTGCCACGCTGCTGGGCGAATCAGGTGTTTGGTTAAAGGAACTGTTTGGATCTTGTGCCCAAAGATCCCCTTTCCCCCTCTTGCCCCACAAGGCAGCAGCAGCAGGAGGGCCCCTCTTCTCCCTCCCTCTGTCAGGCAAAACTTCCCTCTTCCTTCTCCTCCCCCATTTTGGGAGAAGGAATTCAGCACAGCCCATAGAGACCTGAGAAATAACGGGGGGGGGGGGGGGACAATCCTGCAACCTTGCTTGTGCAGCAAATGTTGCCCTCTTAAATGACACTTTAAAGGCTACTTAGATATAGTTCAGGGATCCCCACCTCTCCTACAACTGCAAGTTCAGCCAGGAAGCCAACATGGCCATCCATTATTCTTGACTAGAAACAGAGGAAGTGCTGCTTACATCCTCCCTGGGAACATTTCAGCAGTCAGGGGGAGGTCCTGACCCTGACCCCTAAGCCTAACCCCAAGCCTCTCCCTAACCCCGACCCTAACCCCTAGACTTACAACAGCAGACTTTCAACTTGTGACCTTTGTCAAAGGTAAGGGTGAAGGGACCCCTGACCATTAGGTCCAGTCGTGGCCGACTCTGGGGTTGCGGCGCGCATCTCGCTTTATTGGCCAAGGAAGCTGGCATATAGCTTCCGGGTCATGTGGCCAGCATGTCTAAGCCGCTTCTGGTAAACCAGAGCAGCGCACGGAAAGACCGGTTACCTTCCTGCCGGAGCGGGACCTATTTATCTCCTTGCACTTTGACGTGCTTTCCAACTGCTAGGTTGGCAGAAGCAGGGACCCAGCAATGGGAACTCAGCCCGTCGCGGGGCTTCGAACCGCCCATCGGCAAGTCCTAGGCTCTGTGGTATAACCCACAGTGCCACCCACGTCCCGTAACTTAAAGGAATGCTATTTCTGTTTCTTCTTTCTGAAGCACATTCCAAAGAATCCTATGATGCTGCATATATATCTATATCTGGAAGGGACCCCAAGGGTCATCCAGCCCAACCCGCTGCAAGGCAGGAATATGCAGAACCACCACCAACCTTGGCTGTGCTGTCAGAGTTCAAGTATGAAATGGCACTTTTCAGGCAATTTAAACTGCAGCTGCAAGTTGCGCCATGAAGCACACCTTGCCATCCCCTTTTCCTGATTGAGAGTGGAGGAGGTGCTGCTTACAGTCTCCCCAGGAGCATTTCAACAGTCTGGAGGAGGCTTGGAGCCTTCGGGGTGATTGTACATAGGCTAAGAACATTTATACCTCCAGAAAAGGAAAAAAACCATGAGCCTACTGTAAGGGAACGCTCATGAGTGTATAAAGTGCTTTTCTTTAGAGCAGGTCTCTAGCATTACAAACTGCTGGAATTTTCCAAAATGCATATACGTGCCAGTCTTTGTCAATGTAAATGATTAAACTGGCTTTTGGTTTTGGTCCCTGTTGCAAGGGCTCAGCCCACTTAGTCTTGTGGCATTGGGCCTCCCAGCCTATGTGCATAGCAGGCGAGTCTTAAATCTTTGCACAGTTGATTTTTAAGGGCTGACACACAGAAACGCACACACCAAAACTGTATTAAGACAGTACTAAATAATAGGGTTTCAATTTTTTTAGCAATCGTGGGAAAATGCAATCTCCCTGACCATCGAGTAAGAGGGACTGTTCTCTGGGAGGTTGCCAGGGTTACGGGTATGAGGATAGGAAAAGAGACACTTCAACCAGCTGTTTGGGCTGAAATCCACCTTTGGAGAAGGCAGGCTGCACCTCTGGAAAGGGCCAGGCCTTGTGGAACTGTAGGGACTGTGCGGACTCATCGATTTAGAGGTATTTCCCACCGTTCCCTTTACTCCTTGCTGCTAAGAAGCCTTTCCAGTGGATGGAAGTGGACTTAGGCAAATGTAGCATTCGACATTAAGGAATAAAACAGAGGGCATGCAGGCAACCCAAATTTCACATTTGTCTGGGAGCTGCCTTGCCTCTTTCTCTTCTCTTTCCTTGGGCTGCCATGCTGCTGGGCGAATCAGGCGTTTCGTTAAAGGCAGAGCGTTCCCTCCATCTCCCCTTCTGCCCTGAAGTGTGTGCAGGGAAACCCACTCGCTTCAGGAACCCTCATTTCCCCCAACATTTCCTTTTTTATGAGTAAGTAGGCTTGTGCCCGAAACATATGGGTGATAATAAATCCACAAAGTCTGACATTAAGGAACAAAGCACAGTCCATACAGAGAAATATCAGTGGGCCTGATTTCTTTCAGATGAACTGAAAGAGTAGGAGTATAAAACGGGCATCCATCATTTCTATTGCTAAGCAAGAAAGGATAAAGTAGCTGGCAGGGAAGGGGAAGTGGTTTGCCATCATACAACTAACTGGGAGGAGGTATGTTTTTCTGTTTCTTCTTTGTGTGCCACTTTCCAGCTCTTAGGAAGATGCAGGCGTCCCTTATGGAGATGCCACTGCAACCTTGGTGTTCACAGTACCAAAAAGGTAGTAGCATTTAGCTGTTAGGTGTCACAGCCTAAAATGAGGCAACTTTGCCATCATACAATATACTTTTATTTTTTCTTTCTGAAGCACATTCCAAAGAATCATATGGTGCTGCACACATATATATATCTATATCTGGAAGGGACCTCAAGGGTCATCCAGCCCAACCCGCTGCAAGGCAGGAATATGCAGAATAACCACCAACCTTGGTTGTGCTGTCAAGGTTGCCCTATGAAATGGCACTTTTCAGGCAATTTAAACTGCAGCTGCAAGTTGCGCCATGAAGACACTTTGCCATTCCCTTTTCCTGACTGGGAGCGGAGGAGGTGCTGCTTACAGTCTCCCCAGGAGCATTTCAGCAGTCAGGAAGAGGCCGGGAGCCTTCGGGGTGATTGTACATAAGCTAAGAACATTTATACCTCCAGAAAAAGGAAACAACCATGAGCCTGCTCTAAGGGAACGCTCATGACTGCCCAATTAGTCTTGTGCCATTGGGGCTCCCAGACTAGGTGCATAGCGGGTGACAGGCTTTAATCTTTGCACAGTTGATTTTTAAGGGCTGACACACACCCCAAAACTGACGCACTTTCCAAAGAATCATATGATGGTGGGTGAGTATATATCGGGAAGGGACCCCAAGGGCCATCCAGTCCAACCTGCTGCCAGGCAGGAATGCTGCAAGTTCACAATTCCCATCATCCCTGACCGCTGGTCCTGTTTGCTTGGGATCACGGGAGTTGTAGTCCCAAAACATCTGGAGGGCCGCAGGTTGGGGGTGCCTGGATAAAATGACAGGATATATAATTATATAATAACAACAATAATAATATTATAATATATAATAATATCGATGTTCCATGGGGTCACGAAGAGTCGGACACGACTTAATGACTAAACAACAACAATGTCTATTCCAGTACTGGCCACAGGAGGACAGTTTATTTTCCTATCTATGTCTATTCCCGGCAAGCTGAGCCGTGGCTCCAATTCGAACCCGGGACCTGAGCCAGTTGCCCCACAGGTTCTTTCCCCTCGGCGAGTCTGGTCTCTGCCCCCCACACTCTGCGGACACCATCCAACGCCTGCCTCTTCCCAGATCAGCAAGTGGCGGGCAGTTCCCCAGATGGTGCGGGTTGGAGAGCAAGAGGCTGGGAGGGCCCAGGACGCCAGAAGGTGCTGGCCTGCGAATCAAATGGCAGGGAGTTCCCAAGGAGTAGACTTCCCCATCTCCAGAGGCGAGGGGATTTCTTCGTCTCCAGCGGCAGGGAGTTCCCAAGGTGGCAAGCGCTACAAGTCCATTCAGTCAGCTGGCAGGCGGGCCTAGATTTCCAAAGGGAGTTTTCGCTCCAGAAGAGGGCGGGACTCGAGCCTGCAGCTTTAGCTCTAGCAAGGGATTTCTTTCTCTTTCTGAGTCTATATCAGGAAGGGACCCCAAGGGTCATCTAGCCCAACCTGCTACCAGGCAGGAATTGGCCACCTCACCCCCTTTGTATCCCCAGCCCAGCTAGATGCTGCCCTCTTCAATGGCCTTTGGAAGGCGATTTAGGGATCCACCCTTCTCCTGCCAGCTGCCAGTTCAGTGACGCCATGAAGCCCCCCTTGCCATCCCCTTTTGCAGCCTGAAGTTCTCGGGGTGACTGCACATCTGCTGACAACATTTATACCTCCAGGCAAAGGGAAAGCCATGAGCCTACTCTGAAGGCTCAGAAATGTGGAAAGTGCTTTTCTTTGGAGCACCTCTCTGCTGCAAGTGTCCCAAACTGGGGTGAAGTTGCTGGTTTGTAAATATTAACTACTCCTACTTTATTGATCTGAATTACTCAAATGGCTTCTAGTGCTGGCCACTACAGCAGGGGCTGGTCCCCATTTCTTCTTGTGGTGTTCAGTTTAGAGTATCTGCTCAAAAAATCAAACAGAAAGCAATGGGGGGTTGCCATTCAGGCTGGGGTCTTCTAGACCCAAACTGGGTTTTGGATGCTCCATTAGGCAAATCAGCCAGCTCACTGCCTCTCTAATTCACTGGGCATTCAAGTATTTGCTTGGAAATTAATTCTCTTTTTAAATTTAGGCCTCTTCCAAAACATTTATCTTAAGATGTAACGTGCAAGTGCACCACTTTGGGATGCTAATTCATCTCTGCTTGGATTATGTGGATAAATCGATAGGTGGAAGAATCAATTACCTGGTTGATCTGAAGAAATTAAGTTTTCAACAAATTGTTAGTCACCCTTAGGAAAGAAAAAAGGAGACCTCACCAACATGGGGGAAGCCAGAAGGTTTTCCCTACCCCAATCAAATAAATAACAATACTTTACTGTATTTTTACTGTACTGTACTGTGCTGGTTAGGGGGGCCGGTGTTATATCAGGACTGGGGTTGTTTAAAAATGTTCTTAAGTGTTATATGTCAATTTCTATTTCTATTTTTACACTTTTACCTTTATGCCTGCAGCTGACTTTTCCTCCACCTCCTCTTCTCCCTTCATCAGGCGAAGCTTCCTCCTCCTCCTCCTTTTCAGAGCAGGAATTCAGACCTAAGAAATATTAATAATGTTGATTAATTCCGCAAGCAGGGATAGAGGGGTCCACGTCGAAGCAGACCTAGAATATGTCCAGCCCAGATTGCAGTGGAAGAAAGAATCAAGTGGGAAAGGAGCCAGCAGACGACGAACTGGAAGAAATGTGCTTTCCCCCCTGTTTCTACTTTCTGAAGCCCTTTCCAAAGAATCATATAATGGTGCATCTAGCTGGAAGGGACCCCAAGGGTCATCCAGTCCAACCCACCACAAGGCAGGAATCTGCGAAGGAACCACAAGGAAACTGCATTTAATAAAAAGTGGAGGAATTGGGATCTTTAGGAATTAGCTGGTTACAAAACAACTGCTTAAAGCAGTGCTTCATCTGCACAATACATTGTTCAGGTACAATTTCCAATACATTAAGGGCGGCCTGAGGGGGAAAGCAATGGAGATCTGCACTTTATTTTATATAAATAATAAATTAATTATTATTATTATCATCACAGCCAGTTACTCTGGTGTTGCTGTAGCCAAGGGGAACTTCCCCGACCCAACTCCAATAAATAAAAATACTATACGGTTAAGGCTGTGGCCATTACTGGAACAGACATGGATAGGAAAATAAACAGTGACCTCGTGTGGCTATTACTGGAATAGACCTCAATAGGAAAATAAACAGTGCCCTCGTGTGGCCAAGACTGGAATAGACCTCAATAGGAAAATAAATAGTGCCCTCGTGTGGCTATTCCTGGAATAGACTTCAATAGGGAAATAAACAGTGCCCTCATGTGGTCAATACTGGAATAGACATGGATAGGAAAATAAACAGTGCCCTCGTGTGGCCATTACTGGAATAGACCTCAATAGGAAAATAAACAGTGCCCTCGTGTGGCCAATACTGGAATAGACTTCAATAGGAAAATAAACAGTGTCCTCGTGTGGCTATTACTGGAATAGACCTGAATAGGAAAATAAACAGTGACCTCGTGCGGCCAAGACTGGAATAGACCTCAATAGGAAAATAAACAGTGCCCTTGTGTGGCACACATAAAAAGCCACCTCTATTGGTCTATCACCCCCCCAACTGTATTACCTAGGTTATGAAGGAACCCTAAAGATGTTAAAATAAAGATTATGGGATAATGCACACAGTGACTTGCGATCTCGATCACACGCAGTCTGTAGTCCACTGGCAGTAGGAGTACAATATGGGCACGTCTTTCAGTTAACATCTTACATTAAGAACCTGACAGTACCAAATGATCGAAGGCTGTTCACCAAAGCCAGACTAAATGTCTTCCCCTCTGCAGTGTTGGATGGTAGGTTGAGAGGAGTTCCCTACCAGGACAGACTTTGCTTGTGTGCTCAAGACATCGATTCCATAAAACATATTTTGTTGGATTATGCAAAATATGAGCAGGCCGGGGCTGAACTGACACTACCCTTGCTGGTACCTTTCCCGGGAAAATCAGAGGCTCACTATGTCAGGTTCCTATTGGAAGACCGGAGAAATGCTAGAACATTAGCAGTGGCAAAGTTTTTATCGGTGGTTGCAAGAACAAATGATCCCTATATTCTGAAGAAAATGCTTGTTTAACCTGGAGGTAGGCTGTATGAATTGTGTGTTGCTTTGTAATGATTTGTTGGGTCTCTGGACTGTAATAAAGATTGTTGTTGTAATTTCTATTTCTTCCCCTTTTACCTTCATGCCTGCAGCTGACTTTTTCCTCCTTCTTCTCCCTTTGTCAGGCAAAGCTTTCTCCTCCTCCTCCTTTTCAGAGCAGGAATTCAAACCTAAGAAATATTAATAATGTTGATTAATTCCGCAAGCAGGGATAGAGGGGTCCACGTCGAAGCAGACCTAGAATATGTCCAGCCCAGATTGCAGTGGAAGAAAGAATCAAGTGGGAAAGGAGCCAGCAGACGACGAACTGGAAGAAATGTGCTTTCCCCCCTGTTTCTACTTTCTGAAGCCCTTTCCAAAGAATCATATAATGGTGCATCTAGCTGGAAGGGACCCCAAGGGTCATCCAGTCCAACCCACCACAAGGCAGGAATCTGCGAAGGAACCACAAGGAAACTGCATTTAATAAAAAGTGGAGGAATTGGGATCTTTAGGAATTAGCTGGTTACAAAACAACTGCTTAAAGCAGTGCTTCATCTGCACAATACATTGTTCAGGTACAATTTCCAATACATTAAGGGCGGCCTGAGGGGGAAAGCAATGGAGATCTGCACTTTATTTTATATAAATAATAAATTAATTATTATTATTATCATCACAGCCAGTTACTCTGGTGTTGCTGTAGCCAAGGGGAACTTCCCCGACCCAACTCCAATAAATAAAAATACTATACGGTTAAGGCTGTGGCCATTACTGGAACAGACATGGATAGGAAAATAAACAGTGACCTCGTGTGGTCAATACTGGAATAGACTTCAATAGTAAAGTGAACATTGCCCTCGTGTGGCTATTACTGGAATAGACCTCAATAGGAAAATAAACAGTGCCCTCGTGTGGCCAAGACTGGAATAGACCTCAATAGGAAAATAAATAGTGCCCTCGTGTGGCTATTCCTGGAATAGACTTCAATAGGGAAATAAACAGTGCCCTCATGTGGTCAATACTGGAATAGACATGGATAGGAAAATAAACAGTGCCCTCGTGTGGCCATTACTGGAATAGACCTCAATAGGAAAATAAACAGTGCCCTTGTGTGGCCAATACTGGAATAGACTTCAATAGGAAAATAAACAGTGCCCTCGTGTGGCCAATACTTGAATAGACCTCAATAGGAAAATAAACAGTGCCCTCGTGTGGCCAATACTTGAATAGACCTCAATAGGAAAATAAACAGTGCCCTTGTGTGGCACACATAAAAAGCCACCTCTATTGGTCTATCACCCCCCCAACTGTATTACCTAGGTTATGAAGGAACCCTAAAGATGTTAAAATAAAGATTATGGGATAATGCACACAGTGACTTGCGATCTCGATCACACGCAGTCTGTAGTCCGCTGGCAGTAGGAGTACAATATGGGCACGTCTTTCAGTTAACATCTTACATTAAGAACCTGACAGTACCAAATGATCGAAGGCTGTTCACCAAAGCCAGACTAAATGTCTTCCCCTCTGCAGTGTTGGATGGTAGGTTGAGAGGAGTTCCCTACCAGGACAGACTTTGCTTGTGTGCTCAAGACATCGATTCCATAAAACATATTTTGTTGGATTATGCAAAATATGAGCAGGCCGGGGCTGAACTGATACTACCCTTGCTGGTACCTTTCCCGGGAAAATCAGAGGCTCACTATGTCAGGTTCCTATTGGAAGACCGGAGAAATGCTAGAACATTAGCAGTGGCAAAGTTTTTATCGGTGGTTGCAAGAACAAATGATCCCTATATTCTGAAGAAAATGCTTGTTTAACCTGGAGGTAGGCTGTATGAATTGTGTGTTGCTTTGTAATGATTTGTTGGGTCTCTGGACTGTAATAAAGATTGTTGTTGTAATTTCTATTTCTTCCCCTTTTACCTTCATGCCTGCAGCTGACTTTTTCCTCCTTCTTCTCCCTTTGTCAGGCAAAGCTTCCTCCTCCTCCTCCTTTTCAGAGCAGGAATTCAAACCTAAGAAATATTAATAATGTTGATTAATTCCGCAAGCAGGGATAGAGGGGTCCACGTCGAAGCAGACCTAGAATATGTCCAGCCCAGATTGCAGTGGAAGAAAGAATCAAGTGGGAAAGGAGCCAGCAGACGACGAACTGGAAGAAATGTGCTTTCCCCCGTTTCTTCTTTCTGAAGCCCTTTCCCAAGAATCATATAATGGTGCATCTAGCTGGAAGGGACCCCAAGGGCCATCCAGTCCAACCCACCACAAGGCAGGAATCTGCGAAAGAACCACAAGGAAACTGCATTTAATAAAAACTGGAGGAATTGGGATCTTGAGGAATTAGCTGGTTACAAAACAACTGCTTAAAGCAGTGCTTCATCTGCACAATACATTGTTCAGGTACAGTTTCCAATACATTAAGGGCGGCCTGAGGGGGAAAGCAATGGAGATCTGCACATTATTATATATAAATAATATATTAATTATTATTATTATAATCACAGCCAGTTACTCTGGTGTTGCTGTAGCCAAGGGGAGCTTCCGCAACCCAATTCCAATAAATAAAAATACTATATGGTTAAGGCTGTGGCCATTACTGGAACAGACATGGATAGGAAAATAAACAGTGACCTCGTGTGGCCATTACTGGAATAGACCTCAATAGGAAAATAAACAGTGCCCTCGTGTGGCTATTACTGGAATAGACCTCAATAGGAAAATGAACAGTGCCCTCCTGTGGCCATTACTAGAATAGACCTCAATAGGAAAATAAACAGTGTCCTCGTGTGGCTATTCCTGGAATAGACTTCAATAGGAAAATAAATAGTGACCTCGTGTGGCTATTACTGGAAAAGACCTCAATAGGAAAATAAACAGTGCCCTCGTGTGGCACACATAAAAAGCCACCTCTATTGGTCTATCACCCCCCCAACTGTATTACCTAGGTTATGAAGGAACCCTAAAGATGTTAAAATAAAGATTATGGGATAATGCACACAGTGACTTGCGATCTCGATCACACGCAGTCTGTAGTCCGCTGGCAGTAGGAGTACAATATGGGCACGTCTTTCAGTTAACATCTTACATTAAGAACCTGACAGTACCAAATGATCGAAGTGTTTATTCTGACACTGATGGTGAAGGAAACCGAAGACTGATCCTGGTGCAAGTGCAGGAGACAGGGGTCCCGTCCAAACCCTCACCCCTTCATACCCAGAGGATCCCTGGACAATTTGGCTCCTACCGTTCTCAGTATGGGTGCTCCTCCTCTTCCGGGTAGGCGCTGGAGGTGGGATGAAGACCTTGTCTGCCATGATGGGGGGTGGGGGAGACAGATTGGGGGAGGGGCGCAAAGGTTTCCCTCCATCTCCCCCTTCTGCCTGGAAGTATGTGCAGGGAAACCCACTCACTTCTGGAACCCTCATTTCCCCCCGCCCATTCGTTTTCCATGCATAAATAGGCTTGTGCCCGAAACATATGGGTGATAATAAATCCACAAAATCTGACATTAAGGAACAAAGCACAGCCCATACAGAGAAATATCAGTGGGCCTGATTTCCTTCAGATGAACTGAAAGAGTAGGAGTATAAAACGGGCATCCATCATTTCTATTGCTAAGCAAGAAAGGATAAAGTAGCTGGCAGGGAAGGGGAAGTGGTTGGCCATCATACAACTAACCGTATATTTTTCTGGTTATTCTTTGTGGAGCACTTTACAGCAGGGCATCCCTTAGGTGTCACAGCCTAAAGTGAGGCAACTTGACCATCATAAAGGGACCACTGACCATTAGGTCCAGTCGTGGCCGATTCAGGGGTTGCGGCGCTCCTCTCGCTTCATTGGCCAAGGGAGCTGAGGTATATAAACCTCTGGAAGGGAACACAAGGGTCATCCAGTCTAACCCACTGCATCGCAGGAACATGCAAGAGTCCCTTATGGGGAAGAATCCTGCAACCCTGGTTGTGCAGCAAATGTTGCCCTCTTAAATGGCACTTAAATGGCACTTGAAAGGCTGCTTAAGTAAAGGGATCTACAGCTCTCCTGCAGCTGCAAGTTCAGCCATGAAGCAAACATGGCCATCCACTCCTCTTGACTGGAAACAGAGGAAGTGCTGCTTACATCCTCCCAGGCCCTGACCCTGACCCCTAAGCCCAAGCCTCTCCCTAACCCCGACCCTAACAATGACCCAAACCGCAACCCCAAGACTTAAAACTTCTGACCTTTGTCAAAGGTAAAGGGGACCCCTGTGGCACCCGCGTCCCGTAACTTAACGGAATGCTATTTCTGTTTCTTATTTCTGAAGCGCATTCCAAAGAATCATATGATGCTGCATAAATATCTATATCTGGAAGGGACCCCAAGGGTCATCCAGCCCAACCTGCTGCAAGGCAGGAGTATGCAGAACCACCACCAACCTTGGCTGTGCTGTCAGTGTTCAAGTATGAAATGGCACTTTTAAGGCAATTTAAACTGCAGCTGCAAGTTGCGCCATGAAGCACCTTTGCCATTCTCTTTTCCTGACTGGAAACGGAGGTGCTGCTGCTTACCTTATAAACCTCTGGAAGGGACACCAAGGGTCATCCAGTCCAACCCGCTGCATCGCAGGAACATGCAGGAGTCCCTTACGGGGAACAATCCTGCAACCTTGCTTGTGAAGCAAATGTTGCCCTCTTAAAACCCTAAACCTAACCCTAACCCTCTAACCCTAACCCCTAACCCTAACCCACTGCAAGGCAGGAATATGCAGAACCACCACCAACCTTGGCTGTGCTTACACTGTTTAAGTATGAAATAGCACTTTTAAGGCAATTTAAACTGCAGCTGCAAGTTGCGCCATGAAGCACACCTTGTCATTCCCTTTTCCTGACTGGAAACGGAGGAGGTGCTGCTTACAGTCTCCCCAACAATCAGGAGGAGGCCTGAAGCCTTCAGGGTGATTGTACATCTGCTAAGAACATTTAACACTATTTCTCTTTCCTCTTTCTGAAGCCCTTTCCAAAGAATAATAATGGTATAGAAACTTCTGGAAGGGACACCAAGGGTCATCCAGTCCATCCCGCTGCATGGCAGGAACATGCAGGAGTCCCTTACGGGGAACAATCCTGCAACCTTGCTTGTGCATCAAATATTGCCCTCTTAAAACCCTAAACCGTAAACCTTATTCCTGCGTCCCTTCTTTCTGACCTTTGACCCCTACTTAAAAACTAGGCTTTGAATGCCCTTTACTACTCCAATCCCAAATTGCCAAAGTTGTTGTGCACCTGTCTAGAAGTACCATTTTTAATACGGAAAACATCTCATAAAGAGATTTTTCTGCACCTGCGGCCTCAGGTGTGCATTGCAGGGGAGTCCCAAAACAAAACTGCCTTCCTGACCCAAAGGGTACGGTTAGGGTATAAAGACTATACTTTTTTGGAAGCCTGTTTATTCTGACTCGTTTCTACAATTGTGCATGCAGCTGCAGACTTATGGTGAAGGAAACCGCGGACTGATCCTGGTGCAAGTGCAGGAGACAGGGGTCCCGTCCCAACGCTCAACCTCTCAAAGCCAGAGGATCCCAAGACAATTTGGCTCCTACCGTTCTCTGTATGGGTGCTGCTCCTCTTCCAGACAGGCGCTGAAGGTGGGATGAAGACCTTGTCTGTCATGCTTCGTGGGGGGGAGGCAGAGCATTCCCTCCATCTCGCCCTTCTGCCTGGAAGTGTACGCAGGGAAGCCCATTCACTTCAGAAACCCTCGTTTCCCCCCTCCCTTTCCTCTTCCATGCCTAAGTAGGCTTCTGTCCTATGACAATAAGGAACAACGCACACCCCATACAGAGAAATATCAGTGGGCCTGATTTCTTTCAGATGAACTGAAAGAGTTGGAGTATAAAACAGGCACAATAAAATAGCTACCAGGGAAGAGGAAGTACTTGGCCATCATGCAACTAACGGGAAGGTATGTTTTCCTGTTTCTTCTTTCTGAAGCACATTCCAAAGAATAATATGACGCTACATAAATATCTATATCTGGAAGGGACCCCAAGGGTCATCCAGCCTAACCCACTGCAAGGCAGGAACATGCAGGAGTCCCTTACGAGGAACAATCCCGCAACCTTGCTTGTGCAGGAAATGTTGCCCTCTTAAAACCCTAAACCTAACTCAAACCCTAAAACCCAAGCCCTAACCTCCTAACCCTAACCCCTGACCCTAACCCACTGCAAGGCAGGAGTATGCAGAAGCACCACCAACCTTGGCTGTGCTGTCAGTAGTCAAATCTGAAATGGCACTTTTAAGGCAATTAAAACTGCAGCTGCAAGTTGCACCATGAAACACACCTTGCCATTCCCTTTTCCTGACTGGAAACGGAGGAGGTGCTGCTTACAGTCTCCCCAAGAACATTTCAACAATCAGGAGGAGGCCTGAAGCCTTCAGGGTGATTGTACATCCGCTGAGAACATTTAATGCTATTTCTCTTTCCTCTTTCTGAAGCCCTTTCCAAAGAATAATAATGGTATATAAACCTCTGGAAGGGACCCCAAGGGTCATCCAGTCCAACCCGCTGCATCGCAGGAACATGCAGGAGTCCCTTACGGGGAACAATCCTGCAACCTTGCTTGTGCAGCAAATGTTGCCCTCTTAAAACCCTAAACCTAACCCTAACCCTCTAACCCCAACCCCTAACCCTAACCCACTGCAAGGCAGGAATATGCAGAACCACCACCAACCTTGGCTGTGCTGTCAGTGTTTAAGTATGAAATAGCACTTTTAAGGCAATGTAAACTGCAGCTGCAAGTTGCGCCATGAAGCACCTTTGCCATTCCCTTTTCCTGACTGGAAACGGAGGAGGTGCTGCTTACAGTCCCCGCAAGAACATTTCAACAGTCAGGAGGAGGCCTGAAGCCTTCAGGGTGATTGTACATCTGCTAAGAACATTTAACACTATTTCTCTTTCCTCTTTCTGAAGCCCTTTCCAAAGAATAATAATGGTATATAAACTTCTGGAAGGGAACCCAAGGCTCATCCAGGCCATCCCGCTGCATCGCAGGAACATGCAGGAGTCCCTTACGGGGAACAATCCCGCAACCTTGCTTGTGCAGCAAATGTTGCCCTCTTAAATGGCACACCTCTCCTGCAGCTGCAAGTTCAGCCATGAAGGCAACATGGCCATCCATTATTGACTGGAAACAGAGGAAGTGCTGCTTACATCGTCAATGGGAGCAGTTCAACAGTCAAGGGGAGGCCCTGACCCCTAAGCCTATGCTGTCAGTGTTCAAGCATGAAATGGCACTTTTAAGGCAATTTAAACTGCAGCTGCAAGTTGCGCCATGAAGCACACCTTATCATTCCCTTTTCCTGACTGGAAACGGAGGAGGTGCTGCTTACAGTCTCCCCAGGAGCATTTCAACAGTCAGAAAGAGGCCTGAAGCGTTTGGGGAGATTGTACATCTGCTAAGAACATTTATGCCTCCAGAAAAGGAAACAACCATGAGCCTGCTCTAAGGGAACGTTCATGAGCGTATAAAGTGCTTATCTTTAGAACACCTCTCTTAACATTAGAAACTGCTGCAAATTTCCAAAACGCATACAAATACGTGCCAGTATTTGTCAATATAAATGATTTAAATGGCTTTGGGTTTTGGCCCCTGTTACAGGGACTCAGCCCATTTAGTCTTGTAGCATTAGGGCTCCAAGCCTATGTGCATAGCGGGTGACAGTCTTAAATCTTTGCATAGGTGATTTTTAAGGGCTGACACACAGACACCCCCCCCCCAAAACTGTATTAAGACAGTACTAAATAAGAGGGTTTCTATTTTTGGAGACCGTGGGAAAATGCAATCTCCCTGACCATCGAGGAATAGAGACTGTTCTCTGGGAGGTTGCCAGGGTTACGGGTGTGAGGATAGGAAAAGAGACCCTTCAACCAGCTGTTTGAGCTGAAATCCACCTTTGGAGAAGGCAGGCTGCACCTGTGGAAAGGGCCAGGCCTTGTGGAAGTGTAGGGACTGTGCGGACTCACCGATTTAGAGAGATAGCTAGGTATTTCCCACCGTTCCCTTTGCTCCTTGCTGCTAAGAATCTTTTCCGGTGGATGGAAGTGGAGCCCATGCAGGCAACCCATCTTTTGCAACTGCTGCCTTGCCTCTTTTTCTTCTCTTTCCTTTCGCTGCCACGCTGCTGGGCGAATCAGGTGTTTGGTTAAAGGAACTGTTTGGTTCTTGTGCCCAAAGATCCCCTTTCCCCCTCTTGCCCCACAAGGCAGCAGCAGCAGGAGGGCCCCTCTTCTCCCTCCCTCTGTCAGGCAAAACTTCCCTCTTCCTTCTCCTCCCCCATTTTGGGAGAAGGAATTCAGCACAGCCCATAGAGACCTGAGAAATAACGGGGGGGGGGGGGACATTTTTTTCAGGAGAACTGAAAGAGGGGTCCGCGTAAAAACAGGCACAGAATGTGCCAAACCCTTTCCAAAGAATAATGATCGTATATAAACCTCTGGAAGGGACCCCAAGGGTCATCCAGTCCCACCCGCTGCATCAAAGGAGTCCCTTATGGGGAACAATCCTGCAACCTTGCTTGTGCAGCAAATGTTGCCCTCTTAAATGACACTTTAAAGGCTACTTAGATATAGTTCAGGGATCCCCACCTCTCCTGCAGCTGCAAGTTCAGCCATGAAGCCAACATGGCCATCCACCATTCTTGACTGCAAACAGAGGAAGTGCTGCTTACATCCTCCCTGGGAGCATTTCAACAGTCAGGGGGAGACCCTGACCCCTAAGCCTAACCCCAAGCCTCTCCCTAACCTCGACCCTAACAACAACCCAAACCCCAACCCCTAGGCTTACAACAGCAGACTTACAACTTCTGACCTTTGTCAAAGGTAAAGGGACCCCTGACCATTAGGTCCAGTCGTGGCCGACTCTGGGGTTGCGCTACGCATCTCGTTTTATTGGCCGGCGTACAGCTTCCGGGTCATGTGGCCAGCATGACTAAGTGGTTGGCCATCATACAACTAACCTGGAGGTACGTTTTTCTGTTTCTTCTTTGTGTGGCACTTTCCAGCTCTTAGGAATATGCAGGCGTCCCTTATGGAGATCCCCCTGCAACCTTGGTGTTCACAGTACCAAAAGGTGGTAGCATTTAACTGTTAGGTGTCACAGCCTAAAGTGAGGTACCATTGCCATCATACAACTAACTTAAAGGAATACTATTTCTGGTTCTTCTTTCTGAAGCACATTCCAAAGAACCATATGATGGTGTATATATCTATCTGGAAGGGACCTCAAGGGTCATCCAGCCCAACGCTCTGCAAGGCAGGAATATGCAGGAGAACCACCAATCTTGGTTGTGCTGTCACTGTTGCCCTATGACATAGCACTTTTAAGGCAATTTAAGCTACAGCCGCAAGTTGTGCCATGAAGCACACCTTGCCATCCTCTTTTGCTGACTGGGAGCGGAGGAGGTGCTGCTTACAGTCTCCCCAGGAGCATTTCAACAGTCAGGAGGAGGCCTGAAGCCTACGGGGTGATTGTACATCTGCTGAGAACATTTATGCCTCCAGAAAAGGAAAGCACCATGACCCTGCTCTAAGGGAATGCTCATGAGTGTATAAAGTGCTTTTTTTTTTTTTAGAACACCTCTCTTAACATTACAAACTGCTGCAAATTTCCAAAATGCATATATACGTGCCAGTATTTGTCAATGTAAACGATTCAATTGGCTTTTGGTTTTGGCCCCTGTTGCAGGGGCTCAGCCCACTTAGTCTTGTGCCTTTGGGGCTCCCAGCCTATGTGAATAGCGGGGGACAGTCTTAAATCTTTGCTTCGCCCCTGCTGTAGTGCACATTGCACAGTTGATTTTTAAGGGCTGACACAAAGAAACACCCCCCCCAACTGTATTCTGAAGCACTTTCCAAAGAATCACATGATGTTGGGTGAGTGAGTATATATTGGGAAGGGACCCCAAGGGTCATCCACTCCAACCTGCTGCAAGGCAGGGATTTGTGCGTGGCTGAGGGATCCACACTTCTCCTGCAGCTGCCAGTTCAGGTATGCCATGAAGCACACCTTGCCATCCCCTTTTGCTGAGAGCAGAGGAAGGGCTGCTTACAGCCTCTCCCGGAGCATTTTGACAGTCAGGAGGAGGCCTGGAATTCTCGGGGTGATTGCACATATGCTAACAACATTTATACCTCCAGGCAAAGGAAAATTATGAGCCTACTCTGAAGGCTCATAAATGTAGAAAGTGCTTTTATTTAGAGCGCCTCTCTTAACATTGCAAGCTGCTGCAAGTGTCCAATACTGGTGTGAAGTTGCTGGTTTATAAATACTAAATATTCCTACTTTATTGATCTGAATTACTCAAATGGCTTCTAGTGCTGGCCACTACAGCAGGGGCTGGTCCCCATTTCTTCTTGTGGTGTTCAGTTTAGAGTATCTGCTCAAAAAATCAAACAGAAAGCAATGGAGGGTTGCCATTAAGGCTGGGTGGAGGGGGCAAACAGGGTCTTCTAGACCCAAACTGGGTTTTGGGATGCTCCATTAGACAAATCAGCCAGCTCACTGCCTCTCTAATTCACTGGGCTTCCTTGCAAATTAATTATCTTTTTTAATTTATGCCTCTTCCAAAACATTTATCTTAAAATTTAACGTGCAAGTGTACCACTTTGGGATGCTAATTAATCTCCGGTTGGATTATGTGGATAAATCGATAGGTGAAAGAATCAATTACCTGGTTAAAGCAATGGTTCATCTGAAGAAATTAAGTTTTCAACACATTGCTTTGTCACATTTAGATAGCCTAACAAGAAAAGGAATAGGAGACAAACCTCACCAACATGGGGGAAGCCAGGAGGTGCTGGCCTACCCCAATCAAATAAATAAAATTATTTTACTCTATTTTTACTGTACTGTACTGTGGTGGTTAGGGGGGGATGAGGCCAAGCCAGACTTGGGTGGGAGTAATATATCATGAGTGGGCTTGTTTTAAAATGTTCTTATATGTTATATGTTAATATGTCTTTCTATTTTTTCCCTTTTACCTTCATGACTTTTCCTCCATCTTCTCTTCTCCCTTCATCACACAACATTTTCTCCTCCTCCTCCTTTTCAGAGCAGGAATTCAGACCTAAGAAATATCAATAATGTCAATTATTTTCACAAGAAGGGAAATGGGGGTCCACGTCAAAGCAAACATGTAATATATCCAGCCCAGATTGCAGTGGAAGAAAGAATCTAGTGGGAAAGGAGCCAGCATCCGACTAAGTGGAAGAAATGTGTTTTTATTCTTCATTTTTTCTTGTTTGTTCTTGTTTCTTCTTTCTGAAGCACTTCCCCAAGAATCATATAATGGTGCATCTAGCTGGAAGGGACCCCAAGCGTCTTCCAGTCCAACACGCTGCAAGGCAGGAAGATGCGAAGGAACCACAAGGGTTCATTTAATAATAATAATAATAAGTGGAGGAATTGGGATCTTGAGGAATTAGCTGGTTACAAAACCACCACTTCAAGCAGTGCTTCATCTGCACAATACACTCTTCAGGTACAGTTTTCAATACATTAAAGGCGGCCTGAGGGGGAAAGCAATGGAGATCTGAACTCACAGCCAGTTCCTCTGTTGTTGCTGTAGCCAAGAGGAGCTTCCCCGCCCCAATTCGAATAAATAAAAATACTATACTGTTAAGGCTTAGGGGGGAAGAGGCTGTTTCCCACTTGGGTGGGTGTAATTTATAATAATAATAATATATTACTCTTTCCAAGCCACCCACAGAAAATTTAAAAAGCGATAAAACATAATATACTACAAATCTCCCTAACCCTTTTATAATAAGAACCATTACAATAATGCTAACAATTTAAAAATGAAGGATAATCCTCATTTATTCCCCTTCCCAAACAGAATATTAAAAAATTCGACAAAACGTAATATATTACAAACTTCCCTAAGCCTTTTCTAATAATAATAATAATTTAAAAATAAATTGTGATAATTCTTTATTATTATTTCCCGCCCGCTCCCAACACAGTCTTAAAAGCACGACCAAACTCATGCTCTTCCTTCACGAAAATGGCGAGGGAAACGCTGAGGAGAACACGCGCCCAAGGCCTGGCCCCGCCCACAACCCGACTGGGATTGGCCACCGGCACCATTTGGGTGGAGGGCCTTCGACGGCGATAGGTCGGCCTTTGTGCCAATTCGAGGTCGGGCGGTGGGCGGGGCCAGGAGTTTCCCGCTTTTTCTCCCCCCAGCTGTTTCTCAGCTTCTTCTCCTCAGCAGTTTCCCACGCCCGGGGCGCGAAAGAAGTTGGTTGAGGGCCGTCGGCCGCGATAGGTCGGCCTTTGTGTCAATCCCAGGCCGGGCGGTGGGCGGGGCCAGCGCTTTTTCTCCCCCCAGCTGTTTCTCAGCTTCTTCTCCTCAGCAGTTTCCCACGCCCGGGGGCGCGAAGGAAGTTTTGGCGCGTTTTTAATACAATGAAGGATTATTCGAAGTACTTTTTAAATCCTTATTATTTTTATTATTAGAAAAGGCTTAGGGAAGTTTGCAATACAGTATGTTTTGTCGCGTTTTTAATATTCTGTTGGGAGCAGCCCACAGTGGCTGGGGAAGGGGAATAAATTAGGATTATCCTTCATTTTTAAATTCTTATCATTATAATTATAATGGTTATTCTGCTAAAAGGGTGAGGGAAGTTTGTAGTATATTATGTTTTCTCGTTTTTAAAAAATACTCTGTTGGTGGCTGGGAAAGAGTAATAAATTATAATTATCATTAAATGTTAAATTATTATTATTATTATTAATCACACCCACCCAAGTGGGACAGGGCCTCTTCCCCCCTGAGCCTTAACAGTATAGTATTTTTAATTATTTGAATTCGGGGGAGAAGCAACTCCAGAGGAACTGGCTATGATAATAATCATCATCATCATTTATTCTTTATAGAAAATAAAATGCAGATCTCCCTTGCTTTCCCCATCAGGCCACCTTTAATGTCTTGGAAACTGTACCTGAACAGTGTATTATTCAGGTGAAGCACTGCTTGGTTTTGTAACCAGCTAATTCCTCAAGATCCCAATTCCTCCACTTATTATTATTATTATTATGAAATGAACCCTTGTGGTTCCTTTGCAGATTCCTGCCTTCCAGCAGGTTGGACTGGATGACCCTTGAGGTCCCTTCCAGCTAAATGCACCATATTATTATTATTAATAATAATAATAATAATAAATTATATGATTCTGGGGAAAGGGCTTCAGAAAGAAGAAACGGGGGAAAGCACATTTCTTCCACTTAGTCGGATGCTGGCTCCATTCACGCTTGATTTTTTCTTCCACTGCAATCTGGGCTGGATATATTATATGTTTGCTTTGACGTGGACCCCCATTTCCCTTCTTGTGAAAATAATTGACATTATTGATCTTTCTTAGGTCTGCTCTGCTGAATTCCTGCTCTGAAAAGGAGGAGGAGGAGGAAGTTTTGCCTGACGAGGGGAGAAGAAGAGGTGCAGGAAAAGTCAGCTGCAGGCAGGAAGGTAAAGGGGGGGGGGTAGAAATATACATATAACACTTAAGAACATTTTTAAACCACCCCAATCCTGAGATATCACACCGACCCCTCTAACCACAGTACAGAACAGTAAAAAGACAGTTAAGTGTTTTTATTTCTTTGATTGGGGTAGGGCAGCACCTCCTGGCTTCCCACACATTGGTGAGATTTGTGTTGAAAACTTCATTTCTTCAGGTGAACCATTGCTTGAACCAGGTACCATCTTTTTCGCTCCATAGGACGCACTTTTCCTCCCCTCAAAAGGAAGGGGAAATATCTGTGCATCTTCTGGAGCGAAGCCAGCAAGAGCCGGGAGGAGGGAGGGAAGGGGATCCATGCAGCGGATTCCCTCCTCCCAGGCTCCCCTTGAAGCAGCACAGCGGGAGGGGAGCCCCTTACACTCGTGTAAGCAGATCCTCTCCCACTTTCCTGCTTCAAATCTGCTGCAGTTGCGAGCGGAGGATCCATGGCTCCGCTTCCTTCCCTCCTCTGTGGTTGCTTTGAAACAGGGGGCAGGGCGGAAAGAGGGCAGGAAATGGATGCAGGAAGACACAACCACACTTGGACCACTGAAAGTCCACCTCAGCCTCCCAAGATTTCCTCTGAGACGGCCAGGTTAATCTCGATGGCCATAAGTGCTGGAAACTTGCATGGGCTGTTTATTTAAAGACGAAAACATGCGCACACGTGAAATAAATCCTCCCAGGTTCCTGGACACAACCCACGCCTGATATTCACACAGGTTCCATGGGTGGCATTGGCAGCTGCAGGAGCAGCATGGTGAAAGAGCAAGTCCTGGTTTCAAGCTGAAGATCAGCTCTTTCGTGGTGGCCTCAAACAACCCTTGGGCTGCAAGGGGAATTCCCCCTCCCTTAATTCAGGATGCTTCAGTCGACAGATGCTGTGTCTGCCTGCCCTTTTCCCTGAGCTGAAAAAGCACCTTCAAGAGGCTGATGGGAGGCAACACAGTCGTCTTCCAGATGGGCAAAGAACCACCCTCGCCATGCTAAACGGGACAGCAAGCCTCACACAGATCTGAAGCATAAATGGGAACCTAGGAAGCTGCCTTATAAGGAGTCGGACCCACTACTCCATCTAGCTCAGTAATGTCAACACTGACTGGCAGCAGTTTGCCAGAGTTTCAGGCCTGGAGAAGCCGGGGATTGAGCGTGTGGTGTTCTGCAGGCAAAGCCACTGAGGTTACAGATATTCCCTTTAAAAACAAACTAAGATTGTAGTCCCATCTGCCTCTGCTCCAACGTCAGTCGGAGCCAGGGAACACAATATCAGTTTCGGGCATCTAAAACTATGAAAATGGGCTTACAGATCTTGAGTTTCTGACACTGCTCAGCCGCATACTCAATCAAATGTGGTTGCCAAACAAATGAACTTTGTGGTTAACCCTGAAGCCTGTCTCTTTCTCTAGAACGCGTCTGATGGGAGTTTGCGCTGCCTCGTTGGTTCTCTCGGCCTGATGCGTTTTGGGGCTTGCCTGGTCCTGGAGGATTGCAGTTGCTCTGGCCATTTCTCCGGATCATCTTCCCAACAGCCTGGAGAGATCTCCTGTAAGTCCCACTTCCTCTGGCAGTAGTAATGACCACACGGGGTCACTGTTTATTTTCCTATCCATGTCTATTCCAGTATTGGCCAAACGAGGGCACTGTTTATTTTCCTATTGAGGTCTATTTCAGTAATAGCCACACGAGAGCACTGTTTATTTTCCTATTGAGGTCTATTCCAGTCTTGGCTGCACGAGGGCACTGTTTATTTCCCTATTGAAGTCTATTCCAGTAATAGATACACGAGGGCACTATTTATTTTCCTATTGAGGTCTATTCCTGTAATAGCCACACGAGGGCACTGTTTATTTCCCTATTGAGGTCTATTCCAGTAATAGCCACACGAGGGCACTGTTTATTTTCCTGCTCCCTGAGAAGCAGTCCAGGTAGACTGCCTCTGGCCCAGGAGGCTCCGCCAGAGCAGAAGAGGCGCCTTGGAGGCCAGGGTAGCCCCACAAGGCGGACTCCTGGCCTCCCAGGGGGTCTTTTGGGGTGCAGGGGCAGTCCGAAAACGGAACTGCTGGCCTCTGACCTTTGACCCCTAGTCCAACTGCTGGACCCGCCCACAATCCGACCTGTGATTGGCCAAGAGCCACGAAAAGAGCGGTCTGTTTCCGCCGAGATCCCTCCCCCTCCACTTCCAACGTGTAGGCGCTTCCGGTGACTGCTTCCCTCTCCCAAAATGGCGCCGGCGGCAACCTCCGCCCTGTTTTAGCATGGAGACTTCCAATGAACTTTCTTCATTTCATTATTATTATCATTATTGAGAAGCGTGACGTCCCTCTTTTCCTTGGAGGCCATGGCTGCTGTGGAGAAGCAGCTGCCCACGGCGACATGGTCCTCGAGGTGCCCCCTTTCGACTCTTCTGAGAGTCGCGGTCAAAGCCGATCTGGGAGGGGCGGGGCTTGTTGCTGAGAGGGGCGGAGCACCGTCGCACGCAGGCACGCACGCTCGGATGCCGGCCGGCTCGCTCGCGCGTCGCCCGTTTCCCGGCGTGCCTCGCGCGCCCTCCGCTCTCCCCCGCCCCCCCCGCCGCTTTTCCCCCCGTCGCCCAGCGGAGACGCCAAGATGGCGGCCAGCAATTACTACGGCTTTGCGGCCGGCGCCGGAGCCCCGTACAGGTGGGTGGGCAGCAGGGGCTGCGCCTGAGGGGCGAGGGCGGCCGGGGGAGGGGTCCGGACGCGCCCCGCCTCCTCCTCGGCGCGCTCCTTCTCGCCCCTGCACAACAGCCCGGCCAGGTGGGCCGGCGGGGGGGGGGGCGAGAGGCGGAGAAGCCGGCGGGCTGGAGCCGGAGCGGCTCTTCCCAGCAAGCCTGGCAGGTAGGCCGGGGGGGGGCGTCGCAGTCCCCTTCTCCTCCCCGTTCTGGTCAGAAGGGGGCAGGGAGGCTCGCAGGACAGATGCTGGGCCTGCGCTCGCTTCAGCTGCCGGCGCAACAGCCCTGCCAGGCGCCCCTTCTCCCTCTCCCCTCTCCTCCTCCAATTATGGTAAGAAAGAGGGGGCAGCTGAGAGGACAGGCATCCACATTTCTGAAATTTGCCCAACCTGGTGGCCTCCACATGTTTTGGACTATAAATCCCATCAGCCCAAGATTGCATGGAAAATGAGGATTGTTGAAGTTGTACGTGACACGAAGCCTGGCAACTCCAACCTGGCTATGTGGGAATCGCTTGCAGACGACCGCAGTGCCATTTTCCCTTAGCAGCCACCACTTTTTTTCCACCTCATCAGTCTCTCACTTGTCGTCTTCCTTTCCAGTGCCCAGCCTGCTCCAGCTTACTGCCATCCCGCGACAGCAGCCAGCTACACAGTCCAGCAGAGCCCTGCGATAGAGCACACGGTGCCCCCCGCCTACACTCCAGCTATACAGGCAGCCAGGTCTGTGGCATCTGCAGCATATGGGGGCTACCAGCCACTGTCAACGCAAGACTACAGTTATGGGACACGGCAACCAGAGCCAACCCCCCAGCCAACTGTCGCCCAGAACTATCAGGTAGCTGCTAATCAGTATCCTCACATCGGTGGGGTGGGTTTAACACAGGGGAGGCAACTAGCGGCCCTGCAGATGTTGTTAGACTCCAGACCCCTGCTACAACATTCATTCCAAATATCTAGGAATGATGGGAGTGATGGCCACAGGTGCCCCTTGCCAGATATTTTAGGGGCTGGAATAAAAGTGTTTTGCATACTGGTGTTTTCTAATTGTCCTGCTCCGTGGGGTGTTCTCTGGGTCTAGGGTCTCAGTCCCAAACACTTCCCAAGAGAATGGGATTCACAGTGCAGCATTGCCTCAGCAAGCCATGGTCAGGTCCGGGGAATCGTTCAGCTGTAAGTCCAGGCAAGGGGCAACACAGGAAGGAGGTGGGGGAAGGACCCAGAATCAGGAGCCAGAGACCTGTGTTGTTTCTTGCAAGAGGCACACGTTTTATGAGCTAGTCCCCACCACACGGACCAAAGCCGAACTGCAGCTGCTGGTGGCAAATAAGTTCCTGGGTTGATTCCTCCAGATCTGTGTGATGACTGTGTGAGTCCACATTCTGTTGCTGCTCTTTGGCCAGGACCTTTGGGTGCCAGTGTTCTTGAGGATGGTAGGATGGCTCCACTGCCTCCTCCTCCTCCTCCAGCAGGTCTCCCACCGGAGCATCCTTACCACTGGTGGCAGGAACCTCTGGCACTGGGTGGTCAGGTTTGGCCATAACGAGCAGCTGACCTTCAGGAGAACAGAATGGCAATAGTGAGCCTTTCCATCACATTTCATTGTGGGGTCCAAAGTCCGCATTGTCCCAAGATCCCATATGTGCAGTGGGAGGAGGGGCGGCAGCACTTCAGACGACAGAGACTGCTTTATATGCTCCTCCACTGTGTGTGTAAAAGGAGAACAAGGTGGGGGGAGCTCATTGCAAACTGCTGCGTTAACAGCACCAAAGTGACTTCCCTGGCACACAAGCCTGGCCGGAGCGTCTGGAAGTCCTGGGCTGCCCAGATGAGAAGACCCCCCCCCCTTTTTTTGCTTCCCTGATGGGATCAAAAGGAAAGCAGAGCAGGACTTTGGGCACCAGCTCTTGTACAGAGCAGCATCCTACTGTCTTAGGGACTCCACTCCAGATTTGTGCCGGGTTTGCTCCTGAAGCTTCTCTTCCCCCTTCCCATAGGTGTCAATAAATTCCATGCAGGTTAGTGAGCAGGTTGGCAGGGGAGTGGGAGGCCCCCCATCCTTCATCTGGTGGTCTGCTGGAAGAAGGAAGACCTCCATGCTCATCCAGTCCCCTGTAGGCTAATATTTTTTTCAGACCTTTGTGGGCTTATTTACAAAGCTGTTGCAGTGCATGTTTTGTGTGTCTAATATAATTGTGGGAGAGGGGGAATAGTGAGTGTTTGCCATAAGTACAAAAGGGGTTGGAATCTGACTATTCTAAACACGTCTAGTCTGTATCCTTGTTTCAACGAGGCTTGACAAAGCGCTGTGCTGGCTGGGGCTGGACAATGTCTGTTTTAGTTCTTGTATTCATTTCCAAGGCCCTTAGCAACTTGGGTCCAGGTTATTTTAAGGATCAGCTGACCCATTAGTGATCCCTGGGATCTTTGGAGGAGTCTCTGTTGGTGATCCCGCATGGCATACAATGACCAGAAGCCATTAATTCAGGCCCAAGCCTGTGGAACTCCATCCCACCTGAGATGAAATAGGCATCATCCTTGCTGAACTTAAGGCACATGGCAAAGACTTCCATATTCCGCCAGGCATTTTAATATAGTGTTTCAGATTATTTGGTTTTATGACGAGTTTTTGTTTTATTCTTCACATGGTTGGTTTCTAAGAAAACAACTTAGTCGTGCTAATATATGCTACTGGCATCCATCTGTCTCGAGAGACAATGGACTGCCACTCTGGGGGTGAAGTCTAAACGCTGTGTTAGCAGCATCAAAGTGGCCTCCCTGGGGCGCACGCCTGGCCAGTGGTGCAGGGGCTCCTGGGCTGCCCAGACAACAAGACCCCCTTCTAGCTGTCGCTGACGGGGCCCAAAGGAAAGCAGACCAATACATTTGGCTGCAGGAGTTGCTGGAAGGATGTGTACAAGCTGCCACCCAATGGTCTTAGAGACTCCAGATTTGTGTAGGTTTGACTTCTCCCTCGAGGCAGTGGAGGTTTCGGATCAGAGTTTTCCTTCTTCTAGGTGGGCACCGGTCCCAGGTGTACAAGCACCACCTGCCCTTCACTTCCCTCTACAACACATGCAAAAACCTCCATCTGACCCCCTCTTGCTCTTGTCCACTTAATCTGCTGGAGCCTGTCTTGACGTGCAGGGGAAGGCCCTAACTGGCCTGGGGGTTGAGGCCTATTAGCCACCCTCACCTGGTTTAACCAGCCAGTCAAGCCACAGGGTGTGGCTGTTGTCATAGAATCGTAGACTTAGAAGGTATCCCAACCTACTGCGATGCAGGAATCTCATCTAAAGCATCCCTGACAGATGGCAATCCAACCTCCGCTTAAAAATCTCCAAGGAAGGAGAGTCCACTACCTCCCAACGAAGTCCGTTCCACTCTCAAATAGCTCGTCCTGTCAGAAAGTTCTTCCTGATATTGAGTCGGAATCTCCTTTCTTGTCTCCTCTCTTCCAGGCTAAATATCCCCAACTCCTTCAACCGTTCCTCATAAGGCCTGGTTTCCAGACCCCTTGATCATCTTGGTTGCCCTCCTCTGCACTCGTTGCAGCTTGTCAATATCCTTCTTAAATTGTGGTACCCAGAATTGTCACATACTGACAGCTTCTAGGAGCCGCAGGTGAGAGCTGAGTGCAGGGGGGGCACCAAAGGAGCATGATGTGTCCCCCACAAAGGTACTACCCCTCCCCTAACACGTCATACACCTTTGCTAACATATAAATACCTTAATAATAAGGATGGTTTTATTATTTATACCCCACCCATCTGGCTGGGTTTCCTCAACCACTCTGGCCGGCTTACCCAATGGACCAATACAGCAACTGTTTTGGAGAGCAAGTGAAATCAATTCCTTTCTGACGTTAGTGGGCTACACACACACACACACACACACACACACAGCTATATGGGTATGATTGAAGCTATAAATTTGTCCTCATAGCAGCTAGGGGGAGAATTCTTTTCCCCAAGCATCTGAAGAAGTGGACCTGAAGAAGTGTGCATGCACAAGAAAGCTTATACCAAGAACAAACTTAGTTGGTCTCTAAGGTGCTACTGGACAATTTAAAAAAATTTTTTATATATTTCAACTGCATCAGACCAACACGGCTACCTACCTGAATCTTTCCCCAAGCAGTACAACCTGGGATAACTTTTCTTTTTTAAGCATCTATTTATCTTTACAATTAATATACTGCCTCTTCCAGCTGGTCAGAAACTGCATTGCAGGGGGAATATGGAGGGAACAAACAGTAAGGAAGGACTTCTGATGGGATGGAATAATAGGGCAACTCCAGGAGTCATCAGGCATCACCTTCAAATGAGGTTGGGGCTCCATGTAGATCCCGGACTGCTCCCCGTTGCTCGGGGGGAATGAGAGAGCCACAGTGATGTCTCTAGCATTCCCCAGATGTTGCTGCACTAAATTGGGAGCTCCAACACCTGGGAGGATACAAACGTCTCCATCCCTGTCTTAGGAGGAATCAATTGAAGGTGTGTAAAAGTGTCCCTGGCTTTTGTGCCCCCCCCCCCTAATATTTAAGCTACCTTAAATAAGCCACCCAGAAAAGGCTCCTATCAGCCAAAAGATGCTCTGGGTTATGGGTCGCCCTGGGGAAGGCATCCGGCCGGCTTGTGTTGCCCTCACCTGCTTATTGACAGCCAAGTTTTGTTTTGGCAGGATGGCTACAGTTACGGCCGATCCCCAACAGCAGGCGGCTATGAGACCAAACCATATTACCAGACGGTGGTCACGCAGCCCCAACACGTGGCCACGGACTCGTACTACCACTCGAGTGAGTTCAAATAGCAAAAAAAAAATCACTGTTCAGGCGTGTTCAGAATACTAGAGGCTTGTGGAAGCATTTGTGAAGTAGTTTCCAGTAACAGCTGTGTTGGTAACGGGGAAGGTTTGGGAATCAGGCATGGCGATGGGGGTCATCTTAAGCTGCCCCCTTCCTGCGCCACTGGAGCTGTCCTGCACTGCAATCTCACGCTGCTTTTAAGCTGGTTCACTTTGTGTTGGAATACAGATGAGTGCAATTACTCCTTTGTAAACAGTTCATACAGGCTTGGAGCTGTCTGGAGGAGCGGTTCTCCCAATATGAGCCTGCCTGGGCTGTGAGATCGGGGGGGGGGGGGGCGTGTTCCAGTTCCTCCACCTTCACAGGCATGTTTGCTGAGGACATGAGACAAGGCCTTCTTGGTGGCTGCTCCCAGACTGTGGAACTCCCTTCAGCCTAGTTGGCTAGGCTAGGTCTACATCTGCTTTCCTTTTGCCAGCAGGCAAAGACTTTTATTTTGCCATGCCTTTTGCCACCAACTGGCTGTTGTGGATGGTCTTCTGAGGCTGAATGTTGCTGGGGTTTTGTGTGTGCTTGCAAAGGGTTTTAAATGTTTCAGCACTGCATTTTTAAAGGGTTGCTTATTTAACCGTTTTTTAATATTTATATTTGTGTGCTTGTTTAGATTTGTGCTGGGAGCTGCCTTGGGTCCCGCACTAGGAGAAAGAGAGGATAGAAATAAAATAAATAAAATAAGGTGGTTTATTTATATGTTGCTGTTCCCTGTTGCTGAGGAGTCTGGTCAGGCAAATGAAATGAAGGATTGTATGTTAGCTGTTCTCTAGCCTCATTGAAATGAATGGCTCTTAGTCATGTTCTTCAGTTTCACTGGGTCTCCTCTGAGGAGAATTTAGTTGGATGGAAGCCAGACAAAGCCCAAGGAGCTCAGGCAGGCAGAATCCAGGCAGGAGTCGCCTGCTGCTCTCTGGTCTTCAGCGACTGCTCTCTGTCCTTCGTAGACTCCCAGAGCAGCTACAGCCAGCCTGCGGCCGTGTACAGTCCAAGCCAGCCCCAGAGACAAGTGACCCCCGTTAAGCCCGTCCAGACTGTGACTGCTTCCTCATCCTATAGCACCTACCCAGCCTCCACGACATGCCAGCAGAACATCTCTGCCTCCTCCATCCAGTCCTACGCCCCTTCCTCTTCCTCCTACAACTCCTCTCCTGCATCCTACTCTGGTAAGAGCTTCTCAAAGGCCTTGCTTCCTCTTTCCCACTTCCTTTACCGCAAGGGTGCGGAGCCTGTGTGGCCCCAATCCCCATCCTCATTGACCGTGCCGGCTGCAACTGATGGGAGTTGGTAGTCTCCACAACATTGACCTGTTTCCTCATCCCTGCTCTAGGAAACATCCCCTTTCTCAGGAGACAGTGCCTCTTCTAAGTACCGGTAGTAAAGAAATGCTGCTTCATAGAGCAGGGCTGGGGAACCTGTGGCTCTCCAGAAGTTGCTGGGCTCCAGCTCACCTGCTGGCTAGCCAGGCCGGCTGGGACTCAGGGGAGCTGGGATGGCTGTTGCCTGCCCCTGCTTTGCTCGTCGTGCATCAACAGGAGGTCTTCTTTCTCCAGGGTCAAACTACTCCAACTATGATGCCACTGCGTATGCGGCAGCCAGCGCTTCCTACTACCAGCCCCCCCAGCCGTCGCTCGTGCAGCAGCCGCCGCCGCCGCAGCCCCTGCCTCCCACGCAGCAGCAGCCCAAGCCCATGGGGGGCTCACTGTGGAGCGACGGAGGGAGCAGCAACTCCACCAGCAGCTACAGCAAGAAGCCCCAGTACCCCAGCAAGCCGCTCAAGCCCAAGGGGCCCCCCAAACAGCCTCAGCTTCACTACTGTGAGATCTGCAAGATCAGCTGCGCAGGCCCCCAGGTGAGTCTTGCTTCTTCCCTTTTGGTTCCTTGGCAAAGATTTGTCTGCTGTCTCCTGATGAGCTACTCAGGGTGCCTTAACAATCATTTGAAGCCAAGCATAAAAATAGGCCACAGTGCAAATGAAAAACTCATGTCTTACCTCCCCAAAAATCCTGGCAGCTGTAGTTTGTTAAGGTAGTTGGGAATTGTGATGGGTTCCCAGGATTCTGTGGTGGAAGCCATGTGCTTCATGGTGTGGCTGAGACACAACAAACGCATCAGTTTTTTCCTGATAAAAGAAGTACCTGCCTGAAATGGAGAGGTTTTCCGCAAACGGCAAAACACTCTGAGAGGAGTCCTTCCAAACCTCATGGAACAAAGAGTTCCATCTTTTAGGTACCCCCACTCAGAAGGCCCTTCTCTGGTCCCCGGCAGCAGCAGAGCCTCTTGACCAGACCTGAGGCAGGAACCAGAGGTCTATGCAGACACGGTTCAGGGAGCCCGTGGCCAGGCAGGTGTTGTTGGTCTTCAGCGGGGCCAACTTGACCCACAAGATGGTCAAATTGTGAGGCTGTTTTCCCCAAACCACAACCGCCTGCGCCACCCTTGATGTCAGTAGTGGAGATGGGACTATCAGTGTCCCATTGGGAGCCTTAAAGTGTGATCCTGATGGCTCATAGGCAAGGGGAAGCAGGTTTGGGCTGATCAAAAGCTGCTGGATCAGCTGCACCAGTGAGTCCCTGAAAGGGAATCCTCTTTCTCGCAGCCGATGCTTGCAGAAAACAGGCAAAGGCAAAGCCTCAGGCACGTGGAAGCTCTTTGCAAGCCCTGCCTTGGCTTTGATGCCAGGACTTCAGAATGCCTTCATTGTGACACCAGATGATCCCACCCGCCTTGTCAAATTTGGACCACAAGCCTAGGATCTAATACGGATCTGGACCACTGAGCCAAAAGGGCTCCTCATAGCTTCCCTGCCCCTGCTTTACAGTGCCAGGCTGGCTTGTCCTGCCCTGGTTGCTTACGAAGCCCCGCTGTACAAATGGTTCCTCTAGCTCCTTGTTCTGTATTCATCAGGATAACAGATGCTTTGGGCAAGCCCTCCCACCCAAACAGTCCTTGAATACAGCAGCTGTCCCCCGTTTACTCCGCAAAAGGATGGTGTTCAGAGATCTACATCCTTTGAACATAGCAGTTCTCTTTAGCTCTGACAGGGAATCATTGTGGACAGAGCTGTTCTCCATAAAAGACATTCCTCTTCTCCCTTCAGAGCGAGGCTGAGAAACCTTAGGCCTGGGGGTTGAATGCAGCTCTTGCGGCCTCTCTCTGCAGCCCTCGGGACTCTTCCCCAAGCCGTGCCTTCTCTGCAGGCCTCAGTGCGCCTCCCTGACCCTGACCAGCCCTCTCCTCGACTGCTTTTGCAGGGCCGGAATGTGTCTTCAGAGTGCCATAATGCCTCTTTGCACCACCTCCAGACACAGCTCACCTCCCTGCACCAACACAAGGCCCATCTTGGATCGCCCTCCACTTCTTAGACGTGCCGTAGGCCATAAAAACGTTTCGGGGCAAGAGGATCCTGCCATGTCCTTCCTCCCACCCCCCTGCAGACTTACCGGGAGCACCTAGAAGGACAAAAGCACAAAAAGAAGGAGACGGCACTGAAGACAGGGAGCCAGGCGGGGGGCAGCGGCCTGCGGGGGGTCCAGACCCAGCTGCACTGCGAGCTCTGCGATGTTTCTTGCACCGGGGCAGATGCTTACGTGGCCCATATCCGAGGAGCCAAGCACCAAAAGGTGGAGTGTTTTGGGGGGCGCAGGGGGGAAGGAGGATCTTATGGGAGACTGTGGTCCACTCCAGGGGGTGTCCCCTCCGCCTTGGGTCTCCTGGGGCGGAGGACAGGGACAAAGCGGCTCCCACTCCCTTCGGCCTTTCTGCCTTCCCCAAGGGGCACCAGCTGCTCCTGCCCAGAGCCAAGCTGTGCTGAGCTGACGCTGCCCGAGTACTGGGGAGCCTGTGCTGGGCCATGTCTCCCCTCCGCTGAAGGACACGTGTCTTCCAGGTCCTCAAGCTGCACACCAAGTTGGGGAAGCCCATCCCTTCCGTCGAGCCCATGATGCTCAGCGTCTCTGTCAGTCCTGCCAATGGCTCTGCCAGCAAGCCAGCTCTGCACCCCCCTGTCTCCACCACGGCCAGCGTGCTGGCAAAGCAGCCTGTGGGCACAGCCAACAGCACACCCAGCCCGAGCAAGCCGCTTGCTGCCAAGAAGCCCCTGGGGCAGGCAAAGCTCTTGTTTCCAGGTAGGCACTGTGGCGAGGGGGGCGGGGCGAGAGGCTTTGCAGAGAGGCGTTCTCTGGGGAGTGATCTCTCTGCGCAGGCCGGGGGGTGAGGTGGTCGAGGGGACTCCCTGTTTCTGACTGCAGGTGGGGGGGGGCTGCAGCCCTCCAGGTGTAGCTGGACATACAACACCCATTATCCCTGGCCATTGGCAATGCAGGCTGGGAGTTGTAGTTCTGTCTGGAGAGCTACCAGTCCTTGATCTAAGAAGGCATTTCTCCATATCAAATAGAGGCAAACTTCCATATTATTGCGTATTATTCATAGGGAAGTGGTGGGGAGGGGTTCGGGGGGGGGGGGAATTGGCAAAGAGAAACTCCATGAGGCCTGGTTCCCTTTTATTTACTTTATCATTGGCTGCCTAGCACACCAGGGAGGGCTAAGCCTCCTCCACGCCATACATTCAAAGCATATGGCTTTCCCCAAAGAACCGTGGGAACTGTAATTTGTTAAGGGTGTTGGGAATTATAGACCTGTAAACTACAGCTCCCAGGATTATTTTACGGAAACCATGTATATTAAATGTACTTTAAATGTGTGGTGTGCTATTTTACCCTAGTCTACCGTGCAATACTGGTTTTGTCTCTTAAAAAAAACCCCAGGGCCTTCCGAAATCTGACACACACACACACACACACACACACACCCAGATCTGCGACCTGAAGTGGTACAGGCCATTCTTAGGACCTCATTCCGCTGCACGCATGGCTGCCCACTTGGTCCCTGGCCAAGTTGACCTGTAAGGGGAAGTTCCTTCATAAAGGCAAATGGTGGCCAGGTCAAGATCTGAGAACCTCCATGGCTGTTTTATCAGGAGCAGGCAAAGCTCAGGTGACAAGCGCAAAGCAGGAAGGGGCAGAAGGGGTGTCCCCGAAAGCCGCGAGGCCAGCAGAAGAGCCCCCCCTCAGCAGCTCCGGAGACGGTCTGAGGGACCTGCTGGACGCGCAGCCTGTGGGTCACGATTATGTCGAAGAGGTAAGGGAAAGGGAGGAGGTGCCTCCTTCAGGGAACTCTTTGCCGGTCATCTGTCAGGGATATTGACTGAGTTACTTCAAATGTCTTTCCCACCAAGGCAGTGTAAATGGGGCAGGAGAGCTCTTTGGAGCCGGGCTTCCGAGGTCGCTCCCTTGGCTCAATCCTGCTTTCCCCTCTGCCTCTCCCTGCATCTCTCCCTGTGGAAGATCTGGCAAGGTGGGGGGGGGGTTCAGGGCCTGGTTTCTGTCACACGGGGGAGATCTTAGCTTGCCTGCCTCTCCAGACCAGCCTGGCTGAGACGAAGCACCTTGCACCTCTCCAGGTCCACAATGACAAAGGCAAGATGGTTCGCTTCCACTGCAAGCTTTGTGAGTGCAGCTTCAATGACCCCAACTCTAAAGACATGCACTTGAAGGGCCGCCGGCACAGGCTGCAGTACAAGGTGCGAGGGCCGGGTGTGGGCTGGGCCTCCAGGGCTGGCAGGCCCAGTGGGGGAGCCCCTGTCTGGCAAGACCCACCTGCTGTGAGAGGGGTGCAAGGAGCCTGTTTGCTTCTGTGGGGCCAAAGACAGCAAGGGGTGAAGCGGTCTTTGGCCCCCGGGCCTGAGGGGTTTCCCTCCTCTCTTCTACGCATCCTCTGCGGCCCCTTTTGTTCCCATCATCCCGCATTCCAGTTAGAGGCAGATTGGTGCGTCTTGAAGCTTCCATTTTGATTTCCAACAATATCTTTGATGTAATCTTGTTCTGGAATGCAGAAATTAATGATGGGAGCGCTGGGGAGGCCTTGGGCCAAGGCCCTGTTTCTGGAAGTCAGTTCTGCCAGTTGTAAATTGGCCGTAATTGTAGCCTCCACAACACTGGGTAGCTGTGGGGGTGGAAGATAGGAAGGGACCTCTGTTAATGCCCACCATTTTGAAATACAGTTAGCTCTTCTGGATTCCCACACTAGAGAATCCTGGAAAGTGTGCTTTGTGTGGGTGCCAATAAATCTTCCCGAATTGAGCAGGCTGCCTGGAGCAGCAGCTTCTGGAAAACCCGGATGGGGAACGATTTGGGGCCCAAGTTCCTGGTCCCTCTGGATCTTTGCTGCCTCTGGGCACAGCTTGTAGCAATACCTGAACTGCTCTATTCTGAGCCTGACGGCAACAAACCTCTTGCAGAAGAAAGTCAATCCTGATTTGCCAGTCGAGATCAAGCCCAGCAACCGAGCTCAGAAGTTGCACGAGGAGAAGCTGAAGAAGCAGCAGCTGCGCTCCCTGGGGAAGAGGCGCCGAGAGGAAGAGCAGCGCTGGCACCTCGAGATGAGGCGAGTCCTGGGGAAGGGGCTGGGGGCGGAGCGTCCCCTTTGCGTGCAGCAGCAGGTCCCAGGCTCAGCCCCTGCCTTGGAGAACTGCGCTCAGTCAGTGTAGACATAGCTCAGCTGAATCGGCTGACTCAGGAGACCGGGAAAGGTGCCTTGAAGTGCTGGATCCATGTTTGCCTTCTCTCTTAAATGTCAGGTTCCAAGTCTGGCTGGCCTTTTGCAGGTTGGTGGCTGTACTCTTATCTGTGGAAGAAGAGGGAGGGAGGGCAAGAAGCCTTCTTGTGACTGTTCTTCTTGTTGTTATACTATCAATATTATCCAGCCCCATCAGAAACCCAGAGGAAATATAGACAGTCTCTTCTCCTGAGCAGCTTACAGTCTAAACTGGGCAGTGTAGGATTAACAACAGGAAGCCAGGAGACGCAGAGGCCAGTCTAGGCATAACCCTCACCGTTGTTTAGCTTTGCTCACATGAGTTCTGGTCTCACATGCTTTCCCGGTTTTCCTGTCAGAGGAGGAGGAGATTGGAAATTTGCTTTTTGAACTAATCACAGTTCCTTGCTGCCTCCAGGCACGTAGGATGGGGTGGGGGGCACACGTCTGGTTAAACTGCTGTTTGTTTAAACAAGCCAGCTTCATGAAGCACAATTTTGATCCTGATTACTTTGAGCAAGCCATTGTTCCAACTCATCACAGTTTGGTCTGAGTTTGGTGCAATGGAGAACTTGGTTGAGTTTCCTGCTGTCCTCCTCGGAGGCAGGGAGGCAGGGTGAAATTCGTGAGCTTGAGGCTGGTGCTCAGAATGCGGAATCAAAGTTTAGCGTAGCATCTGAAAGGGCAGGGCAGGAAGAACGTGAATGTACAGTGTCACGGGAGGAAGAAGCCTTGGCGGCAGACCAGGATGGATGGACTGAACAAAAAGATACAGTCCTCACTCCAAGTCCAGAGGGTTTCCTGCCGTTGGTCCATAATCCTGGCTGCTCAGCTGCTGCCCCTCCTTCCCGTGAGAGAGCCAGGCTCTTCTAATGCAGCGTTTCTCCCGCCTTTCCCCTCCAGGCGCTACGAAGAAGAAATGTACTGGCGTCGGGTGGAGGAGGAGCAGCTGTATTGGGAGGAGCAGCAGCGGCGGCACCTGGCGGCAGACTGGCCCCCGCCACCCCTCATGGGCAGGCCTGGAGTGCCAGTCCCCCCTCTCGTGGTGGGTATCCGGATTTGGGTGGCATTTCCTTCAAACCCCAGGCGCCCTGCAAAGCCAGCCAGCTGAATCACACCGTGAATCTATTCCAGTGTAACGCTAGACCTGAAGAAGCCTGGCTCTTCCCATGGCTGCCAGGGGGGTCTGGAAGCATCCATTTACTGGTTTGAACTGGCCAGTTTCTTGCTGCTCATGAACTGTGGTTATTCTAAACCGGGAGTTTGGCACCCTGACATTGGCAAAGGTGGGGCTCACATTCAGCACCAGCCAGCTGACAGTGGGCTGAACACTGACATCAGGGGAGGAGCAGGGGATTGCGGGTGACTGAGGAGGAACCTGTGTGAGTTCTAGTCAGGGCTGCAGGCAGAAGGATCCATGTTCTTGGCTCAAACTCTACATTTATTGAATGAAGCCAGAATCAAAACTGATTTCTGCTCCTGGCTTGCTTCAATGAAAAATAGTTTAAACATATCACTGTTCCCAGTTTGGATATAAGGAGAAACTGTCTTCATGTGAACCAGGAAGTGAGTGCTTCTGGTTTCTCTTCCTGACTGTTGGAAGAAAAGAGGGGCCTGCAAAAGTGGAAGGCTCAGTCATATCGCGCTGAACTGTGATTCACCCTGAAGTCTGACCTGTGCCTTTTCCTCACCTTGTTTGCCCGCTTTAGTTGACAGGCTCCTTCTGTCCATTTTATCTCCCTCAGCCCACCCGGCGACCGGACTCTTCTGATGACCGCCACATCATGACAAAGCACTCCAGCATCTACCCAACAGAAGACGAGCTGCAGGCCATTCAGAAAGTTGTCTCTCACTCTGAGCGTGCCCTTAGGCTCGTCTCCGATTGGCTGACGGAGCAGGAAACAGAAAAAGAGGAAGGCAGTAAAGAGAAAGGGTAATGCTTTCAGGCCGCCTCTGCTCTTGACCTTCACTAGAATTATGCTCACAAACAACCCTGTGGGGGGTAGAACAGGCTGAGAGAGGGTGACTGGCTCAAAGTCACCAAGTCTTCCTAGTCACTCCTAACCACGAGGCCAGGCTGCCAGCAGGGGAATAACCTGCTCCCCTTACTTGAGGGGAGGGGGGAGCAGCAGCGGCACACAAGTGCCTTGGACATCCCTGCTGGAACCCTTCCTGATGCATTTAATCGCCCGTGCTAGGTAGCTAGTCCTCATGAGCACGCTTCCTTTCAACAGGAAGGCAGATGACCCTCCCCGGCTTCTGAAAGGGGTAATGAGAGTTGGCGTCTTGGCAAAAGGGCTGCTTCTCCGCGGAGACAGGAATGTTCGCCTGATCCTGCTGTCGGCCCAGAAACCTACCCTGGCTCTTCTCCAGAGCATCACGGAGCAGCTGCCCCAGCAGCTGGAGGTAAGGAAGGCCACTCTGTGCTCCGCAATCAGACTTGCCAACCTTTGGAGAGTAGGATATGTGTATTTTTATATATTTTAGCTGTTGTTTGTTTGTTAAATTTCTATTCTGTTCTATTCAAATCCTGTGTCTGGATGGGCCTGCTGAAACAGAAAAGGTTCCCAGCAGGGATCTAAAAAGAAAACAGTGGTGGGGCCCACCTGACATCAATAGGCAAGGAGTTCCGAAGGACAGCTGCTACTAAACTAAAGGAATGACTCCTTACTGATGCCAAGTGGACCTTCATGATCACATTGGCATCTTACGTGGAGCTGGAATGGTCTCACTCTGCTCTTCAGTTGCTGTTTTTTAGTCTGCCTTTTATTTGAGTTTTATATTGTGGCATTTTGCACACCACCCTGGAATCGTTTAAGAAAAATACCTAAGTATAACAAATGACAAGAGGCATGGCACAGTTTCCACAGTAAAAGCAGGTCCCTGCTCCCAGTGAATCTAAGATCTGGCCTCTTGGGCCTCCCTTCCTGGCTTTGGCACTCACCCTCCTTGAGTGCCTCTGCCCTTGGAGCTCTCGCCACTGCCTCCTGCTTGCTAGATGGAGCAGTTGTGTGTAGAAGCCTCTGGCTCTTGCACACCTGTGTGACAGCCCTGTCTGTTGGGCTGGCATCAGCCACCGCTGGCATGCAGCTCCTGGCTGATTGTCCTCAGGGCAGAAGTTTTGCCATCTCTGTCCTAATCTGTATTGGGCAGGTGGGCACATCTCAAAGGCTGATGGCATTCTCTTTTTCTCCTCCTCTGTCCCAGAAGGTGACGAGCGACAGTTACGAAGTGCTGTCCAACTCTGAGGAAGCCAATATTGTAATCGCGTCATGCAGAGAGCCCCAAATGCAGGTCACAGTTTCGTTGACGTCTCCCTTGATGAGAGAAGAGGCCACTGCAGAGGCAGGTGAGTCTTCAGAACTTTATTTATAAAAGTTTAAACCTCAGAGTTGTGTATAGGAACATAAAAACCTTTAAAAGCAGAGCAGAGCAGAACGTTTGGGTCCTCAAGGAAGGTTTTAAGTAAGGGTGTGGGCCTGTCAGCATGAAAAAAGTCTTCAAGAGACACCTGAAATTCAAATTTGAGGGTGTTTGCCAAATCACTCCTGGAAGAGTGTTCGACAGCATTCACGTCAGCTAAATTTTACTCACTAGTAGACCCATTGAAACTAATGTATATCAGCGTAGCATACGGAGCTGGAGATCCTGTTGGTGCTGTTTGTGTTGCCTTGTTTTACCTTCCCCCCCTTTTAGGAGAGGGGAAGGGTTGGCATCTGGGCAGATCTGTGGTCCACCACCAGGGGGCAGCACCCCAGAAAGAAGGGTGAGCCTGTCTCCCTCCAGCTCCCCGGCTTCTCTGCCCTGGGAGACGGCTGGCATCCGGCTTCCCCCTCAGGAGGCAAGGCGGTTTCCCCAGAGGATGCTGCGACAGGAGTCCTGGGTGCCAGAGACGGGCTATGATGTCATCCCCTTAACCCCAAGAGCTCATGCCTTTGCTATAAGCCACCTTGGAGATCATTTGATCGAAAGGTTGGGCCTTGTATCATTTAAAATAAAAATAGCCTGACCTTCGGCTCTGGCTCTGGCCGAGCTTCCGCATCACCATCTCCAAAGGAGCTTGGAACTGACCAGGGGTGTTTTGTGGAAGTCTTCCTAGCTAGAATCAATGCTTGTGGGCAGCTAAGCATTCTGCTTCCATGCCTGCTCTTTTGTAATGTTGCTGAAGCCCACCCATTTATGGGCGGCTGGAAGGAGCTGCTGGGGGTTGGGGGGAGAGAAGGCAAAGAAAATTGCTTTTGCAGCCTTACTGTAGTGGCAGATCTCGCGAGAAAACTCTCCCCCAGCTGTGGTTGCCCATTAAAGAAGGAAGAAAAAGGGAATGTGGTTTGAATGCAAATGGCAAAGAACCCCTCCTTTGCCAGGGCCATTTCATACAGCGTCTTGCGCCCATGTCTGGCCAATGTTCCCTGTAGGAAACTCACAGGCTTGCGAAGGAGGGGTGTGGGTGCATCTCTGCTGTGCGGAGGGGCCTCTGCCTTTCGCGTGCTGCCATGAGGGGGAACATGGGGACGGAAGAAAAGCCTGGCTGGACCAGGCCAAGGGCCTCTCTGGGGCATCATCCTGCTCTCACGGTGGCCAAGCAGATGCCCCAATGGGATGCCCACAGGTAGAGCTTGAGCACAAGAGCAGCTCTTCCCCACTTGTGATTCCAGCAACCTGGTATCCGGAGACTGATAGTGGAACTAGGAATATCCCCCGCTACCTGCAGATGTGATGCTCACATGGTTTATGACAAGGTGTAATGTGCTCCAGGGGTGCATATGGTTCTCTCCTCCACATTTTATCTTCCCAACAACCCTGTGAGGTGAGGGAAGCAAGTTGAGGGAAACTGGCCCAAGGGGACCAGGGAGCTTTGTGGCAGAGCTCAAGCCCAGGTCTCCCAGGTGACCCTCGTCCAACGTGCTGATTGTTGTGCCACCTTATGCAACACGGTTTGCCTTCTCTTCTGGCTGACTGGGTTGCAGCCTGCCTCTTCCACCTCCTCCCTCCCTCTCTGCTTCCTTCTTAGAAACATCACCAGAACCTCAGCTCGACTCTGCAGAGACCTTGAACAAGGATAAGTGCCTGGAGTCCCTGGCTGCTCTTCGCCATGCAAAATGGTTCCAGGTAAGAGAAGCCAGTTTGGCCAAGGCTGTGTCCGCCCCCCTGGCCCCCAAGAAGGAGGGTCCAGTTAAGCCACCCAGTCTTAACTTGGTGTTTTTTAAATCTTACGGTTTCAAATCCACATTTCAGAGACAACCCTCGGCTTTGTTAGAGCATCACCACTTTCCCTTTTTCTTAATTTCTTCTGCCCCGACATTTGCTTGTTGTGGAGGGGGACAGTTCATGGTTGTTTTCTTTAAGACATGGATCCGAGATGGAGATGTTTTTTTTCCCTCTCCACAAAGGCCCGAGCCAACGGCCTGCAGTCGTGTGTGATCATCATCAGGGTTTTGCGGGACCTCTGCCAGCGTGTGCCAACATGGGGTGCTCTTCCAGATTGGGTAAGGAGGCGGGGAGAGGCAGCACCTTTGGGGAATTCACACGCATGCACACGCTTGAACCAACAGTGCGATGCACATCACAGGATTAGGCCATTCCCAGAGTCTTGTTTTTAGCAAGTGAAGTAGGCTATACATGTTGGGCTTCAGTTCACCCAGGTCATCATAGGAGCCCCTTCTGCATGGGTATAAGTGGGGGGGGGTATTTGGAAAGGAGGCCTCTTCAGGGATGGCCCCTAATAGTGGAGCTCCTCCCTGCTTGGTGCCACAGGTGCCTTCCGCAACCCGGTGCCCTCTTGACCTTGTTGGACTCCCAGTCCCATAATCTCTGAACCACTGGCTGTGTTCAGGGGTGGTGGGAGGAGCTTGCCTAATGTTCAGGGACATTGGGAGTTGAAGTCCAAGAGCAAATGGAAAGGAGAATGTGGGGGAAGCTTGGTTTGCATCCTTATTGGTTACTTGTTGCTGCTCCGCAATTGGATTCCTCTCACAGAGCTACAATTCCCAGAGTGGTTTAGCCCCTCTTCCCATGGATCTCTGGGGACTGTAGTTCTTTGGGTTGAAGGGTGTCCTCCTCCCAGGACCCTTAACAAACCACAGTTCCCAGGATGCTTTAGGGGAAGGTATGATACTGTTTTAAGTGGGTAGTGCAGACAGGCCATAGTCTGAAGTAAAAAAATATTGGGAAATGCTTAGTGGCGCACTTCATTCTCAACAAGATATTCACATGTTTATAAACTGCACTTTCCATATAAGCAGTTGTGTTCCTCTTCTCTTCCAGGCGATGGAGCTGCTGGTGGAAAGAGCTCTGAGCAGCGCCACGGGCCCTTTGGGACCTGGGGAGGCCATGCGGCGGGTCCTGGAGTGCCTTGCCACCGGGATGCTCCTGGCAGGTCAGCTCTGCAAGCTGCGCCAGCTGCAGTCCTTCTCCCAGTTTTGGGGCAGGACCACATGCTTCACATGCTAAATAGCCCCCATCTCCAGCATCTCCCAAGTAGAGCCTGGAGGGAAGGGAAGCCTGAGAGCCAGCGGCCACCAGGGGGCGATGTCCCTAGACCAAACCATGTTCACCCCTCCCCTCCTTCGCTCACAAGATTCCTCTCAATGCAGCCCTAAGAAGGTTCTGGAAAACCACTTCCACTGTGTACTAGCTCCAACTTTCTGGATTTGTGCTAAAACTATTTGTTTTCTATTATTACTATTTAAAAACAAGTATCTGGCCTTGACGGCTGTGAGCAACACAGTGAAATCACAAAAACAGGTGAGCAGACCTGCAGTGCTTGAAATTGGTACTTTGGTGTCAGCACACAAACACCCACAATGTAGCTTAGCAGCAGAGAAAACCCTGCTTGGTGGCTTCTCATTCATTTTAGGTTCGTTCCTTAGTTTTCTAAAGGCTCTAACGTAGATTTGCAATCTGCAACAACGAGGATTTAGGGGAGGCTTAGGTTTCCCCATCCCTGCCCTAAGGAGGGTTTGATCCCCAGAGATGAACTGGAGAAACAAACCCCTAGAAATACTCCTTGTCACCAGCACCAAGTATAGGGGGCTCTAGGGGCTCCAGCCCCCTCAATATTTTGAATCTGGGTTGGGAGTGGAATCAGGTTGCTAAAAATCAAAGTTTGCCTCCTTCCTACGCCTAACCATGCTGCCCTGTTCTGCTTCCCTGCAGATGGCCCAGGGCTCCAAGACCCCTGTGAGAAAGAGCCAGTGGATGCCTTGCAGAGCATGGCCAGGCAGCAGCGAGAGGACGTCACGGCCAGCAGCCAGGTGGGTAATGCCTTGGGCTCTTTGCCTTGAGCCCAGCAGGGCAGACAGAGAGACCTTGCAGCCCTCCAGGCATCTCCATGGGCAGTGCTGGCTGGGGCTGGTGGGAATTGGGAGCCCCACCGCTCCTGGAGGACCAGAGATTCCCGATCTCTGCTGTGAACTTAAAATTAAGCTCATAGGAATCATGAAAGGCTTCGCCAGGACCACCTGCTTCCCCGAGTGGCGCCCGGCTCACTTGCACTAAGTGTCATGAAAGAGAGACTTTGGTTCTCTACAGCTCTTGGTCTCTCTCTCTTCAGTGTGTCATAGTCCATAGTTGGCTGCTTGCCGTCTCTCTCTAGCCAGAGGGTGTCCTGCCCTTCCTTTGTCGCGAGGGCAGATCTGCAATTTGGCGCTCATTGCCTTCTCTTGATGTCAACCAGCGCCAGGATCCAGAAATGTGGAATTTGCTCTGTCAGCCAAGGGAGCCTTAATTATTAGCACTCACCTAGAAATTCCTCTGAGTTAGGACAGTGTAGTTTAGTAGCAGCAGCAGGAGGAGGAGGAGGAGGAGGAGTCGCTTGTTACCTAAACAAAACATAAACACATTATACCATAAAAGAGAAACCATAGAAAACATTAATTTTCATGTAGCACCAACATTCATTAATGTTTATCTATATACCTTTTGCTCTAAGCTGATTGGGGAATGTTTGCTCCACCCTCAAGAAGTCATTTATAGATATCCTTAAAACGTGAACGCTATTCACTTCTTTCAAAATAGCAATGAAGTGGGAACGCAGTGTGCTGGAAAAGCAGGAGTAGTTTAAAGCTTAAGGCCTGGTTAGAAAGGGAATGATTCTGCCTGGCACCTAAAGATATGTAGGGTTCAGAATCCTAACCCTGTGTGCATCTTTGCCTTTCTCCCTCCCCGCAGCATGCCTTGAGGATGCTGGCTTTCCGTCAGATCCACAAAGTCCTCGGCATGGAGCCCTTACCTCTGCTGAAAAACCGGCCCGGCCCACACAACCGGAAGAGGCGGCGGGACATCGAGGAGGAGACCGAGGGCGAGGGGAAGAAGGACAAGAAAGAGGGGGAGGAGGGCGGGGCCTAACCCCTCTTCCACAGTTGCAAAATATGGTTTTTGTTTAGTCTAAAATTTTGGTAATTTTAGTGTGTTCCCCCCCCCCTTTAAAAAAATAATAATACTGTAGATTGATTTAATACTGTGCTTCAGTCATTAAAGGGATTCCGTAATTCCACAAGAGTGGTCTTGTTTCTGCAGCCTGGAGATACACTTTCCACCTTTCCAATTGCTTATCTGAAAAAAACTTCCTCGCAGCAACATGTGTCATTTTTAAAACAGCCAAACCTCTGACCATTCTCTCCCCGCCCCCTTATCTTTAAAATGCATCTTGTGAAATGATGATTCAGGAATTGCAGGCTTAAGGATTGATTAATTAATTAAGGATCAGATGCTCCTGATGTCCTGACTCAGCCGGAGGCGGCATCCAGGCTTCCTGCAACCAGAGCCTGACTTCCAGGTTCCATCATCCCAGGAGCTGCCTCTACGTCCCTGGTAAGAGACGGAGCTAAGGCGTTTGCTGACAATCCTGTGGTCTCAGCCAAGCAAAGATTAGCAAATCAGTCCAGGCAGCTGTGTGTGTTTCTGCTGGAAGCAGCCTCTCCTCTCTTCCAATCCCTGTCTTGTCTCCCATCCAGACTTTCGATCCTTGATCAAGTCTTTCAACCTAATCTGTTTGTGTCTCCCTCTGAGCTGGATTCCGGCACCTTGGTAACCCCAAGGTATTCTGGCCCCTGCTCCTCTTGCCAGCACATGCCGTGGAGGGAGAGGGGGGATTCTGAAGTGGGAATCCAGCTTAGCTGATGGGAAAGACTCACGGCTATGAAGCACAAACCTTGCGGCCAGGCTAATGCTACCAATGTCCAGTTATCTAGCTGCATCCAGCAGCCGTGCAACAACCGTTCATCTTGTCGCAGTTAAGAAGAAAGGCCTCCCGTTGGTCTCTCTCCCCCCTCACCGCACCCAGCCCTGGTGACTTTGCATTCCTTGGACAAAACACTGGGAGGCAGCAAGAGGGTTGCTTCTATTGGACAGTTGGGTTGAATCCTGCACCTGCACTTTTCATGACATGCCCGCAAGTAACGAGGAATAGAAACATACTTGTTGATACAGTAATAATTAGCCAGAGGATGGATGGATGGATGGCTACGTTTATATATCTCCAAGGTGTACGTGGTTCTCATCCTCTCCCTTTTCATCCTCACAACAGCCTGGTGATGTGAATCAGGCCAGGAGACCCTGACTGGCCCAAAGTCACCCCGGGAGCTTCATGAGCACCTTAAAAGGTTAGTTAGCAGGGACCCAAGGGTCAGGCTGCCCAAGCCTTTACAATGCAGGAAGCACAGCAGGATTCGAACCCTGGTCTCTCCCAGTTCCTTTTCCCACACTCTGGCCACTGCACCACACAGGTTCCTCAGGTGTCAGTTTGCCCAGACCTGTGATTGCCTCCTATGCAGGTGGAGGCCCATCTTTTAGGGGGGCACTGCTGGAAGGGCGTTTCATATTTTTTTGTACTGTCCATTGTATTATATATATTTTTAATGTTTCAATTGCTTTTTGATGCAAAATGACTGATCAATGTAATGATAGCTAATAATAATACTAATAATGCCAAACTTTCCAGGGAAGGGGCTCGGCATTTCCCTTAGCGCAGGCCCTGCTGCAGCCATGACTCTTGCCTGTTGTCGGGGCAAGCCAGGCGTCCCCTTGACACGTTCGCTCTCCGCAGGTACCGTGAGGCTTAAAGGTAAGCGTTCACAGGAGGTTGCCAGCTACTCAGATGGCTTAATGCCTGCCTATTTTTGTGAGGTCTAATCTGCCTGGAACTTCTGTCCCCAGCAGACTAAGCCAGCTGAACCCTTTTAAAATATACTGTGGGATTCCAGAAGAAGAGCGTGGAACTGGGCCGGAGGGAGGTGGGGTGTGGGATTTCCTTCTAGACCCCTCTCCCCCTGCCATGTTTCTGTAAAAGACTATCAACTGCTCTAAATGCAACTTGAAGGGGCAAAAATGAAGTGGTATGGAATGAATGGATATAAAAGCTATCCGTTTGCTGCAGTGTTTTATGGTTGAATTGCAAAGGATCAGAGTTTTCCTTCTCCCTGATGGCCTCCCTTCCCAGGCGGAAAAGCCCCATCTACCCCCCCCCCTCCCTCTCCAGCACATGCGGAAACTGCCTTCTTGACTGCTGGACCCACTCTTGGTCTTGTCTGCTCCATCTGCCAGAGCCTGTCTTTGCATGCAGGAGAAGCCCCTAGCCCCCCGAGGGTTCGAGACCCACTGGCTACACTCAGCAGTGGAAGCCATTCCGGGGGTTGTGGCCACTGTGGCATCCTGGCAGCTTCTAGGCGCTGCTGCAGCTGAGAGCTGAGTGCAGGTCAGGACCAAAGGTGGGCAAGCTGCCCCAGAAGGAGCAGGACGTGTCCCCCACCAGAGGTACCACCCCTCCCCCAACACCCCATAGACCCCAAAATGTACATAAGACTGTACATATGAGTGAAAACAACATGCAAAAATGGATTATACTAGGGGACATTGTACTAGGGTACATATTGTGCAAAATTGCATGCACAAATGTGTATTAGAAATCTGGAGTAAAATGCTGCTGAACTTTCATGATTTTTTCTTTAAAATGCAAACCGATGTGGGAATGTGGAGAACCGAACTAAGGGATGGGAAAATGGGAAACTGAGAGAAAACAAAATTAATAGATTTGCCAAACCCTAATTTCAGTTGCCACTAAAGTCAGGAAGGCAGATCTGATCCCTTCTGGGACAAATCCATCTCCTCAGCCACCTCTCTTTGCTTGCAGAAATGGGATGCTTCTAGCAACGTTATGATCTATTACACCTGGACCTCGACCTTGCCAGAGCCTGAATGAAAACTGAAATGTGTGAGAGAGCAAAGGCTGGAATAGGAACTTTGTGTTTGCAACCAGGAGAGAAGGACACGTGCGCAGGAGCTATTGCTAAAACTCTTGAGGAAGCAGGATGGAAGGAAAGATAAGAAAGTAGGTATGTCTCATGATTAAGCCAGTAGATGCTAGCAGAATGAATTATTGCCCCATGTGGACGTAACTGCCCCTTCTCTCGGGGCCCAGGAGCACTTTCCTTGGTATCAACTGGGGGAAATTGGAGGGCAGGTTCTGCAAATCCCAGTTTCTGGCTCACCCCTGATTTCACTGCATTTTCAGAAAATGCCGGCCCGTGTCTTACGCTTAGTTTCTGCAAAGTAAGTGGAGGATCCTGCTCTGCTCCGTCTACGCAGGGGCCCCTGGCCTCCCTTCTGCCTGCCCTTCTCTCTCTCTTCACCAAACAACCCAAGATTAAGAATCGTAATGAAACAATGAGCTAGTTAATAAGACCTGATGGGATTGATTACTGAGAATGATAACACATTCTCACACCCCCCCAAGCCCATTTCGTCCAAAGGTCCCAAAAGCACGTCAGCAATATATTAATTAATTGACTAAGCCCAGTTAACCTCCTCACAACACAAGCACTGCAAGGGGAGACGGTTCTAAGTGTCGCGACGGTTTTGGATTGCAGTGGAGCTCAGGCTCTGGGGACGATGGCCGGCTGCTGCGGTGATGGAAAGCAGTGCAGGGGAAACCCACACCTGCAAGACCAGCTCAACCTGCTCAGGCCTTGCAGGTTTGCTTTGGGACTCAGCCTGCACCCAGAGCAGCCGAGTGGAGCCAATAAGGGCACCTGTTTGCCTCTGGGGATTATTTCCGCTGTGGCCGGACTCGGCATCTGTGCCAGGAGAGGGTATGGAGCGGGGGAACTGAACGTTGTGTGCATGTTGTGTGAGTTTATTGGGGGTGGGCTGGGAGATCTTTGGCTCAATGCAACAATCCCACATCTTCACCATCTGACCTGCACCTCTCCAGGGCACAACTGTGCCAGGACGGCCGCAGGGCTGTGCCAGCGCTTGGAGCATGCAGCTGTCACCTCCAGCTTAGCCTTGGATGTGGCGGAAATGGGGCTGGGGTGCGTGTAATCAGATTGATGTCCCAGTGTAATCTCGCGGGGCTTAGACATAACTCAGGGAAACTGGGCATATTGTCATGTGGGAATGCCCCACACTAGCGGCTTTGGGTTCCAGGTGCTTGTCAGGAAGAAGAGCGGCACAGAGACTTCTTCCGGGTGGAGTTGGCCAGAGGTATCAAAGCTAGTGGTCTCCCCTTCTGATGCTACAGGCATGGAGAGCACGATTTTGTAGCCCCAGTCCTAGGCAGGCCGCTTTCAGAATGGCACAGTCCCTTCAGAAGGGTGGGTGCTCTGCTCAGAGATGGGGGTGCAGAATGATGGGCTGGCTGCGGGCTTCCTGACTGCCCACTGTTGGAAGGAGGGTGCTGGGCAGAGTGGATTTCTGGTCTGATCCAGGAGCAGAGGGCAATTGGTGACTACAAGAGGGATCCGCAGCAGCCTGCTGAGATCTCCTTTTTGTGTTTCAATGTTTGTCCAAGGGTGTTTTAATTGACACAGGGATTGGTGCCATAGGTTAATTAAATGTGCGGTGTGGGGCTGACCTGAGTCTGATCTAGCAGGCTCTCCCTAGGCCCTCTCAGACATTTGGCCATCACTAGCCCCCCCCCCTTTCCAGGGCATAGAATTGTAGACGTGGAAGGGACCCCAAGGGTCATCTAGTCCAAAGAGGGGCGGCTGGCTGGCTGGCTGGCACCCCAAACAGGAGCATTCCTCGCTGCATTCCACATTTTTATGATTTCTAGATGCAGCGGCAGAAGTATTGTGGTGGGAGGAAGCCTCGAAGGACCTCTGAACCCCTCTAACTAGTTTCTTTCTTCCTGCTGCTCACCTTTCTGCCCGATAAACTGCCCTTGGGTGTTTTGGGGCCCTTCTGCATTCCACCCCACCCTGATCCAGCCTTGCCCCCATCCAGCAAAGTTCTCTTAATGAACTGGAAAAGTGCTAAGTCCTTTTAAGAGCTGGTCACGTGGCCTCCCCCCCCCCCCAGGCCATCCAGCTCTTGGCCTTAGTCCCCCCCCCATCTCCCCAATCCTTTGCCCCCCCTCCAGTAAGCTGACACAGCGTCTCTAAGTGTTATCAGCTTTGGTGTCTAATAGGCTTAGTCAAGTTTAAAACTGTCATTTGAGTGAACTAAACCCCCTTGATACCCCTGCCTTGCACCTCTTTAGCCAATTTGGCTTCAATTAGGGTAATTGGGAAACGAGGAAAGAAGTGTAGCATTAATATTTTAAAGTGATGAAGTGATTACAGGACCCGGCCTAGGAAGGAAATCAATTTGCTATCTGCGTCTTGGGAAGGCAATTATCATCATTGGGCAAATAATCGCCCTGCGGCTTCTTCCTCCTCTCTGCTCAACACCCTCCTTTGACGACACCTTAAGGAGGTTAGGTGGGGGGGGGCAAGGAGGGGGGGCCTGGCAGGGTGTGGAAAAACTAAATCCTCACACCGCTGAGGCTGGCAGAGGGCAGCTGGGTGAGCCGCTTTCCTTCCTGCCAGAAACGGAACCCTGCCTGAGATCCGTGGCTCCAGGACAGTTACCTTTACCCTGAGATCAACCACTGTGCCTTCTGGTCCCAATCCGCAGCAAATCCACCCCCAGGTGAAATTTGAGCAGCAGTGCATCAGTGGCATTGTGAAGCACCTCACAGGCCCTGCACCCCAGCAGAGGGCTTGCCTCAGTTCCCCACAGCTTCCTAGTGGTGCTAGTCCTCATGATTCTGAATGGGCAGGAACCTGGGAAGCCATCTTACATCCAGCCAGACTATTCATCTGTTTCCCCCGGTATGGTCCAATCGTCAACTTTTTCAGAACCACAACCCACTTTTAACCAAAACAGGCATGGAGCCAAGACCTTTCTTCCTCTTTTGCCCTGTATTTGGAACCCGCCTTGGGTCAGGCTGTGGATGTGCCTGCTTTGGTCAGGGGAAAGGCAGGGCTGCTTAGGAGACCAGCCTTTTCTGCAGGGCAATGTGTGAGCATCTTTCCAGCTCATCCTTCCGTCCCCAGGGACACTAAGGACAGCTCCTGCGTCTCTTTTTTAACTGACTCTCAAGCTTACAATCTAAGAAGAATGACTCCAAAGTAGGTTGGGAGGGAAGAGGAAACGTGGTTCTTAGTTACAAGTTATTCTAATAACTTTATATCGCCTTGCAGAAAAAGTATATTGGCCAAAATTGCATCTGAAAACATTTCTATATTGGGGGAAATATACACTAAAATGCAGGTGGTTTTTAGGAGGACTTTACAAATTAATGAATCTCAAACCAATGCAGAAACATGGAAAAATGGATTTTAAGACTGGGAAAATGAGAATCGGAGAGAAAGGAAGGTTAATCTTCCCTGGTCATCCTGCACATGTTGTCGGCTCCCATCACCCCCCAGCCTGGTAAATGGTGTCAGCCTTATGCTGAAAGACTTGGGGGCTCTCAAGGCCCCTCACCCCCAGAAGGAGGAGGAAGCATCTAGCTTGGATCCGAGTCTCTCTTTGTTGTGACGTTAAATGCTTGCCTTTGAAAATAAAATAAAACAACGGTTATTTTTAAAAGAACTTTTCTTCTTTAAAAATTGTTTTGCACATGCATGTGTTGCAGTTGGTGAATACTAGTGGCTCATTTGCTCTCTTTCTCAGCTTTGCGGGTGGGCTGCTTATTACGCCTAAATAGTTGATTTAATTGAAATGTCATTTAATTAATGAAATGAATTTAAAGGAGCCCGACTCCACTTGGGACAGATGGTGGAAGCTCAGGGGTGGTAAAATCAAGACCAAATTGCCTTCTGGTTGAAAGAATGCCAGCGCTGCACTTCTAGGGGTGACAGCCCCCAGTGCTGGCTAAGTGGGGGGGGGGGGCGCTGTACAAACTCAAAAGCACTCTGTTCCCCAGCTGGACATTAGAGGGAAAGCACGCTGGTCCCAGCAAGAAGACGGAGTGGGAGAAGGAGGTGCAACGAGCGCCATTAGAAAACGATGCAGGGTTCTTCTTGCACGTTTTAAATCAGAACCTATTGGGTCAAGCCAAAGGCCCATGGAGTCCGGCATCCTGTTCTCACACTGGCCAAGCAGATGCCCCAGTGGGACCCCCACAAATAGGGGGCATCTAGTCCAACCCACTGCAATGCAATGCAAAGCATCCCTGACAGATGGCCGCCCAACCTCTGCTTAGAAACCTCAAATATAAAATCAATATATAGTATATAGTATATATGCAGATGGTGACAGCAGCCACGAAATTAAGAGACGCCTGCTTCTTGGGAGGAAAGCAATGGCAAACCTAGATAGCATTTTAAAAAGTAGAGACATCACCTTGCCAACAAAGGTCCGTATAGTAAAAGCTATGGTTTTCCCAGTAGTGATGTATGGAAGTGAGAGCTGGACCATAAAGAAGGCTGATTGCCGAAGAATTGACGCTTTTGAATGGTGGTGCTGGAGGAGACTCTTGAGAATCCCATGGACTGTAAGAAGATCAAACGCATCCATTCGGAAGGAAATCAGCCCTGAGTGCTCCCTGGAAGGACAGATCCTGAAGCTGAGGCTCCAATACTTTGGCCACCTCATGAGAAGAGAAGACTCCCTGGAAAAGACCCTGATGTTGGGAAAGATGGAGGGCACAAGGAGAAGGGGAAGACAGAGGACGAGATGGTTGGACAGTGTTCTCGAAGCTACCAGCATGAGTTTGACCAAACTGCGGGAGGCAGTGGAAGACAGAAGTGCCTGGCGTGCTCTGGTCCAGGGGGTCACGAAGAGTCGGACACGACTGAACGACTAAAAAACAACATAGTATATATTTTCATTGAGAGAGAGCTGTTGGAGAATCCAAACTAAGCCTTCGTTATTTGAGGGGGGAGTTGTTTTTTTGAAAAAGCTATTTGTGCACAGAAAAACAAAGGCACAAGGCAGAGGAGCATCTTCTCGCGATACAAAAACGTTTGAATCTTTTAATCCTCCGCAGGCCAAACAGCAGTGCCATTGCTGGATTTTGCTGTTCTCGCCAAAGAAAACCTGAGTTTGTGTGGGTTGTGCTTCCCTTAAAATCCATTTGAGAAACCAGCCTCTGGAAGACTTGCAGGAGACAGAGTGTGGCCAATTTGTGTACCTCTGCCATATCAGTAAAGAAGGACACAAAAACAGTTTTAAAATAGGCCACCAGCTTGGTGGTTACAGGTGTAAATGAGTTTAGTGTTGGGCAAATGGGCCTCCCCACCACTAAGGAGGCAGAGGGCAGCAGAGGCTACGATTCTCCCTCTGCCAAAGACCAGGAACGAACCCAATGCCATATCTGCCAACGTTGTGGGCAAACCCTCAGACAGGCCCAATTCGCCTGAGGGGACAAATTCCTCCCTGGACCCAAAAGTGGCAACCCTGAAACCCATCGCAAGGTCCCTCCAGGAGCAGCACAGAGCAGTATTAAGGTGTTAAGCTGGCAGCCGTTGATTGGTCCCAGGTGGCAGGTGGGCAGAGTTGAATCCTGCTGGCTGGCGGTAAAGGCTGGAGCCCGAGACCAAGCCATGGTGGGCAGGAGATGGCGCTGGGATGTTGCCAGGCTGCACGCATCACGTCACCAGGAAGTGGGCAGAGGATATTCGGGGGGGGGGGCATTTCTCAGACCAAAGGGAACCTGCGAAGCTACCTTATTATTTTTGCTGTGGGATGCTGGAGGCCCTTGATGTAATCTTGCTATATTTACAGCGCTGCACTGAAATATTGCCTTTTGCATGCTACTATATTTGCTATTGTGTTGTTTTGCTGCCTTCATTTCATAATAATTAAATTGTTTTTGCAAATGTGTTCGTGTTTTCTTTGCTGTGAGCGTGATGGTGTGTGTGTGTGTGTGTGTGTGTGTGTGTGTGAAAAAGGCACAGAAATACAACAAAGACAATGTAACTACGTTTTAAATCCTATGCTCACAGTTTATACAAAATAGAACATTTCAAAGCTTACATTCTAAAAAGCAATCATGTTATGAGTTCCATCAGATTATTCACTTCCCCAGTCTAGAACAAGGCTGGGAAATCTCAGAGCCACCCCCCCCCCCCAGAAGCCTGCATGGAAGAGATTTTGGCCCTGACACTGAAAAAGGTCACTAGGAAAACTGCATAAAAACTTGTGTATCATTCGGAGGAATTTGCACTAGAACACTCATGAATTTTCATGATGAAATAGCAATAATTGCAAACTGATGTAGAAATTTGAAGAACCGAACCTAAGACTGGGAAAAGTGAGAAAGTGAGAGAAGCCCAAACTAACTCAGCTGCCCCCCCCCCCCATAGTCCTGGCAGGTGAATGGGAGCGGCCTAGGGAGAGACAGAGCTCCCACCCACAGCCTGCATTTAAAGCACATTCAAAGCGCATGGCTTCCCCCAAAGAATCATGGGAAGTGTAGTTTGTTAATGGTCCTGCAAATGGTAGCTCAGGGCCCAGGCTTCTTTGGGGGAAGCCATGTACTTTCAAGGTGCTTCAAATGTCTGCTGTAGATGTGTCCCCCCCCCCCCTCTCCTGAGGGACAAAACGTGGGGCAGACCCTGGCTTGTGGGCTTCCCAAAGATGCATGTTTGAGAGCAGGATACCGGCCTCACCCAGCCGGGCTCTTCGCAATGGTCAAAGTATCTCAGGACATTTTGGAGGCCGAGGTTGCCATGCCTGGTGTCAAATGCAAAGAGGTGCTTTCCAGATAACGGACTAAAATCCAAGGGCCACAATAGTTTCTCCACCCTGGCCACACACAGCCAGGCATCAGGCAAGCTGCCCAGGTTGGGGGGGGGGTGTCAGAGGGAGGCCCACCGTAAGGCCTGGTCACTTGCATTTCGGAGGCCGAAACTGGGGCGGAGGGGGAGGCCTGTGGGCCATGATCCTGCCAGAAGCTTCTCTCCTGCTGCATGTGTCTCCCTACACTTCCACACACATTAGGGCTGCTGAACCTGCTGCTCGATTGTGCCCCGGGTGCATTGGTGGCATTACGCCACAAGCCGCATTCAGCTTCGCACCTGACCCCCCCCCCCCGAAAGCGTCCTTGCTGGGGCTTCCAGGCTCTGCCAGGCCAGTTCACCCATCCCTTGGCTGCAGAGCAAGGAGCCCAAGTTAGGAAACTGCCCTCCCCCCCCCCCCCCGGCCCTGGGATCCATCCCTTCAGCCTGCTGCCCAAAGACAAAGGCCATTGTTTCCGCCCTCCCCCATTTGTGTGGTGCCCCCTCTTTTCTTCTCTCTGTGTCTAATCATTCTTTCCCTCTCCTGTAATGAGGGGATTACGAGGGGAAACTGCAGCGGGGTGCTTTTGTGTGGAAGACAATCCAAGTGGGGAGGGGGCGGGCGCCGCTTGGCCCATCATTGCGGGGCCTCCTCGGTGTCCCCTCCGCCCCGCCAGCCCAGCCCAGCCCAGTGGATGAACCAAGGGGACACTTAGAGCAATTACTTAGCCAGAAAGTAACTGTCAATCATTCTTAAAGGGGAAGGCCTCCAATTAATAACCTCGTCCTAATCCGCTGGACTCATTTCCAATCTGCAAGGGTCCGGTGACATCTGCAAGACTAAATAAAGAATCTCTTTGGGGCTTTAGGCGAGGTGGGCTCCGTGACAGCTAAGGCGACCACTGAGCATCTTGGCTGCCAAGCGAGAAGATTGTGAGCGAGTTAGCCGCTTGTTTGGCTTCCTGAAGGGGACCGACAAAGTTAAATACTTCTGAGCAAATCCAAGTAGGGCCGGGAGCAGGTAACAGAGCCTTCGTAACCATCTTTATTTTCTCTTCTTTCCTTTCGATATTATTATATCCATCGCTTGTTAATGTTGCTGCCCTTGGGGATTTTGCCGAAGGTTCATACCAAATCCTGACAGAAAATTGAGACAAGTAGATTGTTGTCCTCTCCGTTCCAGAGAGTGCTAGAGGTTTGCTATGACCCCCCCCCAAAAAAAAAATATAGAGGATAATTGCTTTTTTCTTTTCTTTTAACAATTTGAAAGGGAGGAAGGAGAGCATAGCAGTAAGTTGCAGAGGGGCCCAAACTTAACCCCTCGACCCCACCTAAATAAAATTGCCCCTGAAATCACAGAATCCCAACATAGATGTAAATAATAATACAAATTAAGGTCATCAATAGGCAGTTCAAGCTGATCGGCTGAAGCAAGAATATAAGACCCAGCCCTAGTTGACCCGATTTCTACATTCCAGGAAGCGTCTCTCTCCTTCCCAAGAAGGCCGGCTTCATTGATTTCTACAGCTGGGAACTTTTATTAATTCCTCCCCAATATTAGACCATATTAGGAGGGCATGGGGACCCCCCCCCCCAAGATTCCAGAACTGCAAGTGGGCCCAGCAAAAGGCCCTTTTGCCCCCCATCCCGTTTCCAGTCCCTGTAACATTTCCGGAAAGCAAAAGTGTCTTTTAAGAATAAATCAACATTCAGATAGCAACTAAATCCCCAAGAGATTGTGCGTCTCGGCGATGCTTTTCCTTTCAATCTTCGAGCTTAAGAACTTAAAGCTAAAAAGGGGAAAAAAACCTGCTGTGGATAAGGTGGAGTTGATTGTTTCAAAAAGAAAAAAGATATGAGGGGGGAAAGACATACTGAGCCTGGCTAGGACAATCAGGCAGGGAAAAGTGGATAAATAAACTGTCTATTTTTCTAACTACATAAATTTTAGCTAAGACCTGTTGTTAAGAGTTTGAAAATAAATAAATCAATTCAGCACATCTTTTGACATCCCCTCTGCCTTCTTGAGTTCTGGGAAGGCCAAGAGGCTGAATTGTGGAAGGAAGTGTTGGACAAAGAGAGCGAAAAGTGACTCAGTTTCTTTTCCCAGGAAGTCCCTTGTGGACAACTCCACCCAACCTGGCCTGGGCACAAATCCTGCAGGGCGGGGGGGCTACAGATGGAAATGCAACAGGGTGTTAGAAGAATTTCGGTGGGGTGGGGCGGAGAAGGGAAGATGTCTAAGAGACAAACTTTCTGTTGCAGTGTGAAATTATGTACAGGGAGGGGGAAATCCATTAATTTCAGTTTCTCAGGTTTTGCGGGGGGGGGGGCAGGATTGCGCCATTTCCATTCTTAAGTTTGATTCTCCACATTTCCAGTTTGTTGCTGGGCAGAGCAAATATTGTTTTGTTTTAGGGAGAGTGACTTAGGTAGGTTTGCCTTTAAACCTGAACCAAATTAGATTCCTTCCCCCTTCTAATTTTGTGTAGGGGATCCAGAGGTAGCTTGGCCTGAGGGCAGGATCCAGAGCATCACTGAGGGTGATGGATCCAGCCCAGGGAGAGGGGAAAGGCATAGCAGACCCAACAGGGACGTCTCCTGCACAAACAACAGGGCTATACATTTATTTTTTGCGATTATGTTTATATCCCCCCACCTTCCTTCCTAAGGAGCGGGCGGGGGGGGGGACAGGCATCAGTAAGTGATCAAACAGTCTTTAAAAGAATTACAAAAAGCAATTCTGATGCAGATTGGGAAGATGCCCAAAAGACATTTAAGGGAAAGGGAATTCCACATTGTGCAGAAGGAAACTCCCGAAAAGGTGGCATCACCTGCAGAGTAAACGGGACTATCGCGGGGGAGACAGCCTTTCAGGTCTCCTGATCCCACACTCTATAGGGCCTTTTACACCTTGAACTTAGCCCAGTGGGTGGCTAAGTGGCAGCTGGTGAGAGCGACACAGGCGGGTTGCACAGGAGAATTTCCTGTTGGATCAGGGCCCATGCAAATTACTCGCCACCTCCCGAATCAATATAATCCCAGGAGGCCACAAATGCTTACGCTGCACTAAGGTATGCAATGCCAGTTTTGCAGGGAGCAAAAATGATGGCTCAGAAACACAAACACGCCCCCAGCCTCCCCCCCCAGCAGCGTTCATTTCAGGCCACTTTAGAAAAGCTTCCCCCTTCCCAAAATCATTTGCTGTGCAGCAGGGACCGGGGACAGTTTTCAGCCAGTGAGCCGCAATGTCATCGTAGGCAGTCTTTGGAACAGCAGGAGACATGGTGCTGGGGATGGGGAGGGGCTCAGATGCAAAACTGGGTGACTCTTCTGCACAAATAGCTACACCCCAGCCGCACAAAGGTTCACACACACACACACACCATTCTCCATCCAGGCCAGGGAGGGGCAGCCTCAGAGGAAGCTGCAGGGCCAGGCCAGAGAGGAGGGGGATAGTAGCCCTGAGGGCCCCACAGAATTATAGCGGGAGGCACTTGGCCCCTGGGCCTGGGGCTTCCCATCCAGATGTGGGGAGTGGGAAATTCATGTCCCTTCCCACACTGTGACAGGAGAGGTCCCGTTGAAATCAGTGCACCATTGAGCCTGCTCTTCGTACGGCGCAGGGGGACACAATCCTGCCCCCCCTTTCTCTGGATCTCCAAACTGCAATGATTGCTACTCTCCCACAACCCTCCATCCCTCTCTCCTTTTATACCTCACCCTCCTGTCACCATAATTAAGTTGGCTGCGGAGGTCCTGGGGGAAACGCAGAAGGAAAAGAACAATCCACAGCATGCCATTGGGAAACTGAGGCTCGAAATCCTTAGCAGCTCATTCTGCCAGTGGGCAGAAACTCATTTTAAAAGGAGAACATCTCTGTCTGGCTGGAACAGGACATCTGATTGCAAGTCCCGTTTGTGTTGCTATGTAACTGAAGGCTTGCAACCCGGACATTGTTACAAGGGCACAAACCGGGGGTAGAGGCTGGTCCATTCACGTAAATGGGACATTGCCCCGCCAGCCTCAGTCCACTCTCACCCAGCCCCCCCCCCTTCCTGCCTTGCAATCCTGTCAGCTTCCTGCTGCTCCATGGGCTCAGTGTCCCCCGTGCAGAGCTCAGAAGGAGGCAGGAGAAGGGACTCCCGGGGGGAGCTTCAGTCCCTGGTAGGGCTGCGAAGGGACTCCCTGTCTGCAGCCCCTGTTGCCCCACAGAGTGAGAGGGACCCATGGCCACTTCCTCAGTTCCTCTTTGAAACAATTGCCTTGTTCAAGGCCATGAGGTCTAGAATCTTTGCCTTTGGGGGCAGGACCATCCCTTGCCTTGGTAGAAGGTTACCCTAGATGTGTGTGTGAGGGGGGGGGAGGAAGTAGTGGCACGAGACAGGTGTCTCCTCGTCCGCCTGATCCAGGGATTTAGCCAGGATCAGGGCTCTTGTGGTGGAGCTCGGCAGACACAGCGTTGTGCCAACTTGGGAAGCAGCAGGCAGACCAGGAGCCTCAGACCGCTTCCACCTGCTGGCCTCCCCCTTCGACCCAGGAAAAGGGACCAGGTCTGCTTGCTCTCCCGCCTTCTTCATTTTCTTCACCGAAAGAGTTCAAATCTGAGGTACTAGCACCCTACCCTGCTTTTAAACAGCTGCAATCAACTTTTGGGAATAATTAAATTGCACTAAATTGTACCCGAGGCAATGAGCTGGTCTGGGATTCTGCTCCCAAACTGTTGATATTTTTAATTGTTGTTAATTATTATCTGCAAAAGGGGCATTGACCAGCAAAGGAGGAACCAAGCAACCCACCGCTCCTCTACCCATCTCTGCTATGTGACCCACTATATCTGCCCCTGAAAAGTACGCTGCTCAGAACTATCCGGAGTTCTCTGACTTTTCTGCGCAGATCGAGGGCCGAGATGTTCCTCAGCAAGTGCGAGGGGGAGCTGAGCGAGCTGCCGAAGAGCGTGGACAGCGAGGGGACCACGCCGGAGAACCTGGACGAGGAGCAGCCCAAGAAGAAGCACCGCCGGAACCGGACCACCTTCACCACCTACCAGCTGCATGAGCTGGAGAGGGCCTTTGAGAAATCTCACTACCCGGACGTCTACAGCCGCGAGGAGCTGGCCATGAAAGTCAACTTGCCAGAGGTCCGGGTTCAGGTGAGCAAGAACAACGAGGAGCTCTGGGGACAAAGCGGTGGAGCAGGTGGCACTGCCATGATGGGGTCAGACCACTGGTCCATCGACAGCAGCCTCTCTCAGCCGTGGGTCTCCAGGTGTTAGGGGCACTGGGTGCTTTTAATAAGGGGGCTGGGCTGTTTCTCCCTCCTCTTCTTTGAATTTATATACCACCCTATCCCCGGGGGTCTCAGAATGAAATCAAGATATAAAACCACAAAATGCATAATAAAAATAACATCAACCCAATAGCATAGGATGTAAATCAGATCAACCAAAGGCCTGGTTAAAAAGGAACGTTTTTGCCTGGCGCCTAAAAATGTATAGTGAACGTCCCTGGGGAGAGCATTCCACAGACAGGGAGCCACTGCAGGGAAGGCCCCGGTCTCATGTTGCCACCCTCCTGACCTCTCGAGGAGGAGGCACGCGAAGAAGGGCCTCAGAAGATGATCTCAGGGTCTGGGTAGGTTTATATGGGAAGAGGCAGTCCTTGAGATATTGTGGTCCTGAGCCATTTAAGGCTTTATTGGTCAGAACCAGCACTTTGAATTGGGCTCAGAAACTAATTGGTGGCCAGTGCAGTCGGACCAGGATTGGTGTAAGCTGCTCAAACCGTCTTGCTCCGGTGAGCAACCTGGCCGCTGAATTCTGCCCGCTGAATTTATTGCCATTATCAATGTTTATTTTTAATATATATATTGTTTTTCTGTTTTTAGCAATTCTTGTTTTTATCTGTAATGTAAGCTACCTTGAGTGCCCTCAGGGGAAAAGGCAGGGTGCCAATAAATATATAATAACAACAACAACAACAGTGATGATGCTGATGATGCGCTGGATGCTTTGAGAAGGTGCTTCTCCTTTTCGCAGGTCTGGTTCCAGAATCGGAGGGCCAAGTGGCGCCGGCAAGAGAAGATGGAGGCCAACTCCATGAAGCTCCACGATGCCCCCATGCTGTCGTTCAACAGGCCCCCCATGGCCCCCAACGTGGGGCCCATCGGCAACTCCCTCCCCTTGGACCCCTGGCTGACCTCGCCCATCTCCAGCGCCACGGCCGTCCACAGCATCCCAGGCTTCATGGGCCCCACGCAAGGCCTCCAGCCGGCCTACACGGGCCACTCCTTCCTCAACAGCCCGCCCGCCATGCCCCAGAGCATGCAGCCCATGGCGCCCGCCGCCTACCAGTGCGCCACCACCTTTGTGGACAAGTACCCCCTGGAGGACGTGGACCAGCGCAGCTCCAGCATCGCTTCGCTGCGGATGAAGGCCAAGGAGCACATCCAGACCATTGACAAAACGTGGCAGCCCATTTGATGGTGGGGCAGGTGACCCACCGTGCCAAACGCTGGCCAGGAAGGGGACAGAGGAAGGAACTGACACCGCGTGGTCTCTCGCCAGGCGACTCTCAGCTTCTTCCATCGTGGCCAATGACTATGATGTGGCCTCTCAGGCACTGCGGACGGCGTTTCCGCTTCAAGCCAGCCGGGTTTACGCTGGCTAATGGCGATGGTTTTGCTGTCATAGTCGGGCGTTGCCTCGAATGAGAGAATTTAGCACCACGGACTCAAAGACCCAGAAGTTTGGCAGTTTGGGCTCTGCCATATTCCTCTTCTAGCAGATATTTGGGGGATATTCTGAGTTGTGGATTGGACTGGTTGGGTTCAGTGATTCCTGCACCCCCTGGAAAGGGGATATCAAAAACAAGAAAACAGAACCAGATGCCCTTGGCAGGGCTGTGACATTGCACCAAGTCACTAGTCCTCATAGAGGGCAGATTCAGTCTTGGAGCAACTGATTTGTATTGAATGCAGGAGAACAAAATGACTATGAACCCTCCCGACTGGCACCCATCAGTCATAAATCCCTCCAGGCCAGATGGACAGCTCCTTTGTTTCTACCCAAAGCAGCCTGCTACTGCAAAGCAGACTGCATTCCAAGTGGGCACACCACTTTCTGTTTGCTCTGCTTTTTCTTGGGTAGACATTTCTCTCTGATGTTTGTCTCAGTATTGCCACATTTGGTGTGATTTCTATGCAGCAGAGTTCAGCCAACAGAATGAAGGAGGGGGAAATATTTTCTTTAATAATTTCTCGCTTTCTCACTTCTTTCAATCCATCTCAGCATAGTGAGAAAGACCGGTGTCTGCTCAGTCTGCTACTCAGACGCCTTTTGCTGGTCTCAGTGCAGGACAGAGAGGTTTGTGCGTGTGTTGAAACTCGCTTACTGTACCAGGTACCAGGGGCATCTGCTGCTCCACACATTTTGCCTTCACCCCCCCCCCCCCGGGACTCTCCACCGCGCACTGAAGAAGGGAGTGAGACACTCAGGCTGCAAAATGCTCCTTACCTGCCTTCAGCAACCGGTTTGCTCCCCAGGCTCACATTCCCAATCTGTCAATATGCAGTTAGCAGCACTGGTGCCGACTGGTGCTTGTTGCCCCAAAAGAACGGGAGCTGGGGGGGCAGGGGGGGTTGGGAATTAAAGGCTGCCTCAACCCCCTCATTTCTCATTTAAGGTGGGTTGTAGGGCTTACCCCAAAAGTTGCATTTTGCACATGCTAACTGCTCCAATCTTTGCTCTTAGAGCAGCTCCCCCCCCCTTAGATTGCAGAGTATGGAGGGGGGGGCTGTAATCATCATTAGGAGTGCAATCCCACTTAACCTTTCCCCTGTTATTAATCCTAATGAAAATTGCCCCCGTTCCGCCAGAAACATTTGCGACTGACGAAAGGGTCTACGGCTGCAGCAAAGCATTGCGGTTGCTCCCGAAGCTGGAGACGACAAACTCAGGCCCTCCTTGACCACTGGGCATGCTGGTTGTTGCTGGGAGCAGGAGGGTTGTGGGTTCCTCATGCCTGTAAGCTCCCCACCTCTGCTGTTTCTCAGCCAGGGCCTTGCAGAGTCTCCTTGCTTCCTCTCCCGGTCCAGCTGCCGCCTCTCACCTCGTCCCCCTTCCACCGGGTGGGGGGGCGTCAGACCCGATTCCATATTGCACGCCTGGCTGCCCCCACAACAAAAGGGGCCTGGCCAGGGCTGCCTCTCCCAAGCCCCACCGACCCCCACGGGCCACTATTGTTGTCTCGCAACAGATGCGAGACTCTGGGGTGCCCCACGGCGCTCGTTAGGGGGAATCTGCTCACCCATCACTCTGCCGGAGTTTCCCAGGTAGGGCAGGGAGGGCCGTCCCTCCGCCCAGCCGACCAGGCTGCCACACCAAGCGGGTTGCGACTTTCCTTGTCAAGGGCTCCCTCTTCCCCAGCCAGTGGAGGCAACCATCCTTCTGAATGCTGGTGGCTGGGAACCTGGGGCTGGGAGAGTCCTCTTGGGCTCAGATCCTTCTGGCAGGGATCCGGCAGGGATCTGGTGGGCCTCTGTGAGAGCAGGATACTGGGCTCGATGGGCCCCAGGCTCCGGTTACATGTTCTGAAGGCCTGGCGGAAGCTGCCCTGTCCCTTGTGGGGGGGATGCAGCGGCCGGCTGTGGACTTGCCCTGGACCCCCTTGGGGCAGCCTTTGGACTCGAAGAGGGTCCCACCAAGACCCGCTTTGCACAGCGGCCTGACCAGGTGCCCCCATGGGAAGCAGACCAGCAGGGTCCCAGCAGGGGATGTGGCCGGAAAGCTGTGAGGCTCCGCTCGGCGGGTGAGAAACAGGGCTGGGTCTGTAGCCAATGCTGAGGGGTGGGGGGCTGCCTGGGATCCAGAGTGGCAAGGGGGCTATAGATGTACAACCCACCTGTGAGGCGTAAAAGAGGCAGACACTGAGAAATAGGAGGCTCTCAGCGGCTCCTAGCCCTGCCAGAGGGAGGCACGCTTCTGAGAACCAGCTGCTGAGACTGCGGGGGGGGGGAGTTTTCCTGCTTACGGGTTTCCCTTTGGGTCATCTGGAGTAGAAGGGCCCTTGCCTGAGCCAGCAGTATCATTTGATCATTTATTGAATTTATATACCGCTCTATACCCGGGGGTCTCAGGGCGGCTCACAGAATAAAATCAAGATATAAAACCACAAAATACCTAATACAGCTAAAAAGAACAACCCAATAGCCCCCCCCCCCAAAAACACATATTTTAAAAGGGCATAGGATGTAAAACCAAAGGCCCGGTTAAAAAGGAGTGTTTTTGCTTGGCGCCTGAAGGTGTATAATGAAGGTGCCAAGTGAACTTCCCTGGGGAGAGCATTCCCACAGACGGGGAGCCACTGCAGAGAAGGCCCCGTTCTCGTGTCACCACCCTTTGGACCTCTCAAGGAGGAGACACATGAAGGAGGGCCTCAGAAGATGATCGTAGGGTCCGGGTAGGGCTCTTCTTGTGGACTTAATAATAAAAAAGTTCTGTGACCAACATATCTACTTGCAGTTGCCTACCTTCCCAGTAACACCCCCGTGACAAAAATAATTTCCTCGGTTTCCTGAAAGGCTGGTGGTTCTCCCTGGCCCTGCTAGATGGCAGGACAATTAAATGGCACAGCAATTAAATGCCCTCTCCCTCCGCCCTTTGCCACACCCTGTCCAGGCTGGCCAGCAAGGTAGCTCTTCCCCTCACTGGTCGCTGTGGGATACGCGCTTGGGGAAGGGGGGGGCACAGAAGAGAGGAACACCCGCCCACCCCAGCAGCACTAATGGGGTTTGATTGCTGACAGCCAGAGCGGGCTCCCAGTTCGGCATGAAATGGGGGTGGAAGAGCCTTTGTACATCTGGCGCCAGAGTCCAGCCTGTCAAGACCTCGTCAAAAGAGGCGGCTCGGTGGCGTGTCCCTTCAACAGCTGGCCCTTCCCCAATTAACGGCACCTTAATTAGGTCACGGGCTTTGCTTGGGCCAGGCCCAGGCTCAGGAGTTTGGGAAGGATCCTGCACTCCTTCAAGGCTGGAACCTCAGGCACACCTTTTCCTTTTCCGGGGGGGGGGGGGGCAGATTGAAACAGGCTCTATAGTTCAGGGCAAGGGGGCCGTTTTGCATGCAGGAGGTCCCTGGGTCCATAGCCTGGCATTTCCAAAATGGGCTGGGGAAAAGTAATAAATAATAATAATTTTATTTATTCATTCATTCATACTGCTCTCATCTGGCTGGGTTTCCCCAGCCACTCTGGGTGGCTCCCAACAAAATATTACAAATACAATCAAACATTAAAAACTTCCCTAAACAGGGCTGCCTTCAGATGTCTTCTAAAAGTCTGATAGTTGTTTATTTCCTTGACATCTGATTGGAGGGCGTTCCACAGGGCGGGTGCCACCACCGAGCAGGTCCTCTGTAACCTCACTTCTTGCAGGGAGGGAGGCCCTCGGAGGTGTCCAGGCTGAATGATGGGGGTGGAGACGCTCCTTCAGGTATCTTGTCTGAAACCTTGGGGAGGTTGTGGCCTGCCAGCGCAGAGCAGGAATGGCCGGGTTGGGGAGTGGGCATGAGAGAAGCAGCTCAGGGTCCCAGTGCAGCCGAGACAAGCCTATCTGAACCTCAAAAGCTGCAACGGGTGCAAGTCTTGCCCTCACATGCGGCATTTCAATCACACAAGAGCTGAATGGTTCTACACACAGAGACAAGCAAGCAAGATGGAGCACACTGCTCAGAACACCTTCCCATTGTGGAAAAGCAGAGGCGGGTGCAGAGGTCAGCCCTGAAGGTGCCACATGATGACTGAGGTCCCCAACCATTGCTTCTTCCACTGCACCTGACTCAGCCCATGGCAGCCAGAGGCCCTTCCGGAGACAGCTAAACCAGGCATTGCAGGAATCACACCTGTGTGTGTGTGTCTCCCCCCCCCCCCCAATATGCATTCAATGATTTGTAGAGAGACTTCCATAATGTCGTTTTGCTTTCTATGATCCTAAGTGATTGTACAGAACCGGAAAGTGTGCCAAATGACTTGGCAAGCATCCATTTCTTAAAAAATAAAAAGCAGCCAGACACAAATGGGGGGGGGAGGACACTCAATCACTCCAACTTTATCAGCAGAAAGTACAAAGCTCGCAATCTCTCAAGTTCACCACTTGGAAAATCGCCAGGAGTGTCGTGCGGTTGTTTCAGGGCGATGTGTTTTCTTGGCAGATCTTCCTGGGACTGAAGTTCAGAGCAAGAAACGAGAGTCGTACCAACTTGAGAGTTTCTGGAAGTTGTCAGGGAGTGTTTCCCATCACTGCTCCCACCCACCTCATCCCACCAACGACACATTAAGGAAGCAGCAGCTCAGGACGCTCTGAGAACCCATTAAGCTCACCATCAATACTGGAGGTCAAACATTGGCTTTTATTTGCAAGTCTTGGCATTTTCCCAACTGTGTATTAAGAAGATGGAGTGGACACCAGGCCTTGCACTGCTTTTTTAATGCATTGTAAGATGTGAGCTCAGGACACAAACGTAGAGAAGGACAAGGGAAGCATTTAGGATGATATCACGGTGGGGGGGATCAAATCTGGATTGCTAGGTGCTGCTTCCCCATGTAGACCCAAACCAGAAGGCCAAGACCCCCCAAGCTCCAGAATGAAAGAGCCCACCTTTTTGTGGTTACAGGTTTTCACACACAGATCTGCATCCAGGCCGTACTAGGGAAGCTGCTAACCAGCTGGTTCCTGGCATCTGCTCTCCCAAAGCTCAGAGGCAGCAACCGCTGAAACCTTTTTTTGCACAGCCTGAGATCCAAATTGGGGGGGGGGGGAGCAGCCTCGCCAGGTCTCTCTCCACCCAAGAATAGCCAACCGCAATTGCCAGGGAGAATATTCAGGGATGGAAGGATCTAACTGATCACACGTTGTGGGACCAAAGAAATAAGAACGTGGTTGGAGTGTCAGATGGGGATTAATCCAGGCAACCTCTGAAGTCACAGCACCCTCTGCTGGAGTTCAGAAAGGAAACAAGGATTTCTTGGAGCGCTCAGGGAACAGGCAATCAAATCACATTGGTGGCATTGCCACACATTTCCGGAATTTGGTGGCGGCGAGGAGGGAGGGAGCCAAAGGAATGATCTTTTCGTAGGTGTGCAGAAAAAGACCCAAAGTCTTTCCCAAGCTTCCAGGGATATTCCAGAATGTGGGCATCTTTTCTTTTGCTTGGGAGTTGAAAACGTCCGTTGCTCAGTCCTCTGTCCGTAGGGCTGTTCTCATGGCTTCTTTGGAGGCTGAAAATAAACCGAGAGAAAAGGGCGTCTCATGAGAGCAAGACAACAAGGGAGGGGAGAGCCTGTTTCAGTCCTTAAGCTCAGATCTCCTTGTGGGTTCCTTTAAAACCTTCCTTGAAAGTTCACATGCAGGTTTGTGGGTAATTTTGTCCAATACATGCATTTTTGCCAACCGTTTCCCCTAATGCAGCCCTAGGCATTACCATATTGGCCTGAATATAAGCCGCACTTTTCCCCAAATTCCGAGTGCGGCTTAAATTTGCAACCTTACAAAAATGGGCTTTTATGATATCGCTGTAGGATTTTCTTCTACATTTGTCATTCGCTGGTGTGAGTGCCAGTGGAATTTTAAGGGAGTGGCTTATATTTGGGTATTGTCTTTCTTTCTCCCCCCCCCCCCTTGAATTTTAATGGTGTGGCTGTCTCATACAGAGTCAGACCCTGGTCCATAAAGCTCAGTCTCGTCTGGCAGCCGCTCCCCAGGAATTGAGAAAGGGCTTCTCTCCTAACCCTCTGGATGTGGCCAATGTTCTCCCCCGGAGCCACAGATATTCCCCATAAAATATCCATTGGAATCAGAGCAAGAGGTTTCACTGCCAACCAAGAGTAGGCAAAGAGCTGAGCTTTTCTGCAGCGGGGAGACTTAAAAATAGCCTCTTTCCCCACCAGGAAATCCCAGCCTCCATCTCTTGCTGGCAGCCCAGAGCTCCACCATCCTCTAATCCACTTTGTGCAAAGGTAGAGAGATGGGCTAAGCCACATCTAAACTTAGCTGGCAGCTGGGGAACCCATGTCCCTGCCACTAGGTAGTGGTGGAATCTGGACTTATCTTTGGAGACAGGAGCACGTGCTCCCCACTGCATATTACGCTCATCAAGCCTATCTGGGAGTAGGAAAACTATTGCTGGCATTTATTAATAAGAAATAAAAAGGAAAATGAATTATACTGGGGTCAGAAGATTGGGAAAAGATCGCCTAATCGAAAATAGATCTGTTGGGTCTCATTCTAGAGTCTTTTATGTAACTGAGAGATGGAAAATCACAAGTCATTTTTATTTTTCTCTTCTCTTCCTTGGGTCTTTTTCTTTTCTCTCTTTGCTTTAGTTTTAATTTAGATTAGTTTCTCTTATTTTGTTGCATTGTGGACAGAAAGCTTTAAGAACATCTTAATGGACGCTCCTTGTATCTTCCCTGCCTTGAGCCCCTTAAAAAGCCACTTGAGGCACATGGTTTCTCGAACGATGACGGCTGATGTTATCCTTTGGGGAGGGCGACCTACTCGCGAGTAAAGACGGTGGTGGAAAGCTGCCTGGCGCACAGGTGGAGGTCAGCTGTCAGCCAGAGATTGCAGAACTAAGAAGACAAAAGACAAAGGAAGGGGAAGAGAGCAGAGGGAATGAAAAGCTGCAGAAGAAAGAGCGAGAGATTGCGAAAGGAGGAGGAGGACGCCGGGCCTCTTGCGCACAAGAGCAGAGCAGAGTCGGGACACACATGGCAAATTTCCAGGATGGTTGCTTTTCAGGTGTGTTTTTTTCTTTATTTTTTTGGGGGGGCCCCAAGAGAGGGGGGCCCAAAGCTATAGCTTGTTTAGCCTATACATAAATCCGGCACTGGTCTGGACACACCCGACAAATTCCCAGGATCATTGCTTTTCAGAGTTTGCCTAGAACAGCTTTTACGCCCTGGGAATATTTTAAACCCTTAAAGGCACGGCTGCAGCTCATCTGCCGTCAATCATCTTGCCTGTTTAAAAGGCTTTTAGGGCTGTCGCTTTTTCAAAAGGGCCAAACCCTCTCTCTCTAAGAAGCAGCTTCTGGAATTCAAGCGCGATGCAACCACAGATATAAAATCCATAGCCATAACTGACACAATTACCTTCCCTGGAGACGGTGGATGCCACGTGAGCAGCTCGGCCGCCGAGGTCGCTGAGGACGCTGTCGACGGTCTGGTGGTGCTTCAGGAACCAGGGGCGGATGGCGTTGCGGTAGAGGACCTGGGAGCCGTTCCACGAGACGGGAGCCATGCACCACAGCAGGAAGAGACACTGCGGGGCAGGAGAAAGGAGGGCAGCTCAGCATCAAAAAGCAGGGCACTGCAACAAGGGGGCGCAGTGCATCACCACCAGCCACAGGTGAGCACTTGGAGGGGCCCAGCCACATATACACTTTCCCAGGATACTCCATTTCCATTCCCACTGCTTTACCTGGGAACGTGGGCATCTGAGAGGATATTATTATTATTATTATTATTATTATTATTATTATTATTCCCTGACCACTCTGGGCAGCTTCCAACAGGATATTGAAAACACAATCAAACATCAAACATTAGAAACTTCCCTAAACAGGGCTGCCTTCAGATGTGTGTGTGTGTCCCACCCTCAAACGGCTCAGGATTGCACCAGTGTTAGAAACCCAAATGGCACTTTAAAACTTTTTTGTTATCTGCTACTTGACTGTAAAAAAAGAACAACCTTCAAAGCAGTTTGCAAAAAGATAAGTAAGGAAAATTGGGGGGAAATTACAGCTGTAAATTTTTCCCAATTTATCTTTCTGCAAACTGCTATGAGGGTTTTTTTTTTACAGTCAAGTAGCAGATAAATCTTATGATAAATAATTGCTCTTCAATTTTAGACATTTAAGTGTTTTGTGTGCATATGTTTGTACTGTGTATGTGTTTGTATCTCTATCCTGCTGTTCTTAAAAAAACTCAAAGTGATGTGCAATAACCATATATAACTTTGATTTATTTTAATTTTTTTAAAGAACAGCAGGATACAGATACTTTTTAAAAATGAACGACGTTACCTTGCCGGCATAATAAAAGGGAAACCAGTAAAGGAAGGTGTCCGAGAAGAACTCTGCCACGCTGAAGAGCCCATAGACGACCCAGTAGGTCAGCCACGTCGTGTCGTCGTCCTTCGTGGAGCTCTCAATGGCTTTGATGCTGAAAAGAACGGCAAGGCTGTGAGAACGTCCCTCGTTTATGCAGCACTTTGGGTCCCCCCCCCAGGAACCCCCCCCCATCCCTTCCGGTCCCAACCATGTTCACCCGCAAGACGCCTCTGTCGAGACCAGTGCCAGAGCAGCCGGGGGGCCGGAGGGCTGGGCGACTGGGCCAAGGGGAGCCTTTCAGAGCTGGAAGGGCCTCCAGAGATGGCTTCCTTGTAATCTTCTAAACATGCCCAATGGCTCCTCTTCAGGTGAGGTTCCTAAGCCCTGCTCCTCCTCTCCTGAACACTCTCCTTTTTGGCAATGCCCTTCTACAACGGTGGAGTCCAGATGCAGCGTAGGACAGAACACAATTAATCATCCTGGCAATCTGGACTCTCTGCTTCTATTAATTCATCTCCAGCAAGTGAGCCAAGCTGCATGCTGCCATCTCAGCCCTCCTCTGCCCTGTACTTCTAAAGTAGCGCCCCACTTCAACAGTCATGGCTTCCCCAAAATAATCCTGAGAACTGGACCTTGTTAAGGATGCTGAGAGTTGTTCGGAGACCCCCTCACTACTGCTCCTACAACTGGGAAGAGGGATTGATGGTTAAAAAACTCTGGGAATTGTAGCTCCGTGAGAAAAACTGGGGTCTCCTGGCAACTCTCAGCCCCCTTTGGCTCCGAGGATTTTCAGGGCCGCCACGACTGTTGAGGTGGTCTGGGACTGCTTTGGATGTCAGGTGCAGGGGGCCTCACTCTGCACCTCGATATTGGTTGCTGCTTTGGGGCAGCGGCTCTGCAGAACAGCTCCAGCTCCTGCGCCAGCCAGCAAAAATACGCCCAGAGAGGGAGGGAGAGGAGAAGACGAGCGTCCGGCTCTCAAGATGGGTACTCACGAGACATAAGCAGGATAGACAAAACCGATGAGATTGCAAAGCAACGAGGCGCCATAGCCAAACATCAGGTAGAGTCCCAGAAACGCAATTGCACCTAAATGGAGCAAAGCCATACTCAGAGCCCGGAAAGTTCATTTTACAAAAGGAATTCATTCCACTCCAATATTTCCCAGAAAGGAATTAATTCCCCTTCATTCTTGCCTCTTTACAAAAAGCATTTGTATTATGTTCAGTTCATGTTATGTTCAGTTATGTTCCTGAACTCTAGAAGCGTCTAATCTACCCTTTATTCACAGTTATGAGGATAATAATCTTTATTAATAATTGGGGAAGAATCACAGCTTGGTGCCAGAGCATCTGCCTTGGGCGCAGACGGTCCTGGGTTCTGTTCCCAGCACCTCCAGGCCAAGGTGGGAGCTGCTGCCTCTGTCCCTTTTGAAAAGGGGAAGGAGGGCAACTCAAGACACGCAGAAGGAAACAAAGGAGTTTAATAAACATGCTATGTTATGACCATTATGGTAATGTTCCGTGAAGACCAGGAATTCTGCTGCTAGTAACTTTTTCACTGGGCGACTCCAACTAAGGCAGCCCTCCATGTTTCTGTTTAAATCAGCCCCCTTTCCCTAACCAGAAGCACTGGGATATTTCTTCCTCAGCTGGAGGCTCAGGGCAGGTGAGGCTCGCCTGGTCGTCAGGACCAGGTGCTGCAATCAGCAGGCAAGGCCTGCTCAACTGCTCCTGTGGCCTCGGCTTTGGGTTTGTCTCTGGAGTGCGTCTCCCGACTGCTGGACTTTGGCTACATGGATTGACCCTCAGACGGTGTTTCCCGACTGCTGCACTTTGGACCTGACATACAGTAGATGCCAGCAGGACTTGGAGCCAGGTAAGCTGGCGGTTGAGGACTGCTTTGCCCTCTGCCTGTTTTAAGCTTTGCTGGGGGGCTTTCTCCTGCTGGAGAGGGTATGACGGCCCATGTTTTGAATGCAGGCGTCCTGTTGTTTCTTTTGATAACTAACCCACACATACATGGGTTGCAGATCTTCATTCTCCTACAAAAATTGCACCTGTTTGGCCTCCTTCTGCCTCTGTACAAGAGGCTTCTATGTTGGCAAGAATGACTAATATTAGTAATAAAGCAACCATAAAACCATTTTTAGAAAGTAAACAATGAAGCTAAATAGAAGAACAAATAAAAGCCATTCCGTTTGTAGTGGCAAGGAGCTTAAAACATTCTAAACCACCACTAAAAACAAGGCTTGACCCTAAAGCCAGCCAGGAACCGGCAGCTGAAATGCTGAGAATTTGTTTGTTCCTTTCACTTGCTTAGAATATATGGGAAAAAGAGAATGCAATAAAATAGGGGGGGGGGGCACACTTAGCACACCACCACCAGGGCTACATACACACTACACATTTACAGCACATCCCCCCCCTCCTCAAAGAATTGTGGGAACTGTAGTTTATCCCTCAGGAAACTACAATTCTCAACATGCTTTTTTTTAAAAAGTTCAGAGTTCCCAGGATTCTCTTTCTGCTGGAGGCAACAAGCTTTAAAGGTATAGCGTGTGTTTGTGTGCAGCATAATCCGCCTGACAAGGCTGTTTCCAAACCTGGGCCAGAATAGGCCACGTTCCTCCCACACTCACAATGGCTGCAGGCTTTTGTAAATTCTCCATTTACGAAACGGCCCAGCACAAACCGCCCAGCACAAACCACCGCAGTTGCAACAGGACTCTGCTCCGTGACAAACCTGATATTCCAGTTTAAGATTATCCTGTTCCCCCCCTAGCTGTTCCTCAGTTGTGTGCGGCAAGAACCGTTTGGGTATCTTAGCAGAGCTTGGTCAGTTTCAAACGGGGGGCTTGTGATTTTCCTTGCACCAACCTGGAGCTCAGGAAAAGTCCTTCTCCCTAAGAACCAGGGGGTGGCATTCCTGGGCAGAGCAGTGGGCTGCCTGACCCCCAGATAGGGCCCCAATCCCTGGCAGAGCAAGTGCATCTGGGGGGGGGGATGCTGGATCCAGCTTTGCGGCTAAAGGCACCTGTGTCCTCAGGGACTAAAAGAAATAGAATGCATTTTTGGAAAGCGTCAAACAGATTATCCATGCACTAATTTGGACAGATCTGGGACTTTTTGGGTCAGTTTTAACAAGTGATGGTGGGTGTCTGTTTAGTGTGATGCGTCAGAAAAGGAACAGAGATGCCAACAATCACACACACTTGGCATGTATTAGACCTGAAAAGGACCATTTTTATGGGTTTCTCTAGAGAAGGGAAGATTGCAAGATGCTCTGATAAAGGGATGTGGTAATTTCAGTGTGACTTACTGCCTCATCTGCACGATATGTTTAAAGCAATAGCGTTTCCCAAATGATTCTGGGAACTGTCGTTCCTTTAAGGGTGCTGAGAGTTGTCAGGAGACCCTGAGAGAGTTAGAATTCCCAGAGTAGTTTAACAATCAACCCCTCTTTCCGGGGAAAGGAAACAGATTCTTGGGAGGGGAATACAGAGGTCTCCAAACAACTCTCAGTAGGTCAGCGGCAGCGAAAGATCTCCCAAGATTTCTCCCACTGCATCACATGCTAAGGAGATTAACTTCGGCACGTGGAAGGAGCGAAAAGTCGGCTCTTGCCAATTTCGGGAGGATGGAGGGACTGCAAAACACCCCACTATGTCCCCATACCTGGAAGCAACACCTGAACCTCTGTGCTGAAAAGCTTTCTGTCGTAATTTGCAATTAGTTTCTTATCGCCTCCCGTTATTAAAGGTTAGAGGCAAGACTCCACCCGCCAGCTTATTCCCATGTATGCAATACTAACCTTGTGGAATTAATTACTGAATTTGGGAGATAGGGGACCCCAGTCTAACCCATCTGTTAAAGAGCCACCCGCAGAAAAGGGGGTGGAACGTGCAATAGTGGCAAAGGAGGGCTTTGTTTGGGGGCAGAGAGGCACAGAAGCAGAGCAGCCTTCTCCAGGGGCTTAAACGTTCATTATCACAATATATTTCATTGCTTTATTGCCAGCCCTTTGCCCTGCAGTCCTAGTGTGGGGGCAGAGAACAGGGCGTTGCACTAGGACCTGGGAGACAGGTTTAAATCCCCACTAAGCCACAAAGTTCACTGGCTGACCTTGGGCCAGTCACCACCTACTCAGAGTAGACCTACTGAGATGCAATGACATGGCACACTTAGGCCCACGATTCTCTCACAGACACCCCAACACTGGCATGTTTAACAGGGGTTGCATGATTTTATTTAAAAATGCTCTATCCCAGTTCAATATCCAGCTTGAACCTCAAGACAAGTTGCAGTTGGGGAATTTTCGGGTTACAGAGACTACATGCCTTCTGGGGGGGGCTATGATAATAGTAATTAATAATAATTAATAATAATAATTTATTATTTATACCCCGCCCATCTGGCTGGGTCTCCTGACCTGACCACTCACCTAGGAGACAAACAACGTTTGGAAAGCAATGAACTTTAACAACAATGGCAGGGATTTTAAAAAGGAAGTGGGGGGGGATATTAAGTACCATACGTCCTAAAAGACAACAAGGTAAACACTATTTGAAGGACAATTGTAAACAATTAACAACACTAGCAGGGTTTATTTAAAAAGACTTGTAATGTTAATGAGTACTACCTTTTAAAACTTATTCAAAATATGAGACAATAAGTGAAATGTCAATTGGAAGAGGTACAATGTGATGATACAGAAAGAATGAGAAAACCGTGAAGGGGAGGGAGGGAAGTCGATCAGCTCCTATGAGCAAAGAGATAACCAAGAAGGATGTACTTGAATACTATAAAATGGAAATTTAATAATAAGAAGAAGACAACAAGTTAAACAAGCCTGCCTTCTGATGGGGTCCCTCCCAGGCCCTTTTTTCCAAGGGGGAAAGGGGTGCTTCTGAGCATGGACAGAGTCCTTACGCCCGGCGCTTCTCCCCCGGCTTGGCTGGGGAAGTCTCCCCGGGGGCGCACCGGCTCACCTGCGGCCAGGTAGTCCCTCTTGACGCCCGTCTGCGCCTCCAGGCGGCCCAGCAGGTCGCCCACGAAGCCCGGCCGCTGCAGGAAGGCCTGGAAGCGGAGCTGCGCGGAGTCCATCGCGGAGGGAGAGAGAGGAGCGCACCTTGGCGCCCCGGAGACGCGGCTGACCGGCGGGGGGGGGGGGAGGAGGGAGGGGCGGGGGCGCACGGCCCCGCCCACCCACCCCGCTGGGCCAATGGAGGGCGAGGGCGGGGCCGACAGGTGCGCGGAAAGAGCGCAGGGGCGCAAAGGCGCGCAAAGGGGGGCCAAGCGAGCGCGCCTCTTCTTCAGCAGATCTAGGGTGTCTTTTTTTGTAGAATCATAATATTGAGGTTCCTCTCTAACGTTCTGGTTTTGTTTTTGTGTGTATGTCTCTTGAATCCTCCACCGTAACTAAACCATCTTCGGTTTGATTTTATTCCAGTGCTGGGCAGTGGATCGAAACGTCTAAAGACATTATTTTGGCTTAAAAAGTCGATCATTTATTTTAAAAGAAAAAGTTTACGCATGGTGTTTTTCTTTTAAAAATGAATTTAGAAACAAATCTCTTTTTTGCGTGGCATTTTTGGTTTTGTCTTTTGAAAATTAATTGATTTTAATTGTGTCCCCCCCAAAAAAAGAACATTTGTTTGCGTTTTTCTTCTGCCTCCCCTGTCGAAAGCGGGGAGGGGGACGGGGGTCTGGGTTACTTGGACCCAACCTTGGACCCCTCCTGCTTTCCGGGTTGCTTGAGAGGAGGGCAGGCGAGGCTCCTGAGCAGCTGCAGAGTTCGCTTCTCTGGGCCAAAGTTCCCTCTCCAGGCGAGGATGGCCTGTAACGCAGCGCCACCTGGTGGTGATAAAATGCAGCGCACCCTGACTCCAGCCTCAATTTCAAAGGGAAAAAAGATAATACATTTGGCCCCGAGTGTGGGGACAAGTCCTGCAAGAATGCGCAGAAATGGTTGGCCTCGTTCCCGAGGGATGCACCTGCTGGCCCTGTTTGCAGAAGCGCAGGGGGGGGGGCTGGCTTAGGTGGGCCTTTTCACCCCCCCCCAAGGTCACATTGCACCATCAATATTTGGGGGGGGGAGGCTGAGGGGGATGAGAAAGACACAAAGAGGAAGGTCTCCATCCCAGTCACCCGTGATTCTCGTCCCCTTGCACTCCACGAAAGGTGTCGGCAGCCTCCCAGGGCTGCTCCCAGGCATATATTAGGTAGCAGCGGCAAAGATGTCTGAATCAGGTGTCTGTCCCTCTCAACTTCTCGTTTCTCCACTCTTCAGCTCCTCTCGCCACATCCCAGCATCACTTTCGCTATTGTTGTTTTAAGTGTCCACACACACACACAAAATGCAACAGTGCTTCAGCACAGATTTCTCCTAAATATACATTTTTGTATGGAGATTTAGGATAAATCCACTCTAAAAGGCTGGAAAATTTTCTGAATGGGCTTAATAATAATAATAATAATAATAATTGTACCCCGCCCATCTGGCTGTGTTTCCCCATTAATTTTCATATGCCTTCCAGAGTACAAGCAAGCAATTTTCCTCTATTTATTTTTATATCATAGAATCAGAGTTGGAAGGGATCGGTCAAGTCCAACCCGCTTCAATACAACAGAAATGCACTGGTTCCTGAATGTCTCTGGAGCCAAACAAATCGGCTCCTGAACGATCAAAAACCAGAAGTGATTGATCCAGTTTTTGAACGTTTTTGGGAAGCCAGTGTGGCTTCCTGCAGCCAGTCAGAAGCCTTGGTTTTCAAACTGTTTTAGGAGTCAGACTGACTCCCGGAACGTATTCAGTTCAGGAACCAAGGTTCCACTGTATTATTATCATTGGTATGTTCTTTTCACCAATATATGCGTTTTCACACATGCTTTTCCAGCAGTAGATACATTTTTCAGGTTGGAGAACTGAAGAATTACCAGAAGCTTTTTTATTTCCGTTCAAACGGGGATACTTTATGAGTCTGTGAACTTAACAGGACAGGAGAGAGAAGGGGAAAATAATAACACAAAGACACACATTTAATTCTGTAACGACTTAAATAAAAATGACTTTTAATGCATTTTAAAAACAAATCAGCACCCAAGTGAAGGTTCTTCGGAGAAAGTGGTGGGCCCCTCCCTCTCCCTCCCCCCTCCACCCCAAATCAAATTATTTGTGAAAACTGTAAGATTATAAAATAAATTACATATTCTAGCTAGCAATGTAAAAGTGAGGCGGGGGCAGTGTGGAGCTTTTGTGGGATTCCTGAGATGGAAAAACAGAAGCAACTTCATAAAAACAGAGGAAGGCATCTGTAGAAGTCAGGCTCAGCGCTTCTGACTGACGGGCAGCCGTTCTCCAGGCTTTGCAAGAGGGAGACATTCCCAGCTCTGCATTTTGGATCCTCAGCTCTCAGCCAGAACAGGAAGCGTGTAGCTGCTGTTTGGCTTAATTTTTACTGTTGTTTTGTTAACAGTACTTTACAGAAAATAGTTGTTTTACTGGCGATTGGTAATTATTCTATGTGATTTACGCTGTCGTCGTGATGTTCTGTTCTTGTTCGCAAGTCACTTTGTGACTTGCGTGAGTGAAAAGCGGCCCAGAAATGGAGGAACAGAATGAAATGGTGGGACTTTCAGGAGCGAGAGCTTTTTCCCTTACAAGAAATGCCCTCTGCGAAATTGCCAGCTGGAATATGCTATGAAACAGATCAAAACCCATCGCACATGTCTCGTTTTACTGCAAAAGTCCACAAGAAATATTTAAACCTCATGCTTGAAAGCAAGATTAAATGACACCGACTTCTCCAGGGTTTCCTTTCTACTGAACAATCGTAGGCATATTCCACTAAAGGAGACTGGTTGATCGATTGACTGGCGATGATGAGAGGTGGGATTCCTGAATACTCTCAAGGTTGAAGGGGGCGATTTAGGGCACTGGGAAAAGGGAGACAGATGGCAGATTGGAAATACTCTGGGAAACCCAGAGCCCACAGGACTAAAATGGGCAGACACAGGAAAAAGCACACTGCGCTATTTGTAGGAGGACAGCCATGAGGTGCTGGATTAGGCCCAGCCCCCTGTCCTCACGATGAGAGCGCAGCGGCCGCCTTCTGCTCTTGTTCTCCACTGTCCTAAGGCTAAGCTGGCTCTGTCTATGGAGGTTCCACAAGGAAACCAAGAAGAGCAGGCTGGATCAGGCCCACTCAGCCCAGCCTCCTCTCTCCAGGAGAGCCCAAAAGGAGGACCCAAGTGGCAACAGCACGCTCCCAAATTTGTGGCTCTGGGGAAGCCAGGAAGAAGCTCCATGGCGGATCCCTGGGTCCATCGAGCTCAGTTCTACACTGACTGGCAGGATTTCAGGAAGGTGGGAATTCCCAGCTCTGCCTGGAGAAGCCAGGGCTTGAAATTGGACCTGTCTTCTCTCACTGAGCTACAATGTGGACCATGAGGGGGCTACTCTGAAGGCCTGTAAGGCATGTATGTTCAAATATTTCTCAATGCCCGATTTCTGTGACCATTCACCGAACTTTCTGGTCACACCATGTAGGACTGGAGAGCCGGACAGGCAGCTGTCAGGGGCAAGAGTGACGAGGGGAGATGGACTCCAGCGACAGATCGCACCCCCCACCCAAATCCCTGGACTAAACAAAAACAGGAGCCATTGTAGACTCTACGGGCTCAGAGTCAAGACGCTTCAGATATACAAGGATCTTCACAGTCTAGAAGCTGCCCATCACCACTTGTCCCATTGGCGAGGCCCGAAAGCGGCTCCGCTCAGGCGTCCGAACCCCGTGGCTCTCGCTCGCCAACACAATTCCCCTGGGCTGAGCAGGCGACCCTTGGGGAACTCTCACTGAGAGTTACTAGAGAAAGCAGAACCAATTAAAGATTTTAAGAGATTCAAATAGCAATCAACTTTTCTTTTACAAAAAGAGAGAAAGGGGAGGGGGGAAAGAGAAGGATCCACACATTTCCACTCGAACAGATTCCTCCTCCTCCTTCTAAGCCAAGACATTAGTCATGTAGCTCTATTTTGACGGGAGAGTCTGTGACACCCAACTCCATTCGGGATTTTTAAACACTCAGGTTCGTCTCCTTTTAAGTCTGCGACGCCCCGTGACCTTTTTAGAGCGAAGTTGGCGCGCTGGTTTTGAAAACGAGACTCTTTGAGCTCTCTGCTGAGCGTGGCGCCCTCATCCTGCCATGTCCAAACGAGGAAATATGCAATTTCCCCCCCTGCAATACTTGTAAGGGCAGCCCTTCTTTGCCAGAATCCAGAATGTTTTTCAGACAGGGGCTGTTGGATCTTCTGTCCCAACCACAGAGAAATGGCTCTGCCGGGCAATAAAAGGAGTCTGGGCGAGTCTCGGGTGTCTCTCCCCCCCATCTTCATTGTCGTCCCCCCCCCAAAAAAAATCTTCTTAGGAAGTGTCATCAAGGAGGCGGCACCATTCCAGTTTTACTCCAGAGCCCCCCCCGACACAGCAAAAAAAGTTCAGAAAAAGGATCTAGTACCACGCTGAGATTCTAAGGTACAAAGTGGTGCTTGGGGTGGGGTCTGAGCAGCATCTAGCTTTCGAGGCACTGGAAAAGAGGGCTCAGGGGGGTGTTGGGGGGGGGGGAGAAGGCAGCTCCCAGTTTCTGGAGCAAGACCCAGCCGAAGAGAAGGTGTGCGCTTCGGATGCAGAGGTATGTAGTTGCCAGGTGTGAAAAAGGCAGTGATGCAAAGAGGTCCGTTTTTTCTTTTAAAAAATAATAATGGGAGGGGACCCCAAGAGTCATCTGCTACAACAACCCCCCCAAAAAAAAAACTAGGTCAGAGCAAAGGAGGCCTCTCTCCACCCCACCCCCTTTCCTGCCCCAAAGCATTCGCCAAGGGGGCATCAGAGGCGTTGGGGGGGCTGGCAGAGTGGAAAGCTCTGACCCCCTTGACGAGGGGTTAGAAGATTTTCCCAGGCAGGAATACTCTGCTTTAAGCTACAACGTTTTTGTACGCACCCATTTTGAAAAACCCAAGTCGAGACAGGAGGCAAAAATTTTCATACAAATTAGGGCCTGGATTCTTGGATATTACAGGAGGCATAAGCCCCCCCCCTCTCCCTTTCGAAATCCTAGACACACAATTAAAAAAAAACAACGCCTCTACTCCTCCGCGGGGATCCAAAAATAAAAACTGCTCCAGTTGTGTCTGGAAAGGGGGGACCTGGAGAATTGAAAGAGGGTGCAAAATCGTTTCTTGGGGAGTTATCGTTGATCACAGAGAGGGCCCTGCGGCTCAAAATCAGGAAGGAAAACCCGCCCCCCAGGGTACTGTGAGAAAAGTTTCTTTTCGGGAAGTGCAAGAGCGAGGGAGCAGGCGGGAGGCTCGTGCCTCAGTGCTCGTTGTGGCAATTGATGTTGCTGTCTGAGTGTTTCAAGTCGCTGAGCATCGCCGCGATGATGGCCTGCAGGGCTCTCCCCAGCTGCTCGGCGCTGTAGGGCCTCCCCAGCGGGGGAACGTGGACGAAGGCCGAGCGGCCGTGGCTGTGGTACAGCGAGGTGTAGTAGGTGAAGTCACAGAGGTACCTGCAAGGAGGAGAAGCCGGGGATTAGAACTCGGAGCCAAACGGCAGAACGTGGCTCTCGGCAGGGACGGCCTTCTCGCTTCTCTAGCATTAATTTGATTTACAGTGGTCCCTTGGTTCTCAAACTTAATCCGTCCCAGAAGTCCATTCCAAAACCACAGCGTTCCAAAACCAAGGCGCGCTTTCCCATAGGAAGACATGCAAAACGGATTAATCCGTTCCAGACTTTTAAAAACAACCCCTAAAATAGCCATTTAACGTGAATTTTACTATCTAGCGAGACCATAAAATGAAAGCAATGAACAATGTACTGCAGTCTCAAAACAGACGTGTGGCACTCAAAGCGGAGCACGTTGGGCTTCCAAAAAAAGTTCACAAACCGGAACACAGCTGTCCAGGTTTGCAGTGTACTGCCCTCTATTCAGAGAGCCAACATTCAGAACTCATAGTAGTAAAAACACAACAAAAAGCATAATAAAATAATCATAATAAGAGTCCCGTTTCCCCACCCCCCAGCGTTAATAGGCAATAGATTATTTCATGGGTAAAGAGGACTGGTTTTGCCTAAGGACATGCAATGATGGCACCAGTGAGCCTCTCTGGGGAAAGCATCCCATAGACGGGGAGCCTCCGCAGACAAGGCCCTGTTCTCGTGTTGCCGCCCTCTGCACCTCTCAGGGCGTGGGGGGCATGGGTAAGGTTAGGTAAAGGACCCCTGGGCGGTTAAGTCCAGTCCAAGGCAGCTATGGGGTTGCGGCACTCGTCTCTCTTTCAGGCCGAGGGAGCCGGCCTTTGTCCGCAGACGGCTTTCCAGGTCATGTGGCCAGCAGGACTAAACCGCTTCTGGACCAACGGGACACTGTGACAGAAACCAGAGCAGCGCACGGAAATGCCATTTACCTTCCCACTGCAGCGGTACCTATTTATTTACTTGCACTGGCATGCTTTTTAACTGCTAGGCTGGCAGGAGCCGGGACCGAGCAATGGGAGCTCACCCCGTTGCAGGGATTTGAACTGCCGACCTTCCAATCAGCAAGCCCAAGAGGCTCAGTGGTTGAGACCCCAGCGCCACCTGCGTCCCTAGACGACCAGCGCAGGGTCAGCATCCGTTCGCATGGGGAGAGGCGCTCCGTAAGACATTGAGACCCTGAGCTGCTTTGGCCTTTGCTAAACTGATTTTAATTGTTCAACTACGGAACTCCCTGCCACAAGAGAGAGGACCAGACCCTTCCCTCCGCCTAGTTCTGCACTGAGGGGCAGAGGCTCTCCAGGGTTTGGGGCTCAGCCTTACCACTGAGCCAGGGGGGGCCTCCTTCTGTCGCCAGCCGGGGATTCTGCCCCGCCTACCTGCCGGCATCCTTCGATATCGTCACGGCGACGTCCAGCCCCAGGGTGGAGACCCTCTTGCAGACGGCGTCCATGTCGATGACGGAGTCGATGCACTCGGGCCCCCCTTCGATGCAGCACTGGGAGCCCGGGCAGAAGCGGCAGTTGTCCAGCCCCCGGTAGCCGATGTTGTGGCCGCACTTTTCCAGCGTCACCGTGGTGGCCATGCCCGACAGGCCCACGTGGACCACCAGCTGCAGGGGGAAGAGGAGCTGCGTTGCGCCAACCGTCCGCCTCTCCAGGTCGGGCCTGGAATACCCCTCCCTCCCCCGCCACATCTGGAAACCCCTGGAGAAGCGCTGCCAGGAAAAGGGGGGGGGCTTTCATAGAGCAAATGCTTTCTTTTACGTAACTGACAGGCAGAAAACTGGATGTCCTTTTTATTTTCCTTCTCTTTTTATTTTTGGTTTCCCTTCCCTTTGGTGTTTTCCCTCCCTCCCTCTCTTTCTGGCTTTGGGTTTTTATTTAGATTAGTTTCTTTTACCTTACTGTATTATGAGAGAGAACTGCTGGCAGGTCTGAGCGAGATGGACCAAAGGTATGACCCTGCTTAAGTAGACAGCGTCCTATATTCTTATTTAAATGGGTGCTGCGTTATGAATTACGGAATTGTAGAGCCCAGCAACCCCCTCAATGCTGGAATCTCAGCGGAAGCATCCAGGACACTTCATGGAAACGGGAAACGGTTCCCACACCTTCCGGAAGGGTTTGGAGAGATGTCCTGTCCGGACCCCAGGGGAGTCACTGCTGCCAGCCAGTGTGGGCACAACAGTCTGACTCCCGCTTGGACTACTGCCATGCGCTCTCCGTGGGGCTGCCTTGGAAGGTGACCCGGAAACTGCAACTAATCCAGAATGCGGCAGCCAGACTGGGGACTGGGAGTGGAGACCATGTAACACCGGTCCTGAAAGACCTCCATTGGCACAATTCAAAGTGTTGGTGCTGACTTTGAAAGCCCTAAATGGCCTCCGCCCAGTATACCCAGTCACCTGGGTCCATCTCCTGAGGGCCTTCTGGCGGTTCCCTCCCTGCGAGAAGCAAAGTTACAGGGAAACAGGCAGAGGGCCTTCTTGGTGGTGGCTCCCACCCTGTGGAACGCCCTCCCTTCAGATGTCAGGGAGATAAACAACTACCTGACATTTAGAAGGCATCTGAAGGCAGATTCCCTGTTTAGGGAAGTTTTTAACGTTTTAATGTATTTTTAATCTCTTGTTGGAAGCTGCCCAGAGTGACGTGGGGTATAAATAATAGATGATGATGATGACGACTCGATGTAAGGCAGCTTCCTGTGGGCACCCAGCTGCTGTGTCGTCGCCCCCCCCCCCGGCCGTTCACTCACTCACTTGCGGGCTGTGCTTCTTCCACAAGGCAGGGATGAGCCGCTCCACAGCCTGGTATTCCACCGGGATTTCGCAGACGTGGAGGTCGACGTCGTCTCCGAGGCCCAGCTTCTCCAGCTCCTGGAAAGGAGAACAACGTGCGGGGGGGACATTTTTAAGCAGAGATAAAAACAAACTCAAGCGAGGGACAGGGCTTGTTTGCCGAGGACTCGCTATCAGGAAGAAGGGGCACGGCTTAAGGAGGGTCCCAAGTGCCAAGTAAGGAGATGAATTGGGGAGGGGGCCACCTCAAGAATGCCCTCCCCTGCCTGAAGGTCAACACAGTCCTCTCCCAAGCACATTTGGAGGCTGGGACTTGAAGCCGAACACCAGAAAATTCAGGGCAGGCAAGTCGGACACATGACTAAAGGACTAAACAGCAACAACCAAAGGACTTATTTGCGCAGCAGAGATAAACTATGGAACTCCCTGCTGCAGGAGGCAGGAGGGCCGCCAAGCTATTTGGCTCTGAGAGAGGGCCAGCCCAGTCCATGGAGGAGGAGGGGCCCCAACGCTCCCATGGAGGAAGCAAGGCTGCTGAATCCCAGGTCCCGGGAACCACGGGAGAGGGACGTGCTCTTCTGCAAAGCCCTGCTTGCAAACTTCCCGTTAGGGATTCCGGTCGGCCACGGAGAGGACAGGATTACGGAACAGATTTCTGTTTAGACAAGTCTTCCCAGATGCTGGTGGGACGTTTGATCTGTTCCTAGCCTCCGTTAACTTTTGGGGAAAGCTTTACTAAGGGATAATTATATCGTTTCAGCATTTTCATAAAGCGCTTTGGTGTGCGTTTTACAAGCGGGATATGAATTTTGTGAAATTAAATAAGTTGGATCTTTGGGGGGGGGGGTCTCCTTTTTAAACACCAGCGCATCTGGGGTGCTTAGAGTTCAAGCAAGAACCCACAACCCCCTTTTCCCCTCTCTCTCCTTGAGGTTTGAACCCTTGGCTTCCTCTCCTGTGTACTTTACTAACTCCTTGCCGAAAGATATACTGGGTTTGGGTTGCTGTTGTTTTTTTCTGCAAAATCTGGACGGGACAGCACTTGTATTTTATTTCGTATTTTATTTTTTTAAACCACGCGTGGATTATTAAAAGGGGGGAGAGAGAAAGAGAGCACATTCCCCGCCACCAAACATTCTTCCCCGCTGCCTTGGGCGTACCTGACAAACGCAGAAAGGGGGAAACCACGTGTGTGACCGATTCCCTGACCTCTCCACAATGGGCCGCTTTGTGCGAATCTAATATCCTTATCTGGTCTGTCTAGACGTCCTGACAGTGATTGTCTAGGAGGGGTGGGGAGACTCGCTGCTCTGACCTCCCTCCTCCGAGGGATTTGGAAAATGGGGGGAGCAGCAGCCCCCCCCAAACAACTTCACAGTCCGCAGGACACACCTGGGCCCCCGGCAACCTGCCTGGACCACAGGCCAACTTTTTAAATAAAAGAAAAAGAAACGGCCCGCTTGCCAAAAAGCGTGTCCCTGCAAAAAAGAGCAGATTTGGCTTGGGAAAGTGAAAGCCTTTGTGAATTTTGCAAACGGCAAGCTGTGCGCCTTCGTTCTGCAAAGATGCAAAAATCCACCTTCAATGGGGTAAAAGAGCCTGGAGGAGCAAGCAGGCTCTGGGCGCTTTCTAATAATTCCGTCAGCGCTAGCAGGGTTGTAAGAAGTCTTGCAGTGTTCAAGATTGACGCCTTTTTACACTTATTTAAAACTGAGAGCAGCAGAATATGAGCCAAAAGTAGGGTGAACAATAAGACTGTGTTTTAATATTAAAAAATGGAAATGCAATAGAAATATTATATATAATAATCATAATACTGTCAAGGCAGGGCAGGGGGGCTTTGTGGATCTCCCCAAGATCCATTGAGCACTTTCGAGTTGGGACAGTTCTAGGCTGGGTTGGGGGGGGTGAGAGACACGCATTCAACCCTGGAGGGGAAGACAAAAAATAAATCCCTTAAACAGGAGAAAAGGAATTGGGGGGGGGGCTTTCTCCCCCCCACCTCTCCGTTCTTTTTTCCTTCAAAAGCTTTCGGATGCAGGACGCCCAAGACTTACTAAAGCAGGAACCTGCTTAGCGTGCTCCCCCCCCCCCCGAAAGCCGGGGGAGGATTTACAAAGATTGTTTAATTGATTTTTGTGTCTATTAAAATGCAGATCACACCGTCTGGAACTCAGAAACTCAGACACAGGTCTTTGTGTCCAGTCAGCTCCATGAAGTCCTGTCTGAGGCAGACACAAAGGTCCACTTTGCACGTGTTCAAAAGCCCGCTGGGGTGGGCTGCCTCTTTTTTTGCAGGGGCCCCTCCAGGCTGGGACGGGGGAAGAGCAAAAGAAAATCCCACCTCGCAGCTCTACGCAGGGGGAAACTTTCGGCTGAGATGGTGCTGGAGACTCAAGATGAAGCCAGCCAGGGATTTTTCTCCATGGAGGGGTCATAAACATTTAGGGATTGTCCCAGGCTTAAAAAATGAACCGCGAACAGCCCTTCCAAAAATTCATCCACATTTTACTGCCGATTCCTCCAAATTACCATATTTTTCCGTGTATATATTTTGGGGGACTCAAACTTATGAAAATGGGGGAAGATGACCCCCCCATGTATAAGACAACCCCTGTTTTTAAAAATTATTTTACAGTAAAAAACCCCTAGTCTTATACATGGAAAAGTACGGTAACATGTTTGTCCGCACCCTTTTCCCAAAGCAATTTTCCCTAACGTGGCTCGTTTTTGAACGCTCTGTCTCCCGAACGAACACGTTTCACGGCAAACGATACCAAAGCCTGCAACTTTTTCCTTCCCCTTAACACAGGGGGGAAGAACTGTCTTGCACAATGTTTGAGAAGCGCACCTTTCGAAGGATGGCTGCATCCGATCCACCTGGGGAGCAGGAATGAGGAAGGGGCGCCTTTAATTGGGAGCTGAACCAAATTTCCCTCCGATCCAGACTTCAGATATACTCCGGGGCTATTAAGGCAACCGCAGCAGAGGGGACACCCCCACTCTTTGCATGCACACAGACGGTGACTTTTAACGCAAGCGTGTAACCAAATCCACAATAAAAAGGGAGTTTCAAAATACAGACTCCTTATCTTTCCTTTTAACAAACATGTCCTCGTTTTGAAGGACACAGCAAGGAACTTGGCTACATTAGGACTGGTGTCCGCTACTGAAATATAAAACTTGTCTTGGTTTCCCCAAGTGCAAAGAAACTAGGCTGATAAAATTGGGCTCTGTATTTTAGAAAGCAGACTACAGGGGAACATGGGCTAACACCTCAACGTACACCAGAAATCACGGCGCTGAGCAGAGAAAGTCCTCCTTTGTGCGCAGTTGAACTGTGGAACTCACTCCCACTGGAGACCATTTCCTGGGGTTCAGCGGAGCCACTTTTGCAAGCTCACGCTCTCAGATGCCAATCCGCCTCTTTAGCTGGCCCAGTAGACCTGAAGGAGCGTCTCCACCCCGGACACCGGGGTCCCTCTCCCAAGGGCCTTCTGGTGGGTCCTTCACTGCCAGAACAGGGAACCAGGCAGAGGGCCTGAATCACCTTAAGAAGGCAGGCCTTGGGCCCTTCTGTGGAACTGCCGGCTGGCGCAGCTCAGTTGGGGAAGAGCAGGCGGCTCTTAATCTGGGGGGGCCATGGGTTCGAGCCCCACACTGGGCTGCAAGGCTGGGGGGCATTTAACTAGATGGCCCTCTCCAATTCTATGTTTCTAAACAAAAGTCAAGATGTATTCCATTAAAGAATAATTCTAGGGTGCATGTCAAGTATGGCAAAGGCTTGATTAAGAACAACACCCCCCAATACCATATCTTCTTTTCTTGGTTGGCCAAGTGTGATCTCCCACCCCTTATTGTTGGAGGCAAAGGAGGCAGAGTTCAGGTGTCAAAACCCCTTTCCCCAGGCATTCTGCACCGGAGGCCGGGAGCCAGGATCCGTCTCACCTGCAGCCCAGGGCCTTGCCAAATACAAGAAGCTGGTTTTGAAGGAGGGGAGGGGGCAGAATAGGAGAGGGGGGGGGGGAGAGAGAGATGCGAACACAGTCATGGCCCAGACATCTGGCTGGCTGTCCATTAGTCGGCTGCAATTGATTACGGGCTCAGATTTTAATTTGAAAGCATTCGGAAAAAGGAATATTCCCAGAGCTCCTGACTTAGAAGGGGAGGGGACTGGGATGGAGTGGGGGGGGGCACCAACTTCCCGTTCAGCAGGTCGGCTGTGCCTTAAAGTCGGAGCCAGGCTTCCAGTCGCAATTTTGCAATTCGCCTCACTGAGAATCTCAGTTGCTACGTGGCCCAGGGGTCGGACTCGGTGCAGAAGCCCAATGTGCTTCGTTTTGAGTGTTACGCGTCCAATTTGAGTGCCACACTTCCGTTTTGAGCGTTACGCTGAGGTCTGTCTGTTTTTGCTATTTATTTTGTGTTTTTGCGGCTCTTTTTGTTTTGTTTTTGCGACTGTGCGGAACCCAGTTCAGCTACTGGTTGATTGATTGTGTGACTGCAGTACATTGTTTATTACTTTCATTTTATGGGTCAACAGTCTCGTTGGATAGAAAAATTCATGTTAAATTCTTGTTTTAGGGGTTGTTTATAAAAGTCTGGAATGGATTAATCCATTTTGCATTACTTTCTATGGGACAAAGAACTTGAGAACTCGCGCCATTTACCTGAACCGCGATCCAGCTGGCATTGACCGAATGCTCCCCGAATGGGCCAAACCCTGGAACGACACAAGCAGAGGTTTCACCGACGGGGCTCCGGGCTCGCTGGCGGGTCTGAGCGTCCCCAAGCAAGGCTGACTCCCCCCTCCCGCCATCCTGCCCCATTGCCATCCTCAGAACAACCCTGCCAGGGAGGCTTGGCCAAGTACCTGGCCAGGTACCTGGTAATCTGAACTCGGGTCTCTCCCAGGTCCGAGACCACACTGGCTACATCCCAGCACGGCTGGCAGCCTGGATCTGGGGGCTCCATCCTGACCCCCAAGCCGTGATGGCTGCTGGGAGATGGAGTCCAGCAACATGGGCAGAGCCACAGCTTGTCTCCCCCAACCATGCGCTGCCCTCCCCATCTCTCACCCATAACTTCATACTCCAAGGAGTTCAAGGCAGTGAGCAGAGCTCTCCCCAGTCCTTGGAGGGAGGACTAGACTGAGAGGGAAGATAGTGACTGGTCCCAGGGGACCCAGGGATGGGGGTATTGGAAGCCTGGCCTCCTGGGTCCTAGTGTGACACCCTAACCACTAAGCCACGCTAAAATTCTCCATCCTATGCAGCTCTACTCTGAAGTAAGGTCCACTGGATTGTTTTTGATACTGTTGACCTGGATATTCTCCTGGGACACACCACGTTGGGAACACATTTCCTGCCACCTCCCCAGGCCCCCCCCCCCAAACGAAACAAAAATACTCCCTCAAAACTGATTCAGAGATTTCAATTCCCCCCTCCCTCGTGCAAGTGATGGGGACACAAACACTGATATTTTGTCCTGAAAGAGAGAGAAAACTCAACTTCTACGTGCTCTGGAGTGTCTTTGCCAAAACAAAAGCTGTTTTAAGCAGGGAGTTCTGATCAGCTGCTGAGAGCGTGGTGCTGATGACGCCCAGGCTGCAGGTTTGGTCCCCGTAAGGGACAGCTGCATTGCAGGGGGTGGACTAGATGGTCCTCAGGGTCCCTTTCCAGCTCCACTCTATGATTCTCTGAGTCACAGTGTGGGTCCTGCCACGCCAAGGGATTCACTTCTTACACGAGGGGAGAGACTTCATCAGGCAAGGCCTCCTTCCCCCTGCCTTGCCCACCCTCCAGTCTCTGCTCCTCAATTTGTATTGTATTATTTTATGCATCGTGGCTTGCCGTGGTTTTATTGATTGTAGTTTAGAAATTGTTTATTGTAATTGTTAAGAGTGAATTCACGTTTACTTTTTATATGCTGATATTATGATTCTGGACTATTCCAGTGATTGCTGAATGTTACTTTCTTGATGTAGGTTGCTTATTTTAAAGTTATGTTTTATTCTCACTTTTTTGTATTGCATTAGATTGTTATAAGGCATCGGGAGGCAAACTAAGGCCTGGGGGCCGGATCTGGCCCAATCGCCTTCTCAATCAGGCCCACGGAGGGTCCGGGAATTGCCGTGTTTTTACATGAGTAGAATGTGTCCTTTGATTTAAAATGCATCTCTGGGTTATTTGTGGGGCATAGGAATTCGTTCATCCCCCCCCCCCCCCATAGAGTCCGGCCCTCCACAAGGTTTGAGGGACAGTGGACTGGCCCCCTGCTGGAAAAGTTTGCTGACCTCTGGTGTACATTCTTTGTTTCTTCAGCTTGTAAACCATCTTGAGTATTGCAAGATAGAAAGACGGCATACAAATTAAAAGTGATGATGATGATTATGAATTGCGAAAGCAAGTCTTTGCCAACTCAGCAGATCAAAGAGATCAAGGCAACAAGCTGGTCCTAAGCAGCTATGGACTTTTAGGTGCAGTATTAAAATTAACACCCATGCGGACATGTTCCTACAGACAGGGACCTGTCAGTGCAGAATGCTGCAGCATAGTTGCTAACTGCAGATTCTGGATCAAACCCTCACAGAGACTGCACTGCAGTCATTGAACACGGAAGTTGGCAATTGCTGTGGTCAAGCTCTGCCAGCCCAGGCATGAGTGTACCAGTTGCCAATCAAATCCACGCACAAGAATGCAAACACACACCTGCACTCTGGCTTCACAAGAACCTTGTAAGGTAGGACAGGCAGGCAGAGACTGGCTTTCTCAGCGAACTGCTTACCCCCCGATGGAATCTGAACTCAAGTCATGGGATCTGAAGCCCAACGCTCTTTCCTCCAGACCAGATTTTTTTACTTAGTAAACATTTCCTTTGACAAAGCTGCGTTATGTAAGAATTGGCCCAAGACGCAAAGGTCACACCAGCATTCTGCTAAGAATGCCCCTTTGGCTCAGTAATGAGTAACTTTAGTTAACTAGCAACCCATAATTGTAATTACTGAATGAGAACGTCTTGGATTCTGCCCCCAGCTAATGGTTAAGTTGCCCAGGGCCTGTGAGATGTCAGATTTTTCCTTACTGTACTGGAGGAGCTTGCTGACATGACAATATTTTTTTATTACAAGTACAAAGTATTGGTAACTGATCGTCTGGAGGCCTGTTTCTACTCACCACAGGCGAGCTGCTATTTGCAAGGCTGGTAAAACCGCACAGATAGGGCAGTAAGCTTCTGTTGACATGCATGTCTCCTTTGTGGGTGCCCATAAGTGCCAGAATTTACATTCCCCCCCCTAAGATCTTGAATTTAGGGGAGACTAGTGTACCCATTTACAGAAAGCATTAAATTGGGGTCTGGGCATCTTTAGGACAAAGGGATGCTGGCTATTAAGGTGAGTGCCAGTTTCCTGGAGTGAGATCTCCCAAATAAATAAAAAAAACTAGATTCAGTAGCACCTTAGAGACCAACTAAGTTGTTCTGCGTATAAGCTTTCGTGTGCATGCACACTTCTTCAGAAACTTTTAAGACACAAGGAAGGCAATTCATATTGGCAGTTCCTACGTAGCTTCAGACTCATAAAAAGGGACCTGCAGGAAGTTACATGGCTCCAATCTGCCTGCCTGCCATTTCTGACCCAGAACGAGGGAGAAAGACAGCCAACTTCAACCAACATTTTCCAAGTCTGGTCACCCAAAGGTCATCCTACAGATGATCAGGGAACCTAAAAACTGGAACTATTTGTTCCAAGAAAAGCACCATCAACCTTTCCTCTCCCTTTTTCATTTAAAAAGAAGGAAGTCTGTAAATAATAACAGCCATAACTCCGAGAGGACAATTTCAGCCTGTTAATCCTACAGGTGCCAGCCTGCTACATAGCTGCAGAGTGTGTGTGTGTGTGTGTGTGTGTGTGTAGGGAAGACAGCCGCCCTCCCCCTTCACCCCCCCCCCCCAGACAGAGGGCTCCTTTTGTGTTCCATTCTTCCTTCCACAACCAAGGAGAGAGAGGCCTGCCATCAGATAATCATTCAATAGAGTGTTTCAGAGTCCTTCTGGGTGCTTGGGCTCACCAGAGGCCTCCTTGGCTAATTAGCGGGAAGCCAGCTGCTCCCAAATGCCAGATTATCTTGACACACAGAGAGAGAGCGCACTTGTGGACATGACGCCTGTGGCAGTCAGTGCTCTCCTCTTGCGGCAAGGAAAGGAAGGTCTCCTCTGCAAAAAAATAATAAATCCAATTTTACTTTCCACACGTCTGCAAGGCAGTCGTGCTCCACAGGTGTGCAAAAACAGATTCACATGCTCAGCTGGAGATCTCAACGATGGGGCTCCAAAGACCAGCACCTCTTTCGCTGCCAGGAGCCAAGTGGGTGCGTCTCGGGTTCGAATTCAGGCCACCCCAGCTGGTCCAGAGGGTGCTGCTCTGACTCCCATGACGGGGAAGCGCAGGTGGGAAGAAGCGTGTCACTCCTCTCAGCCCATCCCCCAGTCCAGAGGCTGTTCCCATCTCTCTGCTCACCCCCCCCCCAGATCCCACCCCCTTTTGTGCCTCATTCCCCCCCAGCTTTCTCCGGCCCCTCCTCTCTCTCAGACACAACTCTGCTGTTTCGAATAACCCACTGCAGGAAAACTCCCGGGAGCAACATTTCTGGACTCCTTTCTTGCAAGTCAACTCTGCTGGCTTCCCCACCCCCAACCTGTCTTCCCCTAGGCGTGATTTCAGAGCTGGGTTTTTTTGGGGTGGGGGAGAATCTGGGGAATTAAGAGGAGGCTGTGCATCCAACCACTTGTCGGAGTTTGCATTTGATTCCAAGGTCTCCAGCTGCAGCTGCAGGGAAAAAGGAGTCCGCCCCCAGAAAGCGGAGGGGGGGGGGAGTTGGCGAAGAGGCCAGCCCCCCCCCCCATCTCAGACAAGAGACACAACAACAGACCGTGAGCCAATTTCCATGGGACTTTCCCAGGGCAAGTTAAGCTAGCCTTTTTCTTCCAACACACAAACAAAAAAACCTGACTGTTTATATGCCACCTTAAAATGGTGTCAGTAACACTGCGCCTTTATTGTTAATAATAATTTATGAATGTTAGCCAAGAGGACACCCCCCCTCAATAACACACAACGAAAAGAGCTTTGCTCAACCACATATGCAACATAATTCTCACACAATCGCCCTAAATTGCCCAGGGATTGCTTTCACAAAAGCCCAACTAGGAACCTTCTTCTCCTGCCCCCCCCAAACCACCCTTCACGCCACTTTCCCATAAGATCTGGTTTAAAATTTCAATAGGTAACAATTTGAATGAGGCGGTGATAAATATAGTTATTGGGGGGGGTTAAGGAGGAGGAGCTTTGGAAAGGCTGGAAGGAGAGAAGGCATTCGGGGAAGGGTCAAAAGAAAATGAGTAAGAGGGAAGGAGAGATTATTTCAGGGAGATGATTCAGGGGAGGGGCGTTAAAAGGGCTGGAGCAGCAGCAGAAAGAAAGGGGGATGGAAAAAAAGGAAGAGTTTATTTTTTTTTTTTTAAATATTTTTTATTGCTTTGTTTTCCGGAGTCAAGATACATCGTCAATAATCCAACAAAGACTGTTTTACAATAAAAAAGAAGAAAAGAAAACAGAAAAGAAATAAGAGAAAATTTCATTTTCCAGATCTTTTTTCATTATCCTCTGGACTTCCCCATATCCTCCATCCCTGTATTTTTTACAATAAAAATTAAATAGCAAATTGTTACCTTGTTTCATATGTTCTTATAGTTTCATCTAATTATTCACTTTAAAAATTTAGACTTTTCTCAATCATAACCCGGTCACAGTCATATCCAAATTTCAATATTGAGGCATATTTTTCTCAAAACTTAGCAAATTCTCAACATTCAAATAACTTATAATGTTTTTGTAGATAGTCCTTAAACTTTCTCCAATCCTCTTCTATCGCGTCTTCTCCCAGGTCTCGAATTCTGCCAGTCATCTCTGCTAGTTCCATATAGTCCATCAGTTGTGTATGCCACTCTTCCAGTGTGGGTAACTCCTGTGCCTTCCAATATTTGGCTAAAAGGATTCTTGCTGCTGTGGTTGCATATAGAAAAAAAGTTCTATCTTTCTTTAGCACTCTCTGGCCCACAATGCCCAGGAGGAAGGCCTCTGGTTTCTTCTGAAAGGTATATCTGAATACCTTTTTCAACTCATTATAAATCATTTCCCAAAAGGCTTTCACCCTCGGGCATGTCCACCAGAGGTGAAAGAACGTTCCTTCAGCCTCTTTGCATTTCCAACATTTATTATCAGACAGATGGTATATCTTTGCAAGTTTGACTGGGGTCATGTACCACCTGTACACCATTTTCATAATATTTTCTTTTAAGGCACTACATGCCGTAAATTTCATGCCGGTGGTCCATAACCTTTCCCAGTCTTCAAACATAATGTTGTATCCAATATCTTGTGCCCATTTTATCATGGCTGATTTAACTAATTCGTCTTGGGTGTTCCATTTAAGCAGCAAGTTGTACATTCTTGAAAGCACTTTCGTCTTAGGTTCAAGTAGTTCTGACTCTAGTTTTGATTTTTCCACCTGGAAGCCAATTTTTTTATCTTTTTTAAAGATCTCTAAAATTTGGGCATAATGGAACCAGTCTCGCACACTTCCTTTCAGTTTTTCAAAACTCTGCAACCTCCAAGTATCACCCACTCTTTCTATTAATTCACAATATTTTGCCCAGCCACCCCCCATATTAAGTATTTTTATGGCCTTAGCCTCCATCGGTGATAGCCACCTCGGAGTCTTATTTTCGAATAAGTCCTTATATTTAGTCCAGACATTAAACAACGATTTCCTTACAATGTGGTTTTTAAATAGTTTATGAACCTTTACCTTGTCGTACCACAAATATGCATGCCACCCAAAAGCGTTGTTAAACCCTTCCAAATCAAGGACATCCGTGTTTTCTAACAAAAACCAATCTTTCATCCAGCAGAAGGATGCGGCTTCATAGTACAGCCTTAAGTCCGGCAGGGCAAATCCCCCTCTTTCCTTTGCATCCGTTAATATTTTAAATTTTATTCGGGGCTTTTTGCCCTGCCAGACAAACTTGGTAATGTCCCTCTGCCACTTTCCAAAACACTCCACTCTGTCCACGATTTGGAGGGCCTGAAACAGAAACAGCATTCTTGGCAATACATTCATCTTAACTGCTGCAATTCTTCCCAACAAGGAAAGTTTCAATCTTGACCAAGTATCTAAATCTTTTTTAATTTCAGACCAACACTTTTCATAGTTGTCTTTGAACAAGTTCAAATTTTTCCCAGTCAGATTAACCCCCAGGTATCTCACTTTTTTTGTCACGTTCAATTCAGTTTCCTTCTGAAACCCATCTATTTCTGAAGGTGTCAAGTTTTTTACCAATACCTTAGTTTTTTGTTTATTTAACTTGAATCCCGCCACCCGACCAAACTCAGAAATTAATTCCAAAGCTCTTTTTGTACTAGGCACTGGCTCCTGTAATGTCAATACCAAATCATCCGCAAAGGCCTTCAATTTATATTGTTTTTCTCCGACCTGTATTCCTTCTACCTGCTGGTCCTTTCTAATCAAGTTCAGCAGGACCTCCAGGACCGAAATAAATAGCAAGGGTGATAGGGGGCACCCCTGTCGTGTTCCTTTTTCAATCTTAAACTCTTCTGTCACCACATTGTTTACTATCAATTTAGCTTTTTGGTCTGAATAAATTGCTTCAATACCATTTTGAAACACCCTTCCCACTCCCATCCCTTCTAAATTTTTCTTCATAAATTTCCAAGATATGTTGTCAAAGGCCTTCTCCGCGTCGATAAATATTAAAGCTGCTTTTGTATTTAAATTTGTCTGTAATAGTTCCAAAACATCCACGATGTTTCTAGTGTTGTCTGACAAATGCCTGCCAGGGAGAAAGCCTGCTTGATCCTTGTGAATTACTTCGTTTAAAACTTTTTTCAATCTATTTGCCAAAATATCAGCAAAAATTTTATAATCCACATTTAGGAGTGAGATAGGGCGATAATTCCTAAGTTGAGTCTTTTCAGATTCTGATTTTGGTATCAACATGATGAATGCCTCTTTCCACGATTCTGGTGCTCCCTTCCCTTCCATAATTTGGTTGCATACCTCCAACAATGGATGGATCAGGTATTCCTTCAATGTCTTATAGTATTTGGAGGTAAGACCATCTGGGCCCGGAGATTTACCTACTTGCATATTCTGAATGGCGCTTTCGATTTCTTGTTCTGTTATTTTATAGTTCAGGGTTATTTGTTTATCTTGAGTCAATTTTTGCAGGCCATAGCTTTTTAAGAATTCATTTATCTCGTTCTCTTCTTGATGACCTTGTGTAAACAGTTTTTTGAAATATCTCTGGAAACACTTTCTGATTTCTTCAGGTTTCTGAATACATTCACCATCAACCTCTAGGTTGGTAACAAAGTTCAATTTCTGTCTCTTTTTCAGCTGCCATGACAATAGTTTCCCACATTTGTTTGCCGATTCGAATGATCTTTGTTTCATCTGTTTAACCTTCCATTCTACTTCTTGATTTATCAATTTCGCATATTGTGCTTGATGGAATTTTATTGCTCTTAAGACTTCTTTGGATTTTGGGTTCAATCTCAACCTTTTCTCTCCTTCTTTTATCTTCTCCAAAATCTTGTCCTTTTTACCATTCCAGAGTTTTTTCCTAATAGTATTCTGCTGTATCAGAAACCCTCTCATAACAGCTTTACTTGCGTCCCAGATTGTTTTTTTCTCCACCGAAGTATTCAAATTAATTTCAAAATAATCCTTCATCATTTTTTGGGCCTTCTTTACAATCTCCTGATCTCTAAACAAAGAGTCATTCATTCTCCATCTAAAGGATCCAGTTGGTGTGAGTCTCAAGTCCATTTTCAGAGCGTTATGGTCGGAGCAAATTTTGGGACAGATCTCTATTTTTTTGGTCTTAGGTGCCAGTCCTCTAGATACCCAGATTTGGTCGATTCGTGTCCAAGATAGGTGGGCCTCAGAAAAGAATGTTCCCTCTTTACCTAGAGGGTTCTTTATTCTCCAGATGTCAATCAAATCCATATTGTCTGTAAGTTCAAAGAAAGTCTTTGGTAGTCTGCCATCTTTAGTCAAGTTTTGGTTTTGTGACTTATCCATATGTGTGGAGACAACTCCATTCATATCTCCCATCAAAATGATGTTGTTGTAATCAATATAATCCAGCATTATCTCATGCAGCTTCTTGTAGAATTCTGATTTCCCATCATTTGGTGCGTAGATTCCTACTATCAGGAATTTTTCTCCTTGAGATTGTATTTCAATCGCCAAAATTCTTCCTTGTTCATCTTTAAAAACAAATTTTGGTGCTAGGCTCTCCTTTGCATATATCACTATTCCTCTTTTCTTTACTTTATCTGATGAAATAAATTCTTGGCCTAGTCTCTTGTTAATTAGTACTCTTCTGTGGAGCCTAGTTACATGGGTTTCCTGTAGACATATAACGTCTAATTGTTCCTTCTTCAATATATGAAAGATTCCTTTCCTTTTTTCAGGGGAATTTGCACCGTGAATATTCCAACTGAAAAGCTGCAGAGACATCCTGGATCAGTTTGTCAGCCAATGGGTTTGTCTCCCTTGTCGTCTGTGTCTGGAGGTGGGTCTTTTACGTCGGGCTTGGGGAGTGCCCAGACACCTGCGGTTCCTTTTCGAAGGTCTTCCCCGTAGTCACTTAGAAACTTATCTTGCTCCTCTGCCGTTCTGATTCTAACCTTCTTCCCTTTCAAGTTAAAAGATAGTCCTTGCGGGAATTCCCACCTGTAACGGATTGAGTTGTTTCTCAGTAGTCTTGCTAGGTCTTTATATGTAGTTCTTAAATCCAACAGCTGTTTTGGTATGTCTCTGAAGATTTCTGCTATTTTTCCCTGTACCACCAATGGATTTTTAAAGTGTAGGCCGAGTATATTATCTTTTTCTTGCTTGTATCTCAAAATGATCAAGCAATCTCTTGGTTTATCCTTCCTGGCCGCACTTCCCAATCTAAAGGCGGTAACAATTTTAAAGTCCTTCTCTTCTGCCAAACCCCAGAATTTGGATATTTCTGCTGTCAAAAAACCAGCCAAATCTTCCTTTTCTTGTTCTGGGATATTTCTAATCCTAAGGTTGCTCTCCCGATTTTTCAGTTCTGCCATAGACAGATAGGCCTGTTGTTCAGTAATCTGTCTACTCAGTGGTCTTACTTCCCCTCTTAATTCCTCTATCCTTTTTTTATTTTGGTCTGCTTTTGTATTCACTTCTTCGACTAGTCTTCGATTTTCCGTCGCAGTCTTTTCAATGTTACCTATCGCCTGTGTGTTTTGGGCAACTTGGTCTGTCAATTTATTAATTGTAGCTGTCACTTGATCTAATTTAACCGCTTGATCATCGGCCTTCTTGTTTAATGCAGCCAATTGCTCCAGTATTTCTTTAGAGACAGGGTCAAGCCCTCCTGCAGCCATGTCCTCTAGAGCTGGCTGTTTAGATTGTTCTTCCTGCAGACCTGTCACAATTGGGACAGATGATCTACGTGCCTGCACAGGCAAAGTTGATTGCAATAGTTCAGTCTGTTTAGCTTTCTTACCAGCCCTTGTTTTTGCTGCACCACTCATTCCACAGCTGTCTAGGCTTCAAGGTCAAATTGTAAATCCCATGGGAAAAGCAATCCAAAAGGAAGGTAAACATCCAAGCATAAAAGTTCCAAAACAACCAGCAGTTCTCAGAGGCTGATATTTCCACAATCCAGCAGGGGGAGCTCCCCAAAAGTTAAGGAAAGATGGAATTTTCCACCAATAAGCTCCCAAATGAAGTAAAATCCAAAACAAAGGGGGGACCCTCTAAGTTCACTTTAAACTGCAGAGAGTATGAGTTCTTTGTCAGAATATGTGCAACGGTTCCTTTTTTATAACTTGCAGAGTAGCCCAGTAAAACTTTGTATCTCTATGCACAGTCACCACAATCTGATGCTACTTTATGTCCAGGCAGCTCGAGAGCTGGGTCTTGCAACTTTGTAATCCACACAGAATGAAGGGGAATAACACAGTCTCTGTCCACTTATAACACAGTTCTAACTTTTCCTTAACTTTCAATTTATCAATTCCGAATTTGCAGAGTAAATTCCATCTTCTTTTAAACTCCTTTCAGCGCTTCAACTTTAAAGAAGCTTTGCTCAGTACTTTAAACAGGGACGGAAGACTGACTTCCTTTTTAGCGTCTCCCGTTTTCAGCCAAATTGCAGAAATTTGTTGTTCAAATAGAGTCTCAGATTTTCTTACTCACGAGTATGTAGTCTCAAATCGATTGATCATAGAAGAAAGGTCAGCGCTCATCAGCAGCAGCCGCGCGGCTTCACTTCCGCGGAAAGAGCGATGGATTCACAGCACCGCTACCCCCTCCACGTTCCGGAGCCCCTTACGGGGTCCCTTCCACGTTTCCGGGGTCGCTCTTGGTACCCGCCGAATCCCACGGCCACGGGCTCACTCTACCCGTGGTTTGTCTTGCTGGGTCGTCGCTGTGCCGCAGCGCACGACCCTTTTCAGCGACTGAAGAGGACCGCCATTGCTGTTTCGCGCCGCCTCCGGAAGTGAAAAAAAAAAAAAAAAAAAAAAAAAAAAAAAAAAGAAGGAAGTCTGTAAATAATAACAGCCATAACTCCGAGAGGACAATTTCAGCCTGTTAATCCTACAGGTGCCAGCCTGCTACATAGCTGCAGAGTGTGTGTGTGTGTGTGTGTGTGTGTGTAGGGAAGACAGCCGCCCTCCCCCTTCACCCCCCCCCCCCAGACAGAGGGCTCCTTTTGTGTTCCATTCTTCCTTCCACAACCAAGGAGAGAGAGGCCTGCCATCAGATAATCATTCAATAGAGTGTTTCAGAGTCCTTCTGGGTGCTTGGGCTCACCAGAGGCCTCCTTGGCTAATTAGCGGGAAGCCAGCTGCTCCCAAATGCCAGATTATCTTGACACACAGAGAGAGAGCGCACTTGTGGACATGACGCCTGTGGCAGTCAGTGCTCTCCTCTTGCGGCAAGGAAAGGAAGGTCTCCTCTGCAAAAAAATAATAAATCCAATTTTACTTTCCACACGTCTGCAAGGCAGTCGTGCTCCACAGGTGTGCAAAAACAGATTCACATGCTCAGCTGGAGATCTCAACGATGGGGCTCCAAAGACCAGCACCTCTTTCGCTGCCAGGAGCCAAGTGGGTGCGTCTCGGGTTCGAATTCAGGCCACCCCAGCTGGTCCAGAGGGTGCTGCTCTGACTCCCATGACGGGGAAGCGCAGGTGGGAAGAAGCGTGTCACTCCTCTCAGCCCATCCCCCAGTCCAGAGGCTGTTCCCATCTCTCTGCTCACCCCCCCCCCAGATCCCACCCCCTTTTGTGCCTCATTCCCCCCCAGCTTTCTCCGGCCCCTCCTCTCTCTCAGACACAACTCTGCTGTTTCGAATAACCCACTGCAGGAAAACTCCCGGGAGCAACATTTCTGGACTCCTTTCTTGCAAGTCAACTCTGCTGGCTTCCCCACCCCCAACCTGTCTTCCCCTAGGCGTGATTTCAGAGCTGGGTTTTTTTGGGGTGGGGGAGAATCTGGGGAATTAAGAGGAGGCTGTGCATCCAACCACTTGTCGGAGTTTGCATTTGATTCCAAGGTCTCCAGCTGCAGCTGCAGGGAAAAAGGAGTCCGCCCCCAGAAAGCGGAGGGGGGGGGGAGTTGGCGAAGAGGCCAGCCCCCCCCCCCATCTCAGACAAGAGACACAACAACAGACCGTGAGCCAATTTCCATGGGACTTTCCCAGGGCAAGTTAAGCTAGCCTTTTTCTTCCAACACACAAACAAAAAAACCTGACTGTTTATATGCCACCTTAAAATGGTGTCAGTAACACTGCGCCTTTATTGTTAATAATAATTTATGAATGTTAGCCAAGAGGACACCCCCCCTCAATAACACACAACGAAAAGAGCTTTGCTCAACCACATATGCAACATAATTCTCACACAATCGCCCTAAATTGCCCAGGGATTGCTTTCACAAAAGCCCAACTAGGAACCTTCTTCTCCTGCCCCCCCCAAACCACCCTTCACGCCACTTTCCCATAAGATCTGGTTTAAAATTTCAATAGGTAACAATTTGAATGAGGCGGTGATAAATATAGTTATTGGGGGGGGTTAAGGAGGAGGAGCTTTGGAAAGGCTGGAAGGAGAGAAGGCATTCGGGGAAGGGTCAAAAGAAAATGAGTAAGAGGGAAGGAGAGATTATTTCAGGGAGATGATTCAGGGGAGGGGCGTTAAAAGGGCTGGAGCAGCAGCAGAAAGAAAGGGGGATGGAAAAAAAGGAAGAGTTTAATCCTAAGAGGGCTCTGTTGGGTGGGGCTGACTGTTGCTTCTGCAGTCACATAACGGGAAATCACGGCGTTTATTTATTATTAATTTTGAGAAGAGTTAAGTTTAAAAAAACAGGAAAGAGAGGAAGGATCAAAAGAGGGAGAGGCCAATTAATTAGCATTAATTAAACTGTTGCTTCTTCAATCACATAACGGGAAATCACAGCATTTATTTAGAATTTTGAGAACAGCGAAGTTTTTTAAAAAAAGAGGCAGAATCTAAAGAGGGAGGGGCCAATTATTGAGCATTAATTAAACGAGGCAAGAGTGGATTTTTTTAAAAAAAAAGTGGAGGGGAGGAAGAGAAACAGAAACAAATTGCAAGTTAGTGACAAGTTCGAACTTTCCTTTATTTGGAAGGGGGAGGGAGGGGGAACCAAAGGCGGGGGGAACCCGAGGCGGGGGTCGCGGGAGGTGGGGGGGCACATTTCGAGGGGGGACAAAGTTCGGCCCTTAAATGCTTCCCCCCCACCCTCAGGAATTCTGCCCCCCCCCCCAATAAAAAACCCAACCCGGCCCCCTCCTCTGGCCCGAGGCCGCCGCCGCCGCCCGCCGCCCTTACCCGTCACCACCACCAGCCTCCGCGGCTTCTCCATGGCTCCTGCCCCGCCGGCCTCCCTCCTGCCAACTTGAGGCGACTGAGCCAGCCAGCCCGCCGCGCCCCGCCCCTCCGGGCCAGGCCCCGCCCACCGCACGTGACCGCCCCGGCCCCGCCCGCCCGGAGCCCGAAGGAGGACTCGGCGAGAGGGAAGCCTAGAGCGGCACCGGAGCGCCCCTCTCGATGGTCCCCCCTCCAGCTTCCTCTTTCCGGCTTCACCATAGAGTCTACCTCTGGGACACCTCTACACTTTTCCTAGCTCTAAGGCCTATGAGACCATAGAGTGGTCACAGAGCTATGAAAAGTGAAGAGGTGTACCAGGGGTCGAATTGGGGGCAGAGAGACTATAGAGCTATGAAAAGTGAAGAGGTGTACCAGGGGTCGAATTGGGGGCAGAGAGACTATAGAGCTATGAAAAGTGCAGAGGTGTCCCAGGGTCGAATAGGGGCAGAGAGGCTATAGAGCTATGAAAAGTGAAGAGGTGTCCCAGAGGTCGAATTGGGGGCAGAGAGGCTATAGAGCTATGAAAAGTGAAGAGGTGTCCCAGAGGTCGAATTGGGGGGGCAGAGAGACTATAGAGCTATGAAAAGTGTAGAGGCGTCCCAGAGGTCGAATTGGGGGCAGAGAGGCTATAGAGCTAGGAAAAGTGAAGAGGTGTCCCAGGGTCGAATAGGGGCAGAGAGGCTATAGAGCTATGAAAAGTGAAGAGGTGTCCCAGAGGTCGAATTGGGGGCAGAGAGGCTATAGAGCTATGAAAAGTGAAGAGGTGTCCCAGAGGTCGAATTGGGGGGGCAGAGAGACTATAGAGCTATGAAAAGTGAAGAGGCGTCCCAGAGGTCGAATTGGGGGCAGAGAGACTATAGAGCTATGAAAAGTGAAGAGGTGTACCAGGGGTCGAATGGGGGCAGAGAGGCTATAGAGCTATGAAAAGTGAAGAGGTGTACCAGGGGTCGAATGGGGGCAGAGAGGCTATAGAGCTATGAAAAGTAAAGAGGTGTCTCAGGGGTCGAATTGGGGGGGGCAGAGAGGCTATAGAGCTATGAAAAGTGAAGAGGTGTCCCAGAGGTCGAATTGGGGGCGGAGAGGCTATAGAGCTATGAAAAGTAAAGAGGTGTCTCAGGGGTCGAATTGGGGGCAGAGAGGCTATAGAGCTATGAAAAGCGTAGAGGTGTCTCAGGGGTCGAATAGGGGCAGAGAGGCTATAGAGCTATGAAAAGTAAAGAGGTGTCCCAGGGGTCGAATTGGGGCAGAGAGGCTATAGAGCTATGAAAAGTAAAGAGGTGTCCCAGGGGTCGAATTGGGGGGGCAGAGAGGCTATAGAGCTATGAAAAGTAAAGAGGTGTCTCAGGGGTCGAATAGGGGCAGAGAGGCTATAGAGCTATGAAAAGTAAAGAGGTGTCTCAGGGGTCGAATTGGGGGGGGCAGAGAGGCTATAGAGCTATGAAAAGTGAAGAGGTGTCCCAGAGGTCGAATTGGGGGCGGAGAGGCTATAGAGCTATGAAAAGTAAAGAGGTGTCTCAGGGGTCGAATTGGGGGGGGGCAGAGAGGCTATAGAGCTATGAAAAGTGAAGAGGTGTCTCAGGGGTCGAATTGGGGGCGGAGAGGCTATAGAGCTATGAAAAGTAAAGAGGTGTCCCAGGGGTCGAATTGGGGGCGGAGAGGCTATAGAGCTATGAAAAGTAAAGAGGTGTCTCAGGGGTCGAATTGGGGGCAGAGAGGCTATAGAGCTATGAAAAGCGTAGAGGTGTCTCAGGGGTCGAATAGGGGCAGAGAGGCTATAGAGCTATGAAAAGTAAAGAGGTGTCCCAGGGGTCGAATTGGGGCAGAGAGGCTATAGAGCTATGAAAAGTGTAGAGGTGTCCCAGTGGTCGAATTGGGGCAGAGGGGCTATAGAGCTATGAAAAGTGTAGAGGTGTCTCAGGGGTCGAATTGGGGGGGCAGAGAGGCTATAGAGCTATGAAAAGTGTAGAGGTGTCCCAGTGGTCGAATAGGGGGCAGAGAGGCTATAGAGCTATGAAAAGGATAGAGGGGTCCCAGAGGTCGAATGGGGCAGAGGGGCTACAGAGCTATGAAAAGGGTAGAGGGGCCACAGAGCTACGAAAAGTGTAGAGGGGTCTCAGGGGGTATAGGGGCCACAGAGCTATGAAAAATGTAGAGGCGTCTCAGAGGTAGAAAAGGGGCAGATAAGCCACAGAGGTTTGAAAAGTGTAGAGGGGCCACAGAGGTAGAAAAGGGGCAGAGGGGCCACAGAGCTCCTATTTTAAAGTTGTTTTATCACATTTTTGTATTGCATTAGATTGTGATAAGATGTGCATTTTTTCTTTCTTCAGCTTGTAAACTGCCTTGAGTATTGTAAGATAGAAAGTCGGTATACAAATTAAAAATGATGATGATAATGATTTTCCTGCTTTTTCTGCAGAAAACAATGGGAAGCCGCTTTGAAAATCACACACAATGATACAGTAGTGCATATTTTTTCCCATTTTGCAACACACTAAAAAGTGAAATTGTGGTTTTAGTTTAAAAGTATTTAGAAAAGAAAGTGAGAAACACCGCACCACAAAATGAAATGAGGCCAATATTTATTTCATATTTCCTCCTCCTTGGCCAGAAGCCGCCGCCGCGCTGCATTGTGGGCAAGGCGCTCCTTTCTCCGCCGCGGGGCCTGCTGGGTAAAGCGGACCCTCCGTCGCGCGGCGTTTTTGCGACACTGTCGCGGCCGCCGCTCCCGACGTCGCTTTACGGCCGCCGCTCAGGAGGCTCCTCATTGGTCGGGCGCTGAGGCCGAAGCCTTCGGCGGGCGGAAGCCGGAAGTCGACGTTGCTGGGGCGGTGGAGCAGCAGCAGCAGCAGCAACGTGAGCGGGAAGGAAGATGGTGAGGCTGGGCAAAGGGAGAGGGGGCTCGGGAGGGTCTACTAGGGAGTAAGCCCGGGGGGGAGCGCTTTTCCGCCCCAGGTCAAACCAGAGGGGGCTCACACGGGGATTGGCTATGGGGCAGGACCCACTCAGCTCAATGGAGTGTCCTGGGAGGGGGCGACGTGGGTGCCTGGGGGGCTAGAGGAAGGCAATGGAGCAGCCTCTCTCCACCCACCCCAGGTAAGGCAATGGGGGCTCCCTCCTGCTGCCCCCGCCCAGGTAAGCTCAATTGCTCAGGGGCAGGACCCATTCTGCTCAATGGAGTGTCCTGGGAGGGGCGACGTGGGGGCCTGGGGGGCTAGAGGAAGGCAATAGAGCAGCCTCTCTCTCCCCGCCCCAGGTAAGGCAATGGGGGCTCCCTCCTGCTGCCCCCGCCCAGGTAAACTGAATTGCTCAGGGGTAGGACCCACTCAGCTCAATGGAGTGTCCTGGGAGGGGGCGACGTGGGTGCCTGGGGGGCTAGAGGAAGGCAATGGAGCGACCTCTCTCTCCCCACCCCAGTTAAGGCAATGGGGGCTCCCTCCTGCTGCCCCCGCCCAGGTAAGCTGAATTGCTCAGGGGCAGGACCCATTCAGTTCAATGGAGTGTGCCTGAAGTAGGCATGTGCTTTGGCTTGCGGTGCAAATGTCAAACAAGGAGGTGGGGGTTTCACGTGGGGAGGGGGCTAGGGTCAAGCAAAAGGGGTTCGCTCCTCCCCGCCTCCCAGGTAAGCCGGTTCCTTTAGGGATGAGACCCATTGAGCGTGGCGGCATTTACCAGATTGCAGCATTAGTGTGATAGAGGGGGGTTTGTGTGCCTTCCCCTTGGATACAGTCAAAGTGGTTCGCTCCCCACATCTCCCAGATATTCACTCAGCAGCAGGCCCCATTGAGTTCAGTGGATTTTACCGGGGTAAGATTGCTAGAGGAAGGCAATGGAAGGGGGGCTTATTTCCCTGCCTCCAAGGTAAGGAAATGGGGGCTGCTGCGCTCCCTAGATGCCCGGTGAGCTGAGGTTTATGTTCAGCTGGGAATCACAATTATTCTTATTTATTCTTATTTATTGGCTTTATATACTGCCCTATACCTGGAGGTCTCAGGGCGGTTCGAGTGGGGAGAGTCGCGGCTGCATGCTCAAGTCTTGATGGGGGGCTTCCCTTTGGGGTCTCTGGGTGGGCAGTGTGAGGGCCGGACCCCTTGGCTTGGTCCAGCAGGCCTTTGCTTAGGTTCTGAAAAGCATGGCAACGATTAAGGTCTGCTCGACTGTGAAGACTCCTTTACCTGCCAGGTGTGTTTCTCAACCTGCCCAATTTGCCCCCCTCTTGCAGCTTCCGCTCTCCTTGCTGAAGACAGCGCAGAACCACCCCATGGTGAGTCCGGGTCGCGTCCAGCCTTCAGTCAAACTGCAGAGGAGGAGGCTGACTGGCTGCGGAGCTGTACAATTTCAGACTGTGGCTGGATGCACCTCCAATTTTATTCATTTTTAAATTCCTGCATACGGAAAACTGGCTTTCTGGGGAAAGAGACTAATCCGAAACCTAACCAGAGCCAGCGATGTGTAGCGGTTAGAGTGTTGAACTGAAACCTCTTGGACTAGCCCTCCTTGTAAGGAAAAAGAGGTGGCAACTATGAGTGCTGCCTTGAACTCCTTGGAGGCAAAGGTGGGGTATACAATGGGACCTTGTTTCTCAAATGCTTTGGGTCTCAAACTCCGAAAACCCAGAAGTAAGTTTTCCAGTTTTGGGGGGATAATTGGAAGCCGAACATCCGATGCGGCTGTCGGCTATTGTAGCCTCTCTGCCCCTATTCTACCTCTAAAACCCCTCTACACTTTTCCTAGCTCTGTAGCCTGCACCAATCAGAAGCTGCACCTTGGTTTTTGAACATTTCGGAAGTCAAACGGACTTCCAGAACGGATTGTGTTTTTGTTTTCAGTTCTGATTGGCGCAAGCGCCTCGGAAACCATCGTTGACATCAGACGTTCAGCTTCCGAAAATCATTCAGGAACCGGGACACTTCCGGGTTTTCAGGCATTTGGGAACCAAGGTCCCACTGTCTTAGGCTTTGGGAAGGCAAAGCAAGGGCTGCCGGGGTGTCAGATGTTGCCCAAAAGGCCTCCAGGGCTGTGAGAGAGAGGGAGGTGCCTCTTTAGATCTGGGAGGTGTTTCTGGCATGCGGAGGCGGGTTGTTGTCCGACACCTGGGGGGCCCCAGGTGTTTCCCCCAAGATTCTGGTGCTCTGGGAGCCCAGTTCCTTCATCTAATCTCCCGCCTCCTCTTTCCAGCTGGTGGAGCTGAAGAATGGGGAGACTTACAATGGTCACCTGGTCAGCTGTGATAACTGGATGAACATCAACCTGCGCGAAGTCATCTGCACGTCCAGGGTAAGCGTTATTACTATTTATATTATTATTACTGTTATCTTCAAGCGATACTGCAAGCTCACACTTCTCACTGTGCTTGTATACCTACTTAAGGTACACGTGTAAGAGGCTCGTTTTTAATTTTATTTTGGGAATGGTGCACTGCGTTGCTTAATTCCGATTGGCCATTTTATAATGCAGTTGCGCTCTACATTGTAAATCAATCAGAGCTAGGAGCTGCTCCTTTTGTTTTCCAATGTATTTCTTATCCATAATAATGATTTTGAGAATGAGTGTGGCACGAGCAGATTTTTATTTCAAAAGTGTTGCACTGAAGTTTGAGAAAAGGTAGAATTGCTGCAGGGACCGCCTCCCCCCCCCCCTTGCAAACTGGATTAAATGCAAGTGGGGGCAGGAGCAGGGCAAGCAAGCCTGGGCACAGGGCTGCCCGCTGCCCTGGCACCCCCTCTGTGTCCCCTTCCTCCTGGCGAGCAACACGTGGGGCAGCCCTGCGATGACACCAGCCCATTATTATTATTTAACAAAGTGTCTTCTGGTTGGCCACTGTGAGAACAGGATGTGGGTGAGGTGGGTTGGGCTGAAAGTGGGGGACACAGCCCCTGGTCACCCTGGGAGTTTCATGGCTGAGTGACGACTTGAACCCTCGTTTCTTCCAGGTTTATTTCCCCCCACACTGCTCTGCTCTGGGTGGTTACAACCTCTGAAGTCTGGCCTTGTAAGCCAGCGTTTCCCAAGCTTTTTCTGTTGAACTGTTTCTTTAAATCTAAAGGTTCATCATTGTTTCACCCAATGTGTATACCTTTAAGGGGCCGGAGCAAGGGCCAGAGCAAGCTGACGAGGTCCAGCTTTGCAGCTGTGAGACATAGCAGGTGCTGCTGAGTTGCATTGATTAAGCTGCAGTATATAAGGAGCAGCACCTAGCTCTGCCATTTACCCTGGGGATGGGTTGGTGGTTGGGTCGTGTTTGTTTGCAGATGTATTTGGTGTATAAGGAGTTTTTGTTTTTCTTATTAAAACCTTGTTTGAGTTATTTTTGAGTCCCTTCTTTTTAATGCAAGCTCTCCCCAGCAAGCTCTGCAGCGTTACTTTACTGCGAAAAGCCAACATCTTTGGGCGCCCACCCCCTTGCAGTTCCACAAACTCATCCCCAGTGCCCCCTGCCCTATAAAAAGCATTATTCAGGATACACGTTTATTCAAAATCCAATTGAAACTCTTTATAAAATCATGGAATTGTAGAGTTGGAAAGAACAATGTAGTCCAGCCGCCTGCAATGTAGGGATGCTCGGTTCCGATATCCCAAAAAGTGTAAGGGAATTCTTACTTGTGACAGTGACCGCAAGAATTTTAATAGCATCAAATTGGAAGGGAGAAAAAGTACCATCAAAATTGGAGCGGCAACAAAGACTAATGGAGTACGCAAAACTAGCTAAGCTATCAATATTTTTCAATAAATGGGGTTTATTTAAAAGTTACATAAAATATTGCAGCAATAGAAAATCTGTGGCAGCCTTTAAGAAACTTTGGTTATACACCGATCAGGTTTAAGAAAGTACAATATTTAGGCTAAGCAAAAATAGACACAAAGTGCTCTAGATAAATATAAATTTAAAGCTAGATGGAGTTGGCGGGAAATCAATGGAACTAGAAGAAGACTGTGACACGGTGCAATAGATATTGACAATTCTTTGTTTTGTGTTGTTATTTTTTTAAGTTCAATAAAGTAATTTAAAAGCAGGGGGGAAAAACAGCTTTCCAAAGTCTGAAGGTCATCTGAACCTTTAGCGCCGCTCCATTAGGGGCCTCTTAGCACAATCCCACCACCCCCAGGGGGCGCTCCCACCAATTTGGGAAGCCCTGCCTTGTAAACCAGCGTCCCTTTTCTGCCTTTTGGTGGGGTGCTGTTTGCCCGCTGTCCATTAGGTGGCGCTGCCTTCCAGCCCAACCTGTCTCGGAGATGGGAGGGCCCAGCTCTGGCGAGACTTCAGTCGCAAGCGGGTGGGGAAAATCTCCTTTTATTTTTCAGCTCGGCAGGGGAGGAGCCATTTTTGCACAAACCCCGAGTCTCCTCCGGAAGAGAGGGAGGTAAATGTTAGCGCAGAGCTAAGCAGGTTGGCAGAAACCACACTGGGGGCAGGATTAGAAATGGGGTTTCCCCTTCAGCTTTAAAAAGACAGCGTTTGTGTCAGCCGGTTTTGCAACAAGAAGCTTCCAAAACAGAGGGGCTGTAGGCAGCCTGCCTGAGATTGCCTCCAGTTGGGCAGGAAAACGTTCAAAGGAAGACAGATAGGGAGAGAGCAGCACATTGGTCCCTTGGTTCTCAGGATTAATCCGTTCCGGAAGTCCGTTGCAAAGTGCTCCCAAACCAAGGCGTGCTTTTTTGCCATAGAAAGTAATGCAAAACGGATTAATCCGTTCCAGACTTTTATAAACAACCCCTAAAACAGCCATTTAACGTGAATTTTACTATCTAACAAGACCATTGATCCATAAAGTGAACACAATAATCAATGCACTTCACTATAAAATAAATAGGACATTATTGTAGATGATAAAAAAACAATGATAGTCATGGTTTGGATGGGGGGCTTTTACCCATTTCCACAGTCACACGAAATCAATCAATCAGTCACAAAAACAAATGAACCGAAAACGACTTAAAAACAAAAAGGCAAAATAAAGAGCAAAGACAAAAGCGCCAACGTAATCCGTTCTGGAAGTCTGTGTGACTTCTGAAATGTTCGAAAACCAAGGCGTGGCTTCTGATTGGTGCAGGCGCCCTGGAAATAATAGCCAGCAGCTGCATCGGATGTTCTGCTTCCAAAAATTGCTCGAAAACCAGAACACTTACTTCTAGGTTTTTGGAGTTTGAGAACCAAGGCGTTTGGGAACCAAGATACCATTCTATTATTAAACTCGCTCTTTTCATTCTGTTTCTGTCTTGAGTCGTCTTCTTTTCTAATCTGTTTTGGTCTCCCTTTTCTCTCGGGGAGGACGGAGACAAGTTCTGGCGGATGCCGGAGTGCTACATCCGCGGCAGCACCATCAAGTACCTTCGCATCCCGGACGAGATCATCGACATGGTCAAGGAGGAGGTGGTGTCCAAGGGGAGGGGCCGCGGCGGGATGCAGCAGCAGAAGCAGCAGAAGGGGCGCGGAGTCGGCGGCACCGGCCGGGGTGAGCGGGGGAATCTCCCACTTCAGGGGGCTCCCGGCCTTGATATGTTCTTTACTAACATCCTTCCTAACTCGTGCTAGCAAGTGTCCCCACTTCGCAGAGCGCCTTCCCCTTCTTACGCAGCAGAAAACTCGTTGCAAACTCGTGTGAGTTTCTTCAGGAAATACACAATTCAGTCTGGCTTCTTCAGATTGAAATGCGTTCTAATATTTTCCTGGTAAGCCCCCTTGAATTCCTCCTAAGAGAATAAAGACGCCACAGTCTTATTTATAAGCCAGGCATGTCCAAACTCAGTATTGGGGGCCTAATCCGGCCCGCTGGTCGATTTAATCCGGTCCCCATGGCAAACATCTGAAGGCAGCCCTGTGTTGGGAAGTTTTTAAGGTTTAATGCATGTGTTGTGTTTTTAATATTCGGTTGGGAGCCGCCCAGAGTGGCTGGGTGAGTGGCAAAGGGGTTCCCCTGAGCTCAGCCCCTTCCTCTTTTCTTCTCCCCCCCCCCAGGTGTATTTGGCGGCCGTGGACGAGGGGGGATCCCAGGCAGCGGCCGAGGAGGACAGCAGGAGAAGAAGCCCGGGCGTCAGGCAGCCAAGCAGTGAGGAGCCGAAGATGGCGGCCGGACTCAAGAGCCATGCCAGGAAGGCTGGTCTGCCGTCCCTCTTCACCCACAAAAGAAACTCTTAGGTCCCTCTGTTTCCATGCGCCTCGGGGGAGACGGAAGCCACTGGCCTCAAGTTTTGGTCTCTTTTTGCTTTTAAGTTCCAGTTATTAGAAATGAGTGTTTAAAGCGTCTCCCCCCGAGCGCATACACACAGTTTAGCTCTTAATTTGAGAATCCAGGTAACCTTTTGGAGGGGCGATTCGACTTCGCCTTTTCCCTTTTTTGTTTTTTGGAATCGTTTTGGCAAGAGGAACGCCTTGCCGGCCTTTGGAACGACAGTAACGGAGAGGACGAGCGAGGCTCTCCGCTCAGAGTGTCAGGATTAAACGATGTAGCTTTCTTTTTATTAGGAAATGGGACTTGTCAAAGGCAACTTCAGCTCTGGGTTCAGTTTTGGGGGAGCGGGGTTGGATGAGAAGGTGTCGCCGGGCCAGGGAATTCTGCTGCTTCCACCTGGGTTCTCATCACACCTGTGGGAACACACCTTTTCAGCCGGAGTTTAGTCTCCCAGCCTCCCTCCTGTCTCTCTTCTTCAGCCTTCCCCCCAGCCCATTGCCCCCCAGATATTTCCCAGGGATGTCTGCGTCCAGTCATCCCCCAGGATGTTACCGGACTCCGACTCCCATCCGCACAGCCGATATTCTGGGATGCTGATGGGAACTCCAGTCCAGCAACATCTGGAGGGAGTCGGGCTAATCTCTGCTTCCAAATTCTCCACACACCCATTTCCCTCCCAGGTGGAATTTGTTGCCTCAGATCTAAAGCATCCCGTTTGTGTGACCCTTCTGAGAATCTCTCGGGAGGCTGCATCGGCCGCCTCCATGATATCACCAGCAGTTGGTCGGAGCCAGAACAAACGAGCTGCAACCATTGTTTCCTTTTCTTCTCCTTTTTTTTAATAAAAAAAACATGCTTTGTAACCCAGTTTTAAGTTTACGAGCAGATTAAACTTGGAATCAGCTGTTTGGTGTCTGCGTTTCTGCCGGAGGGGCCCCAGAGAGCTCCCGTTCCCCTTCGGTTCTCAAAACACAGCTTGCAAATCTGCTTTTGCTGTTTCACAATCTTGCAAGAAGTCCGTATCATGGCAGTGCCCCGCCTGAGCTGGCAGGCTCAAGGAGCGGTCAGTCTGCGAGTGGAAGTGGCCTGTCTCGGCCCCCTCCGCCCACAGGCAGCTCCTGCCCCGGAACACTTTGCCCTTTGCGAAATTTGGTTCTGGAAGCTGGCCGGATCCAGAAGCGGGTGTGGCGCTGGGATTCCCAGGCAAAGCTTGTTTTTGAAAGATTTCTTAAATGGATGAGGACATCCCAGGACGTTTCTGAGCACAATTCAAAGGGTCAGGGCTGACCTTAAAAGCCCCAAACGGCCCAGTATCCCTGAAGGAGCATCTCTACCCCCATCATTCAGCCCGGACACCGGGGTCCCTCTCCTGAGGGCCTTCTGGCGGTTCCCTCCCTGCGAGAAGCGAGGTTACAGGAAACCAAGCAGAGGGCCTTCTCGGTGGTGGCGCCCTCCCTGTGGAACTCCCTCCCACCAGATGTCAATGAAATAAGCAACTATCTGACTTTTAGAAGACATCTAAAGGCAGCCCTGTTTAGGGAAGCTTTTAATGTTTGATGTTTGATTGCTTTATTGTTATCAGTAGTAATATTATGTTGGGAACCACACAGAGTGGCTGGGGAAACCCAGCCAGATGAGCAGGGTATAAATAAGAAATTATTATTATTATTATCATTATCCAAAGAACCCTGCGGCAGCTGGCTCACCCAGGCCATCCTCGTGGCCCCACAGTGGCCAGCCAGGCGCCCCCAAAGCGAAGCCCCCACGCAGGGCATCTTTCCTCACTTGCGGCAGCCGATACAGAGAATCTGCTGTGCGTGCGGGGGTCCCATCCCCTGCCTGAGAGCCTGCCTCTGCTGCTAGTCTGTCTGGACAATACTGAGCTAGATAGGCCTGGAACGTGATGAGCTTGAGCCTTTCCTCTTCCCTCCTGAACCGTTTTCCTTTGATCTTGTGTCTCCTGGTTGCCCTCTGCCTCTCGCCCCCTAACTCGCTCGCTACTATCTCTGAACGCTCTTTCCCCTTAGCCCTTGTGAGCAGGCAAGGCGGCCTTTTCCGTGGGGTGGAAGCGGGTGTTTCATTCCCGCACCCATGGGAGTCAAAGTGTCTCTCTCCCCCTCCCTCTTCCAGAGCCGTGAGTCACGGCAGCCCCCGCCACTCGAATCTGGAATAGCTGCGCACCAAGCGGAGCAGAAGAAATGCTTCCAGGCCTTTGCTCAGCGGATAAAAATAATCTCTTCTCTGTGCTCCCCCCACCGTTGCCTCTCCTTTATATATTCTTTTTATTAATGTTTCCTTTTCCCCTGAGATGTCACGGTCAACGGCTTCTGAGGCCCCCTGGAAGAATCTGGGCTGGGATGCAAAGAAGGAGCCCTGATCTCCCCCCCCCCCCGATTTGGGGGGGGGGGAAAATAAAAAAATAAAATTAAAAATGGTGGCGGCCAAACAGTGGGGGGTGGAGAGAGAGACATGTTCAGGAGTAAACAGAGAAGCGGCAGCTCCTCTTCCCTTTTGGCTTTGCAGGTGTGGACTTGAACACTCCCAAGAGCCAGCAGGCTCAGTGGTCAGGGCTAGAACCACAGATCTGCCCATTTGTTAGGGACCCCTGAGGAATCCTGCGACACAGCTGTTCCTGGGTGGGGTCAAGTATAATTTGCAGACGACACCAAACTGGGAGGGGTAGCAAATGCCGCAGAAGACAGAATCGGGATTTGAAATGACTTTAACAGATTGGAGAACCGGGCTCAAGCTAACAAACTGGATTTCCATGGGGACAAATGTCAAGTTCTGCACTTAGATGTGCAAATATAGGATGGGGGACACCTGGCTCACTAGCAGGACATGTGAAAAGGATCTAGGGTGTCTGAACACGAGTCCACAGTGTGATGCAGCTGTGAAAAAAGCCAATGTTATTCTAGGCTGCATCAACAGGACACTAAACATCTGGGGTCCAGATCAAGGGAAGTCCTACTCCCTCTATTCTGCCTTGGTCAGACCACATCTGGAATCCTGTGTCCAGTTCTGGGCACCACAATTTAAGAAGGATGTTGACAAGCTGGAAGGTGGGCAGAGAAGAGCGACTGAGATGGTCAAGGGTCTGGAAACCTGATGAGGAACGGTTGAAGAAGCTGGGGATGTTTAGCCTGGAAAAGAGGAGACAGGAGATAGGAGAGCCATGTCAAGGCCTGCCACACGGAAGATGTCAACTTTCTAAGCGCATGAGTTGGTCTTCTCCGGCTCTGGAGGGCAGGACTCGAACCCATGGCTTCAAGTTGCAAGTGAGGAGATTCCGACTCAACATCCCTAAGTAGAAGACATCTCCTGACCCTCATCTTCCCCCCACAAAACAAATCTGCACTAAGCTTTTCCTTCTTGGACAGCTTTTGTTCTGTTTTGTTCCTCTCCGATGCACTTTTTAAAATGAGATTTGCAGAGGCCTCCATCCCTGTGCAAAACCTGCGTGAAGCCACAGCGTCACAACCTGCGGTTGCCTAGGACACCTTCCCTGGTTTCCAAGGGCACCTGGGGGGAGCGAAGAGGGAGAGCCCGAGCTGCGTGTGCTCCCCCCCCCCTTTAATTGCCAGGTGCCTCTGCAGTCTCCAGCAGGGTTAGGCCAAGGCTGGCTCTGGCTGCGTCCCCAGCCGGGAAGGGCTGCTCTGCCTCGCTCCCTCCATCCTGGGACAGTGCCAAGCCAGAGAGAGGCCTGGGATGGATTAGAAAGCCCTGGAAGGCTGCTTTTAATTTTGCAGCCTCCTCCGCTGGGAAAGAGATGGGGGGGCAACCCAAGAAGAGGGGGCCAGATCCAGGCCAGGTGAGGGGAGCCAAAAGGGGGAGAGGCTCCCCCAGGTGGGGAGGCACCCAGCTGAAGGCTTTTGCAGGGGCTGCGACCAAATTGAGCAGAACCAGACACACACACAGCCCAACCACGCATCCTGGGAACTGCAGTTTGAGGGCGCTGGGAATCAGAGCTGGCTTGGACCGCGCAGGGACAATGCTGCCATCGCAGTGGCCGCCCAAGCCTGACCAGGGTCTCTGCAGGGAGCCTCAAGTTGTTCTGAGTGCGAGAGTTGCCCTTGCTTCAATCATTTCTAAAGCAGAGCTGTTTGTCCCCGCTGGCTGCATGCAGTGTGCGACAACGACGGCGCATTCCTCTGAGCATGCACAGAACGCATTGCTAACGGGGGACGGACGGACTTTGGTCATCTTTCATAACACGGTGTGCCCTGGGCGAGGACAAAATCGGGTGCCCCCAAATGGATCTTCCCAGTTATGGATCTTCTCAACTTTGCTGTGCCTTGGGCAGGGGGATCACATCCAGCACCTTTGCTGATGACAAACCTATACCTCCAACCTTTCTCCAGAGAAAACAGGGCTGTCCTAAGGAAAAACAGGATCAAATCAGAAACCAGGAAGGCTTCTGTAAATCCAGGACTGTCCCTGGAAAATGGGGACACCTGGAGGGTCTGACAGACAGAGAGGACCTCTTCTAGGTTAGAGGGGTGCGGTGGAGGAAAGTCACCTTTCAATTCTCAAGCTCCGTAGATATGATGGTTCGGAAACCGAAGAAGGAGCGTCTCATCAACACGGAAAGTCTGAACCAGTCGGTCCGGCCGCAAAACCTGTCCCGTCCCACTAATTACGGGGTTGGCGGAGTCTTCCATGGAACGTGGGCAGGGCTTTGGGAAGAGCTCAAATTAGAAGCTGGGGCTCCTTGGCTCTGGCTGGGCCTCTGGGGCTGCGCTGGGCGTGCCGCCCTCCTTATGCCCCACAGGAGGGCACCCCCTGCAAGAGACCCTCACTGGGAGGTCTGCCAGCCCCACAAGGGGGAGGGTTTCCGACCTGATTTGCAAGGGGCAAGGTTTCTGCGGAGGGAGAAAGGTTTTTTTCAGGAGCAAAGGAGGACCCAGAGGAGAACACCCGAGGCGCCCCGCCCTGACTCACAGCCTTGAGCAAACCTCGCCTTCATCTTCGGGGACTGGGGTTTCCTCCCTTCCCCGTTCACTCTGCAAATTGAGAACTCCTGGGAGCCCAGCAAAGCTGCCCAAGGCGCCTGCTCACAAAACCCCAAATGGGATCCACAACAGGCAAATTCATTCCAGTGTATGAACCCAAAACAGGAGGCCTGTGGGGACACCTGTGTTGCTTCCACACATGCTGGGAGTTCAGGAACAGCCGAGCGATGAAGGTTTCTCCTTCCCCCACCTAAGGCGAGGCGCCAGCTGCATCCTTGGTCAGTCCTGTGTTCGATTCTGGGCACCACAATTTAAGGAGGATGTTGAGAAGGTGGGCAGAGGAGGGAGAGCAAGATGATCCAGGTCTGGAAACCTGATGAGGAACGGTTGAAGGAGCCTCAGAAAGAGGGGACTGAGAGGAGACAGGAGATCTCAAGGGGAATCATAATAATAAACCCCTTTCCAAGCCAGCTTCCCTTACCCTGGTGGCATTCACAAGTGACACGTGAAACCACAAAGAGGGTTTGCCCTCCGCTCTCGCCCTGGGGTGGGCACAGGCCTGTTTTCCATCTGGCGCCTGGATTTTCCATCCTTCCAACCTGGGCGTGTGCTGCTTGGGATACAAGCCAGTTTCTGCTGCTGCTGCTGCAGACCGGCCAGCCAGCCAGCCCCACTGCGATACAATCTCTCGCCCCCACCCAGCCTGGCCGTGGGGCGTTCCTGCCCTGCTGGAAGGGGGTGAGGCTGGCAGAAGGCAGGCCAGGTCTTTTTGCTCCTGCCTGGGCGAGGAGCCCCCTGGGGAGGCAGGTGCCGTGAAAGGGCAGGACTTTGGGGGCACAACTGCAGGGCCCCCACTTTTGAGAAGGGAGGGACCTGCCCCCCCAATGCAGCAAAGGGGTGGGGAGGCCAAAAGCTGCCCCCCCAATTTCTCTCTCGCAGGCCACCCGCCTCGCCAGCCCTCCTTCGCATCTTCCTTGTTTCTCCTTGGCTGCAAACAGCTGCCCTTGCGCTCTGCTCATGCCCCGTGGAATTGTGGAGTTGGAAGGGACCCCCAAGGGACATCCAGCCCAGCCCCCTTTGCTTGCCCTGCGCAAGAAACAAGCCTGAAGTGTCCAAAAGGCAATGTTTTGAATGGTTGCTCCGCCCGCTGCCATCACACACCCCTTGGAAAAGCCATCACAGCAATGTTATTATTTTAATATTATGCAAAAAGAAAATGCTTTTGAGGACTGCAGGGTGAGTAGTGCTGGGCTGGGATCTGGATGAGACCCAACACTGCTCTCTCAGCCTTGCCTACCTCGCAAGGTTGTTGTGAGGATGCAATCAGTAATAATAATAATCTATAATAATTGGCTAAGATGGAAAATGCCTTTTTTCTGGGGGCACGCATACCCATAAACATTTTGCGAACCTTTTGTCCATTTACTGGATTTATTTTCCCCAATTTGAATTATAAAATTGTGATTTTCTGAAGTCTAAATGAGAGGACGCCTTAACTTTTTTTTTTAGGTAAAAAAGCACTGATCTGTAATAATTTGCTAATGCCTCCAATCTAACCCTACTCCGGAGGAGGCCCACTGCAAATTTAAGGGGGCCCAAGTGAGCCCTTGGGGCTGGATGGGTTTACTCGGGAGTAGAACCCGCCTCGGATGGTCTCGCAATGCAAAAGGCGGAGGCACCAAAATAGACCTGGAAACCGAAATAAGCGGGTCTTTAAAATGAGGAAGGGGCGATGCTAAGTGGGCGTGGGAGGGGCTGCAGACACTTTCACTTGCACGCAGCCCGCCGCGCGCCTCCCCCGCACCAGTCCCGGGCCCTGACGTCACTGCTGACGCGCGCCCCCACCCCCTCGCCCCTGACGCGCGCCCAGCCGCCTTAACCCCTTCCTGCCCGGTCGCCTCGCTTTTGTTTGTCATTTTTCTTTTTCCTTTAAACTGGGGAGATGGGGAATAATAAATCCGAAACAGAACATCTCCCTCCACTCCCCAGTTGAGTCGCAGGATCCTTCCCTCCTCGGGCCCCCTTCCAATTTGTAATCTCCTCTACTTTCTTCTTCTTTCAGTTTGCAGAAGTTCAACAGGTGAAGCCTCCGCAGAATGCTTCTTCCCCGGTTGGATTCCATCTCCTTGGTTTTTGCAACCCTCTTTATACACCTCCGGCCTGGCTGTGCCAGGATGTAAAAGTATTTAGAAATGATCTTTCTACTTAAAAATACTGTATTTTTCTGTGTATAAGACAGCCCCTATTTTTGGAGCCCAAAGTTATGAAACAAATAATTGCAACATTCCATGTATAAGACGACCCCTAATTTTAAACTTTTAAAAATCGGGGGAAATATAGTCTTAGACACAGAAAAATACAGTAATCATGTTGACTCATTTCACCTTATTTTTATATTGTGTAGACCTCTTTGACGACTTCAGGCTGCGATGCCCTTTAGGCATTTGTGAAACAACAGCAGCAAGGGATAAATCTACCAGGCGAAGCTTTTTTCCAGCATGGTGGATAGGCAAGAACTGCACCCTTTGAATATCTGCCTGTGTCCCCCCCCCCCCCCCCCGCTTTCAAAGACACAGGAGGGCTGTTAGGGGGAGGAATGTCAGGCAGGCCTCTTTCTCTTTCCCCATCCTGCCCCTCAGGCATTGCTGACTTTTTAAAAGGGGAAATGTCCCTCCTGCTTGGACTCAATCTGCAAGGCAAGATGTGCAAGGCCGGATTTAGGTTTGGTGAGGCCCTCAGCTCCAGAAGGTAATGGGGCCCTTTCTATGTCCAGCTGTCCTTTGTCAACAACAAATTGTTGCTGCTTTTTGGGTTGAATATATGCTATAGGGTCGTTTATGGACCTAATAGGTATTGAAAGCCATTTGCACATAACAAAATAGGAGCCTACACAACACAAAACACTGTTGCTGTATGTAGGTTTCATTTTATTTGTTTTTTATCTTATATTTTGGAAATGTACATCCAGGGGGTTTTTTGCCTTTAAATTTTTGGGAGGGGGGCCCTAAGCTAGAGGCTGTTTAGCTTAGACTATGTGCAATGTCTCTTTTTTCAAGCTGCATTTTCTACAGATCAGTTTCATTTGTTGAGACATTAGGAAGAAAAGGGGGAAAGAGGTGGAGGATTTTTTTAAAAAAGAAAGGCAGGAGATCTGAAGCTCTGTGTGTGTTTCCTTTCTCTCTCTGGCTCGCAAAGGGTTAAGCCCGGGCCGCACACAAGAGCCTTTTGGCTCAGAGGCCCTGGTGACCTCAATGGGGAGCCAAGGGGGGGGGGCAGGCTCATAGCTAGCAGCCCACACCCCTCCCAGCTGCTCCCGCAGGCCTGCCTTCCCTCCCAGCTAGCATGCAAATATATTTATGCGCCAAGCTGGTGATTCAGCGCTGAGCACCAGGCCAAGATTAACAGGCACCCAAGCCGAGCTGGTTAAAAAACCTGCTACGCCACAGAGGCCGCTGCTGCTGGCGCTGCTTTCGATTTAAATCTCTCCCCCTGGTGTAAATTGTTTTTCTTACGCAGCAGCCCGAGCTGTCCGCCAGCTCCTCTCCCCTGCCAAGTCGCAGCGGCAAAAAAGGAAAGATGAAAATCTCTGTCTGACTCCCCCGGAGGGGCGCCCCCCCCCCCAGAAAGGAGAGGGAAATGTGAGGGGCTCCCCCAACGAGATGCAGGGCTGGGCTGCTAGCCTGGCAGGTTTCGGAGGGGGATCGGGTCAGCTTGGAGGGAAGGACAAGCCTAAGCCACAAGGAAGAACAAGCCTGTCAGCAGCTAATAGGAATAGTTTTCCTACTGCATCACGTAATTTCTCTATTTTTAAAAAATAGTCCATTTTTACCTAAGTTTTTAAGATAGTACAAGCGTTACTCAAATCCTGCCAAAGCTTTTAATTGTTTGCAGCGTTCTCTTAAATAAATGGTTTCTGATTTCCCCGGTGCTTTTTGCCCTTTCGGCGTAGTCCATCATCTTCGTCAGCCATTCATCTCTGCCTCTGACTTTATCTTCTTTCCATCTCTGGGCCAGTAGTGAGCAACTTTCTTGGGTTCAGATTTGGGGGGAATTGGGGTTCCCACCGGGCCCATTTCCCCAGAGGCTGGGGGGCGACAGGAAGCCCTTTGCCAGGAGAGGCCGGAAAGGGGAGGGATCAGTCCCCAAAGGTGCCCATTTCCCCTTTTCTCTCTTTCTGCTCTGCTGCAGCGGCACCAAGAATGAAAACTTCCTTTCCAGGCTTCGTGACCCTGAAATGAGCTTTGCCCTGTGACTCCCTGTGTGATTTCTCCAGCGTAGAAAAATCTCTCCCTCTATGAAGAAGGGGGGCAGCCAGGGCCAGATTGACGTCTAAGCTCAACAAGCTCTAGTTTAGGGCCCCACTCTCTTGGGGGGCCCCCAAAAAATTAAAAGGAAAAAACCTGGATGTACATTTCCAAAATACAGTATAAGATAAAAAACAAATGAAATAAAACCTATTTGCAGCAACCGTGTTTTGTGTTGTGTCGGCTCCTATGATGGAAGTCTGGTTCGAAACTGGGACTGGCCCAAAGCGCAGCTGGTGAGTTCTCTGGCTGAGTGAAGATTCAAATCACATGGACAGTGGTTTTTTTTTATTTAAAAAATGTCTCATTTTGACTCAAGAAAATCACCATTTTATAGTTCAAGTCGGGAGGCAATAAAAACAGTAAATGGACAAAAGTACAAAGATTCACAAAATGTTGAGGGGCACGTGCAGCCCTGTGTCGCCCCCAGAAAAGAAAGCACTGCACGTAGATTTTATTTTATTTTTGCATCGCTGGGGGGTGGACTAGATGACTCTGGAGGTCCCTTCAGTTCTGCGATTCCGTTCTGTGATGGGAGCTGTAGCGTAAAAGATGGCCGTGCGCCCGAGGTCTGGATGCCAGACTGAGGAAGGGCGGCTAATCCAGCCCAGTCTGGGGTTTGTGGACCAAGCAGCAGGCTGAAACCCAACAGGGGCAGCTCTGATTTCCAACAGCTGCCTGTGCAAAAGCTGGCAGGCTTTTCTGGAGGCGGGAGAGGCTGCTCTGCGCAGGGTCTCCCTCCCCTCAAAGGGGCCGAGCGCTGCACATCTGCTTTGGGTTAGCCCCCTCCCCCCTCCCTGGGGAGCCCCTCCCTCTCTGCTGCAGGCCCTGATAGGCTTCCAGGAGGGGAGGGGGGCAAAAGAGAGGCGCCAAGGAGGGGGGCTGATCCTGATGCTCTGAGTAACCCCTCTGTTGAGCTTTCTCCAAGGACACTGGCTTTCTCCAACTCTTCCCTGACCTTTCGCTGCCATTGTTTCTCTGCTGCACTACCGTTTATTTCATTTTTGTACCATTTTAAGGAGGCTGCCTCGTTCTTTTTTACATCTTCGCTCCCTGCAAAATGCATCGAAACATGTACAAAAGGCTGTGGCTCGGGCAGAGCCTACTCAGAGGAGTGACATGGACATTCACGGGCCTAAGCGATTGGTTTCCCGTCCGTTGCATGTATAAAAGCAATTTCAGATAAATAAATACCGCATTTTTCTGTGTATAAGACCATGTATAAGACGACCCCTATTTTTGGAGCCCCAAATTAAGAAATAAATAATTGCAACATTCCGTGTATAAGACGGCCACCAATTTCAAACTTTAATTGAAGGGGAAATATAGTCTTATACATGGAAAAATATGGAGGAAAAGGTGAGAGATAGCTGTTGTCAGCACACATCTGTCTCAAGAGACAATGGAGTGCACCTCCGGGGGTGAAGTCGAACGAACTACTGTGTTAGCACCAAAGTGATCTCCCTGGGGCGCAAGCCTGGGTTATGTTTCTGGGGGTCCAGGGCTGCTCAGATGGCAAGACCCCCTTCTCTGCCCCACTGATGGGGTCCAAAGGAAAGCAGAGCAAGACGGAAGGAGGCAGACAAGGCGCCACCCAACCGCCTTAGGGACTCCTATCCCACAGGCAAAGGGGATGCAGGCTGAGATGGGGTCGGACTTTCCTGCCTGGCGCTTCTGGAGAAGTGGGGGAGTCTGAGATGAGGTTTCCTCCAGGTCCAGGCCGGCTGTTGGGCGGTAGGGAAGCATTTAAACAGTGTAGCATAGCATAGTATCTAAATCTATTTTATTTGCAAAATACGGAAATAAACAACTATCTGACTTTTAGAAGACATCTGAAGGCAGCCCTGTTTAGGGTTAATGTTTGATGTTTTATCGTGTTTTTAATATTCTGTTGGGAGCCGCCCACAGCGGCTGGGGAAATCCAGCCAGATCAGATGGGCAGGGTATAAATAAATATTATTATTACTATTATCTTCAAAATGAGAGCTTCAAGTGATACTGGGAGCTCACACTTCTCACTCAGCTTGTATACCTACTTAAGGCACATATGTAAGAGGCTCGTTTATAATTTTATTTTGGAAATGATGTCCCAATGAACTGCATTGTTTTATACTTTCCGAATGGCCATTTTACAAGGCAGTTGTGCTCTACATTATAAATCCCGCAAGAGCGAGAAAGTGCTCCTTTTTCTTTTCCAATGTATTTCTTCTCCATAATAATGATTTTGAGAATGGGTGCGGCACGGGCAGATTTTTATTCCCAAAGTGTGGCGCAGAAGTTTGGGAACAGACAGAATGGGCGCAGGGAGCCCCCTTGCAGACTGGATCCAATGCAAACTGGATTCAGTGCAAACTGGATCCCGTGCAAGCCCGCGCGCGGCGCTGCCCCCTCTGCGCCCCCTTCCTCTTGGCGCGCCACCGGCGGCCAGCCCGGCGATGACATCAGCCCAAGAGGCCGCGCGCTGTTGTGCGCAGTTGTCGGCGCGGGTCGCCTGGCGACGGGGCGGGGGGCGCGCCCGGGGGAGGAGACGGGGGCGTGTCCCGGGGCCGAGCAGCCCTCCCCTCCAGACGTCATCTCCAGCCAATGGGAGGCGTCGGCGGTGAGCTCATAGCGGCCGGCGGAGGCTATATAGAGGGGGCGCGCGCGCTCGCCGGCGCATTAGAGAGAGAGGCGCGCGGGAGGAGGAGGAGCGAGGCGCGGTCGGGAGCGGCGGCGAGGGGGCGGGGGAGGGTCGTCTGGGGGGCGAGCGGCGCCTCGATCTGCAGAAGCCCCCGGAGGATCCCTTGCGCCAAGCGCCCCTTGCGCGCCAGCCCGTCGTCGAAGGGGAGGCGGGCGCGATCCGGCCGCCTGCCTGCCTCCCTCCCTCCGCAGCCGGCGGGGGAGAGGAGGAGGAGGAGGAGGATGGAAATTCCTTTCTACCATGACGACGTCTTGATCGCCTTGGCGGCCTCGTCGGCGGCCCTTTCTCCCTCGGCGGCGCGCCCCGGCGGCGCCTTCCCCGACGGCTCCAGCATGATGAAGAAAGACGCGCTCTCCCTGGCGCTCGACCCGGGCGCGGCCGGCAAGAGCCACGGCGGCGGCGGGGGCGGCCCCCACCCGCAGCAGCAGCAGCAGCAGCCGCCCCCCAGCGGCGCCCCCGACGGCGCGGCGCTGCTCGGCTCGCCGGATCTGGGCCTGCTCAAGCTGGCCTCTCCCGAACTGGAGCGCCTGATCATCCAGTCCAACGGCTTGGTGACGACCACGCCGACCAGCGGCGGCGCCCAGTTCCACTTCCCCAAAGGCGGCGGCGGCGGAGGAGGAGGAGGCGGCGCGCCCGACGAGCAGGAGTTCGCCGCCGGCTTCGTGAAGGCGCTGGAGGATCTGCACAACCAGAACCAGCTGGGCGGAGGCGGGGGTCCCGTCGGGGGCGAGCTGCCCTCGGCCGCCAGCCTGGCCCCGGCCTCGCAGCAGCAGCACGGCCCGCAGGAGCCCCCCATCTACGCCAACCTCAGCCCCTTCGCCGGCGCGGCCGGGGGCTACCCGACGGACGGGAGCCCCTTCCCGGCGCACTCGCGCCTGCCGCCCCCTCCGCCGCCCGCGCCGCTGAAGGACGAGCCGCAGACGGTGCCCGAGGTGGCCAGCTTCGGCGACAGCCCGCCCCTGTCGCCCATCGACATGGACACGCAGGAGCGGATCAAGGCGGAGCGCAAGCGGCTGCGCAACCGCATCGCCGCCTCCAAGTGCCGGCGGCGGAAGCTGGAGCGCATCTCGCGCCTGGAGGAGAAGGTGAAAAGCCTCAAGAGCCAGAACACGGAGCTGGCCTCGACGGCCAACCTGCTCCGCGAGCAGGTGGCGCAGCTCAAGCAGAAGGTGCTCAGCCACGTCAACAGCGGCTGCCAGCTCCTGCCCCAGGCGGCCGCCCAGCAGCCCCACCAGGTGCCCGCCTACTGAGGAGCGCCTCGACGGGGCGCACCGCCAGCCGGGACGGGAGCCGGGAGGAGGAGGAGGACCACGCGCGGGGTGGAGGGCTTTTTTGGGGGGAGGGAGGCGGCCTCTCCTCTCCGGACCCCGGCTCCTCTTCCGCGCCCCCCCCCCACGTCGGACAATGCAAAGGTGGATGGTTGCGGACGCCGAACGGGGGGTCCCCCGCTCTCCAAGACTCCCTTTGGGGCCGCGCGCGCACAGAGGACTTGAGACGTTTTTTAAAAGGGGCGCAGGATTTTGGGGAGGGGGCTGCTTTGGGAAGCTCCCACCCGGCGCAGCTGCCATTACCCAGTCTCACCCCCCACCTCCGGACTTTGCCCCTCTTTCCCCACCCCTCCAAACGCCGCGTGCCCAGATGTGACTCTGCCTTCCACTCTCGGCCCTCCATTATTTTCTCCGCCTCCCCAGAGACCATGTCTTTCCTCCCGCCATATTTATGTTTAATATGCCCCTCTTTTCTTGCGGTTTTTCGGGGGGAGGTTTGCCATTATATCCTATCTCTTTATCTATCATCACATTCCATTGTGCAGTAAAAATCCTGTGCAGGAGTTTGGAAAAAAAAGGAGACTGTCTGTTTGGCTTATTATTGCGTGGGAGAGTGTGGTATCCGGGAGGGAGTTTGGAGCGTTTATCTTCCCTTGAGAAGCAGCCTCCCAGATGTTTCTGGCCCTCGGCTGGCGAGGCAAACATCTGGAGGGCGCCCAGTTGGCAAAGGCGGGCCTTGCAGAGTCAATTTTGAGGGGAGACAAAAGCGTGGGGTGCCATCGCCCTCTGGTGCCCAGGCTGGGCACTGAACCCCTTGACACAGCCTTGGGGGGGAAGTTTGTGTGTTTTTGGGGTGACGTTGGTTATGCAGGTTAGATTTCAGGACCTCTTAAAAGCCCAGCAGTCTAGTTGCACTGGGTCAGTATAATAATAATAAAATTTTTGTTACTTATACCCTGTCCATCTGGCTAGGTTGGGGGTAGGTTTCAGCTTCAAATTCAGCTTAGCGGTAATTTAAAGGTTCTGCGGGTGGCTCCTTGTTTTTCTGGCCTGCCTTCCCTGGCAAACATGAGGAAGTTTAAAGCAAAACTATTTAAAGCAACTTTATTGCAAACAATTCTGAAACCATGTAAGAGAGTTTCGAAGTAACTGTAACAAAACAACTTGGAAACATTTCAGAACATTTAGGGCACAAAAGGTCAGGGTTTGGGAGCATGGACTCCGAATTTGAGTATTTCCTAATTTGTGTCCCTTTGAAACCCATTAATTCAATTTCTGAGAACTCAAATGTTACGAATAGGTAGCATAGTGTAGTGGTTAGAGTGTTGAACTACGACCTGGGAGACCAGGGTTCAAATAATGAGTGGGTGGGTGGGGTGACCTTGAGTCATTGTCTGCCTACCTCACAGGGTTGCTGTTAGGGGTAGAAGGGAAGAAGGCAACAAGAGGCCACCTTGAGCTCTTTTGGGGAAAGACGAGATAGTTGTGTACTAATAAATAAAAGACAGACAGATGGCCTTAACAGAAGTGCATGTGGACAAAACCTGATAGTGAAAGGTTTTGATTTTGTGAGTGATTTAGACTTCTTCTTTGGCGATCCCTCGTAGCTGAGTAAGATTTTATTCCATGAACACTGTTTGAACAGTGAGTCTGTGACTGGGGAGGCCAATTCTGGATCCCCACGTCCTTCCACAGTGGGACATTGGTTTCTGGGTGGGAGTTGATCATGGTGAGCATTTGCCAAGTGTGCCTTCCTCTTAGCATGTTTCTCCGCTTTGTCCTGAGTTCGAGTGTCTTCAAAGCCCACGGCCCTTTGGTGGGCCTTGCTTCTTCCAGTCCACTGGTATTAGTTCGCCTGTCTTCCCAAGTGATGTGTAAAGTGATATACTAGACTTGCTGGTCTGGTATAAATCTTAAGGGCTGACTTCACTCATCTGCCTCCTCCTGGGCTTCTTGTTCAATTTCCCCTTTGGCAGCTTCCGTCCTCTCAGAGGTGGAACTCAAGCCATACTGAGACCCATAGGATGCGGCGTTTGGGCAGGGAATTTAAGAAGGGGGCTTTGTGTACGGGAAGGGGGGCTTTTGTGGACTAGTGGAACATTAAAGGCTGGGGGTGGTCTCTGACCTTTGGACCCTATCAGTGAGGTCAAGGGGGGTTGTCTGGCCAACCCAGGACCCCCCTGCACACTGGACAGGCTTGCACCCCAAACCTCCTTGCTGCTACTTAAACCACCCCTCCCCTTAGAGCCACGAGAATCACAATCTCGATTCTGGCAAGAGCACCTTAGGACACTTGCTTTGCATGTAGAATGTCCTGGGATTGCAACTGATGCCGTTTCCAGGTGGGAATTAAACACTTCCTGCCAGAAGCCCCAGAGAGCCACTGTCAGCACAGACCGTCCTGAGCTCAGTGCTCTTGGCATAAAGCGACAGCTTATTTAAATCCTCCCCTCACGTCCATGAGGACTAGAATCTTTGGGGGAAATGCTATTAATAAATAATAATAATAATTTACACAGCAGCACTGCAGCTGGGAACTGGTGGAGCTCAGGGGCAGAGCCTGCAAAAGAGACTCCTCTTTAAATCAGCCCTTTATTCCAAACACAGTGGACTGGAAACTTCAATTTATTATTACGGAGTGTGCCATAACTCTCAGCAAAGGGGCAGAGGCTCGGCGGCAGAAGATCTCTAGGCCAAGACCTGGTGTCTCCCAAGCAGGGCTGGGAAGGAAGACGACTCCTAATGTCAGGGTTGTGGGTTCAAGTCTCACTGAGCAAAAAAATTCTGCATTGTGGAGGGTTGGACTTAGATGACCCTCGGGGTCCCTTAAGACCCCCTCAAGTCTGTGTCCTAGATTGCTAGCAGTTAGCTGGAGGGCCCAGCGGCTGGATTCAGTCGGAAGAGGCTCCCCCTGTTCTGCCTCACGGGTTTGCTTTGCCCTGGGACTCGGCCAAGAGAGGCGTCCCGGACTGGGCTGTGTTTACATCTGTGTTTACTTCCCCAGCTGAGTAATGCAGGCAGGCCCACCTTGACTCCCCACAGCTTTAAAGCAGAACCAGATGTGGACTGTCGTCCGATTGCTAGAGAATTGGGGGGCAATTTGCTGAAGTTTGAGGCTGGGGGAGTGGAAGGGTGGGCAAAAACCTTTCCCCTTTTTCTCTCTTGGTAAGAGGGCTGTGAGCAGGAAGGGCAGCTAGCGGAGAAGACCCACAACCAAGAGAGCTGGGGCCAAATAAGTTATTTTCAGAGCAGACCACCAAAGGCAGCCATGCCCATTGGGTTGAAACCCCGATAGCACCACCAGAAGACAAGTGGGGCTGGGTACGTGTCCCTGGGCTCCCCTCCAGCTCTGTGATTCTCTGATTCTAGGATGCAAAATCTGTTTTATTCTAAAAAGGAGAGGGGATGGGATTTCTAGTCCTCAAGGGTGGGAGAATTTTTATTTTTTGGTCAAAGGCCACTTTGGGATAATGCGACAGGGGCCACATTCTGGCAGCAGGAGAGCCAGAACTGACGTTGAGGGAGGAAGGAAGTATAACACAGAATAAAGACAACCCTGGTTTCTGTTGCCCCGTGGTTGCCTCAAATGAGAATCCTTGACCGTATCAACCCCATTGGATTTAAGGAGGTCACTCTCAAATAAGTATACAGAGGATTGTATACAGAGGATTTTATATATATATATATATATATATTTGCTTTCGTAGATTTTCACGGGTACAGGAATGCAGGTTTTGGTGTCCTCGGGTGTCTTCCCGTGTAAAAGTTGGGGTGTCTAGGCGACGTTTCGACGAGGTCTCACTCGTCATCTTCAGGCTGGTGCTTTCGGCTTCTTGTTACTGGAACAGAGCAGGATCTCAGTGTTTGAGTTCCTATAAATACTGTTGAGGAGGTGTGGTGTATAGCCTCCAATGTTCTGGGCAGAGAGGAGGTTCCCAGGCTAGTGTGCCTTTTCTTCTTTTGTTCCTTAATTACTTGAGGGATATCTTGAGTGATTTCTTGAGTGATTTCCTGAATCCCACTTAGGTGGGTCATTAGGTGTGGATTAGTTGCTAAAGCCTTCGTGTCTTGAACTCTTGAACTTTGTGAAGAGTTTTTCTGAGAAGATGGCTGTACTGCACTTGGTTGTGCTCTGGCTTGGCTTCGTGTATAGGGGCGAGCTGTGGTTTTGTGGCCTGTGCCAGCCAGATCTGTGTAGGGATTGCAGGGGGGTGCAGCAGAACGCCATCACCAATCAACCACACCAGACCCAAACCCAGACCCTCTCCACAGATAAATTACAGACACCATCCAGTAGCCAAACCAGGGTGGCACCTCCGGATGCTGCACCCCCCTGCAATCCCTACACAGATCTGGCTGGCACAGGCCACAAAACCACAGCTCGCCCCTATACACGAAGCCAAGCCAGAGCACAGCCAAGTGCAGTACAGCCATCTTCTCAGAAAAACTCTTCACAAAGTTCAAGAGTTCAAGACACGAAGGCTTTAGCAACTAATCCACACCTAATGACCCACCTAAGTGGGATTCAGGAAATCACTCAAGAAATCACTCAAGATATCCCTCAAGTAATTAAGGAACAAAAGAAGAAAAGGCACACTAGCCTGGGAACCTCCTCTCTGCCCAGAACATTGGAGGCTATACACCACACCTCCTCAACAGTATTTATAGGAACTCAAACACTGAGATCCTGCTCTGTTCCAGTAACAAGAAGCCGAAAGCACCAGCCTGAAGATGACGAGTGAGACCTCGTCGAAACGTCGCCTAGACACCCCAACTTTTACACGGGAAGACACCCGAAGACACCAAAACCTGCATATATATATATATATATATATGCTTTCGTAGATTTCGTATGTATAAAACTATACATACATACATACATACATTCGTATGTATAAAACTATACATACACACACAGTGGTACCTTGCTTTTCAGACATCTCCGTTGACGAGCATATCAGTTTTCGAATGCTGTAAACCTGGAAGTAAATGCTTCGGTTTTCGTCGGAAGTTGAACAAGCCACGCAGCTTCTGTATTGAGTTTTTTGTTTTTGTACATTTCAGAACCCGAACAGTCTTCTGGAATGGATTACATTCGAAAACCGAGGTACCATTGTATATATATATTTGTACGCACGCACAGTATCTGAATAATGGGGAAAGGGCATGTATAAAACTCCTTGAAGACAGAAGAGGAATTAGAAAAACGCAGAAGGCAAGCAAGTTTGTCAATTCCCCAGCTGTAAATTCATTCAGGACCAAAGACCTGACCACCCTCTTGAACAATACACTAGCCTCTTAGCATTGCTCCCTACTCGGGAGCAATTTTTTCCCCTTTTTCTAGGAAAAAGCCCAAGAGCCTCTTACATAAGGTAAAGGTAAAGGGACCCCTGACCACTAGGTCCAGTCATGGCCGACTCTGGGGTTGCGGTGCTCATCTCGCTTTACTGGCCAAGGGAGCCGGCGTACAGCTTCCGGGTCATGTGGCCAGCAGGACTAAGCCGCTTCTGGAGAACCAGAGCAGCGCACGGAAATGCCGTTTACCTTCCTGCCGGAGCGGGACCTATTTATCTACTTGCACTTTGATGTGCTTTTGAACTGCTAGGTTGGCAGGAGCAGGGACCGAGCAACGGGAGCTCACCCCGTCATTGCGGGGACTCAAACCGCTGACCTTCTGATCGGCAAGTCCTAGGCTCTGTGGTTTAACCCCCAGTGCCACCTGCGTCCCCTACTTGGGAGCAATTTTTTCCCCTTTTTCTAGGAAAAAGCCCAAGAGCCTCTTACATAAATAAATTAAAATACCAGGGCAGACTCTTCAGAAGTGAAGAGCTAAATCAACAAAAACTGAGGGACAGCCCCAATCCCAGGAATGTCTTTGACTGGCCAGCTGAACCAGGTTAGGGGAGCCGATGGGGCTGAGACCCCCAGGGACTTAGGGGCTTCCCCTGCAGGCGAAGAAGAGACCAAGAAGGGGTCCAACGGGCAAGAAGGAGGTTTGTGCCCATGCTGGAGGGGCGGGTGGGGCTCGTCCACCTGGGAAGGGAGCCCATCTAAGAGAAGGAATAATAATGATTTTATTATTTATACCCTGCCCATCTGGCTGGACCTCCCCAGCCACTCTGGGCGGCTCCCAACAGAACACTAAAAACAGAATAAAACTTCAAACATGAAAAACTTAAACAGGGCTGCCTTCAGATGTCTTCTAAAGGTTGGGTTAGTTGCTTATTTCCATGACATCTGATGGGAGAGGGTGCCACCACCGAGAAGGCCCTCTGCCTGGAAGGTTCTGACCCTACACCTCCTCTGCCTTGTGGGATATATTTGGGAGAAGAAAAGGCTCGGGAGCAAATGGTTCCTTGCAGGCCTCCTTCCGGCAACTCCTGCCGCCAAGCTGGTGCCAAATGTCTTGCTCTGATTTCCTATGGACGCTATCAGTGGGGCAGAGAAGGGGGTCTTGCCATCTGGGCAGCCCAGGACCCCCAGACACACTGCCCAGGCTTGCACCCCGGGGGGAGGTCACTTCAGTGCTGCGAAAACAAAACAGGAGGCAGCCACACTGAGCTCCTGGTCTCTGCATTTGCAGCCAGAGCTGCGATTCTCCCGCAGTTCGACTTCCCCTCTAGGGCAAACTCCATTGTCTCCCAAGACAGGCAGATGCCAAAGGCAGCTGAGCAAAATGTCCAATTTCCAGAGGCACAATGTCGGACTGCTGGTCCACTTTGCCCAGTTCTGTGTCTACGCCGGCTGAGAGATGCTCTCCAGGTTTTCTGGAGTGTGGCAGGCCTCGTCTGCTTTAATGCGGCCATCGTGAGATCAAAAAGCAGCACAGACACCTTTCAAAGGCAGCAACGGGAAGAAAAGCAGCAAATCAGGAGTTAAAAAGTTGTTTTCGTTGGAAGGGAAATGGCTGCCGTAGGGATGGCGCCACCTGGCGCCTTTCCACCAACATCGCTGGTCTGTAGCTTCTGACTTTGGTTGAGGTCGGAGCCCCACTTGGGCCAAAGATTCCTGGGGCTGGACTAGATGACCCTTGGGCCCCTTCCAATTCTACAATTCTGTGATGATTCTTCACAAGCCAGGTGATGGCGAATTGCAGCAGTTCTCCAAGGGGTGGCAGGAGAGCAAGAGGGGCAGGAAGATTAAATGACACACACACACAAATATTCAAGTATTGCCTTTTTTCCTTCCCCCCCTTGAATTTTAAAGGTGCGGCTTATATTCGGACGTGGCTTATATTCGGGCCAATGTTGTTGTTGTTTAGTCGTTCAGTCGTGTCTGCCTCTTTGTGACCCCCTGGACCAGAGCACGCCAGGCCCTCCTGTCTTCCACTGCCTCCCGCAGTTTGGTCAGACTCATGTTTGTAGCTTCGAGAACACTGTCCAACCATCTCGTCCTCTGTCGTCCCCTTCTCCTTGTGCCCTCCATCTTTCCCAACATCAGGGTCTTTTCCAGGGAGTCTTCTCTTCTCATGAGGGGGCCAAAGTATTGGAGCCTCAGCTTCACGATCTGTCCTTCCAGTGAGCACTCAGGGCTGATTTCCTTCAGAATGGAGGGGTTTTATCTTCTTGCAGTCCATGGGACTCTCAAGAGTCTCCTCCAGCACCATAATTCAAAAGCATCCATTCTTCGGTGATCAGCCTTCTTTATGGTCCAGCTCTCACTTCAATACATCACTACTGGGAAAACCATAGCTTTTACTATACGGACCTTTGTTGGCAAGGTGATGTCTCTGCTTTTAAGATGCTGTCTAGGTTTGTCATTGCTTTCCTCCCAAGCAGGCGTCTTTTAATTTCGTGGCTGCTGTCACCATCTGCAGTGATCATGGAGCCCAAGAAAGTAAAATCTCTCACTGCCTCCATTTCCTCCCCTTCTATTTGCCAGGAGGTGATGGGACCAGTGGCCATGATCTGCGTTTTTTTGATGTTGAGCTTCAGACCCAATACATTATATTTAAAAATTCGGGCCAATACATTATATTTAAATATTCAGTATGGCTGTGAGCCAATTTTTATTCTGGGTGAGGCCCAGAGGGGGAAAAAGTGAGTTCTGAGCTTGCTTTCCCTCACCTGTCCAGAAGGGGGAGCTGTCAGGCCACGCTCCTTCCTTCTTTCCAGGTGCCAAGCATCCCAAGCGGGGATTTGGCCGCTGCCCAGGTGCCCGCCTCCTTGGAGAGGTGGCAAGACAGGTGCCTGGGTCCTGTTCGCAGGCGGGAGGAGACTCCTTCAAGCAGCTGCTTTCCCTGCCTTCCCCCTCCAGGAGAACCAGGTTCGGCTGCCATGGCTGTGTGGGTCCTTCTGCTGCTGGTGGTCTCAGATCAAGGTAGGGGGCTGGTGGGGGGGGCTGCAGAAGGACTGGGACCGGGGGCAGAAGCAGCAGCATGGGCAGTGCCAGATTCACGTCTAAGCTCAACACGCTCTAGCTCTCTTGGGGGCCCCAACGTTTTTTAAAGGGAAACAAAACTGGATGTCCATTTCCAAAATATAAGATAAAAACCAAATAAAATAAAACCTACATCCAGCAACCGTGTTTTGTGTTGTGTCGGCTCCTCGGATGTAAGTCATGGACCCTGCCTGCTCGCCTGCTCCCTCAAATATCCCTGCTTTGCTCCTTTCTATATATAGGGTGCCGACATTCTGCATGGACTGGTTGCAGGGCAACATGTGCAAATGGCTTGAGATACCTCTGAGGTCCATCAAGGACCATCTAGCATAGATTCAACACAAATGAATTTACAATTTACGTACATCCAGCACTGCCCTTGGGGGTTCCCCCCACCCCATTCCTCTGCGTCCAACCGGTTTGTGACAATGGAGAACGGCTGCCCCATCGAGTTCCCAGCCCGTTTCTGTTGCGGTCTGAAACACAACTCCCGGCCTCGCTGCCTGTCTTTGCCCCGTCCCTCTGGCAGAGAAGCAGGATGTGGGGAAGGAGCCAAACAGACTGTGCCCACGAAGGTGGGGCAGCGACACAATCTGATTCTGCCAGGTGTGTCGATTATTTGTGCCGTGCAGGTGGAGGAACAGCCCTCCGCTTGGCTGGCAGGGAAAGGCGAGGCTGGTTGTAGCGGGCAGCCCTCGAGAGCCTCGGCCAATATTTGCACCCGTTCCACCTTGATGGGCGTCAGAGCCACACGGGCACCGTGCCAGGCAGAGCGCATTTTCATTTCCCTTTCTTTCTGTCTTACTGTACTCAAGGCGTATCACTGCCGCGCTGCCTGCCTCTGTAACATAAGAGAACCCCCAGTTTTGGAGGCAGTCTACCCAGAGCCAGATTTAGGCTGGGTTGGAGTGTCCAGCTGCATCTCTTCCTTTAAAAAAATAAAGCAAGCCATTGGTCCACCTAGCCCCATACTGTCTGCACAGACTGGCAGCAGCTGTCCGGAGTCCCAGGCAGGAGTCTCCCCCTAGCCTACCCGGAGATCCCCCTGGGGATTGAACAATGGGACCTTTTGTCTTCTAGGTGAGATGCTCTCCCGCTGAGCCTTCAGAAAACCAGAGGTAGACTAGCTTGGGCCATGGAGGTTCCATCGGGCCACCTTTAGCATTTCAGGGGGCTCTGCTGGATGACCCTTTGGGGTCCCAATGGATTCACCCTCCAGTCTCTGCTTCTCAGTTTGTATTGTATTACTTTATGCACTATGGCTTGCCATTATTTTATTGATTGTAGTTTAGAAAATACAGTATTTTTTGCTCTATAAGACTCACTTTTCCCCTCCTCGAAAGTAAGGGGAAATGTGTGTGCGTCTTATGGAGCAAATGCAGGCTGCGCAGCTATCCCAGAAGCCAGAACAGCAAGAGGGATTGCTGCTTTCACTGCGCAGCGATCCCTCTCGCTGTTCTGGCTTCTGAGATTCAGAATATTTTTTTTCATTTTCCTCCTCCAAAAACTAGGTGCGTCTTGTGGTCTGGTGTGTCATAGAGTGAAAAATACGGTATTTATTGTAATCATTAAGAGTGGATTTCTGTTTAATTTTTATATGCTGATATTATTATTCTTATACTATTCTAATGATTGCTCAATATTACTTTATGTGATGCAGGTTGCTTATTTTAAAGTTAGGTTTTATTATCACATTTTTGTATTGCATTTGATGGTTATAAGACGTCCATTCTTTGTTTCTTCAGCTTGCAAACCGCCTTGGGTATAGTAAGATAGAAAGATGGGATACAAATTAAAAGCGATGATGATGATGATGATTCCTTGAGCCGTGGAGGCTTGCTCCTTTCTGACTTCCCCTCCCCTCCCATTGCAGTTGTCTCCGCCAGCACACAGGCCACTGACAGATCTTCAGCCACGAGCCCCCCAGCCATCTCTGAACACCTAAGGACATCCAGTTCCGGGGCGGAGGAAACCTATGCACCCCACAGCGAGATCAGCCCCACGGCATCAGAAGCACCCACAGAAGAAACCCCCTCTGCCAACCACACGACTCACCCAGGCTCCTCGCCTCCTCCCAGGCCCGCCAACAGCACCACCAGGGAGGGGGGCAACATGACAACCGACACCCCCCTCACAACCCCCCTGGCCAGCTCCAGGGAGCCGCTGCTCACCAGCCGAGAGGCCGGATCCACCAGCCACAACTCCACCACAGGTGAGAGGCAGGTGAGGATGCCCTCTGGATCCTGGCAGCATCCTGTGCTGTCTCGAGCAGCGATATTTTGCCTGTCCGGGATTGGGGGCTAATAATCATTTTTGTAGGGAATCGGATTGCAAGGGGTTGAACTGGATGACCCTCAGGGCCCCTTCCACAGGTTCTCTGATTCTGTTAGGATCTTCCTGTAGACAGCTCCTGTATCTTCCGCAGAAGGGGTTTTTGAATGAGGAGCGTTCACGATGGCTTGCAATAATAATAATAATAATAATAATAATAATAATAATAATATATGTATACCCCACCCATTTGGCTGGGTTTCCCCAGCCACTTTGGGTGGCTCCCAACAGAATATTAAAAGCACAATAAAACTTCAAACATTAGAAACTTCCCTGAGGTCTTCTAAAAGTCAGACAGTTGTTTATTTCCTTGACATCTGCTGGGAGGGCATTCCACAGGGCGGGCGCCACCACTGAGTAGACCCTCTGCCTGGTTCCCTGTCACCTCACTTATTGCATTGAGGGAACCACCAGAAGGCCCTCGGGAGAGGGACCCCGGTGTCCGGGGTGGAGACGCTCCTTGAGGTATTCTGGACCATTTAGGGCTTTCAAGGTCAGCACCAACAACTTGAATTGTGCTCGGAAACATCCTGGGAGCCTATGTAGGTCTTTCAGGACCAGTGTTATGTGGTCTTGGCAGCCACTTTTTATCCTGCCTTACAAGCAGAGTATTAAAGGCACCTAAAAAAGGCATGTGTGTTTAGTGACGCACAGTGTATTTGGAGGAAAAACAAAACTCCTTCTCTGAATACAAAATAAAACCTGGAACAGACACAGAGTGAGAAGATGCAAGGAGTCTGACTGCAGCTGGATCAGGCCCAAGGGGGTCCCATCTAGTCCAGTGACTCCTCACAATGACCCCCCAAAAGAAGCCCCACAAGTGAATCTGAGCCACCAGTTGCTGCAGATTATGTGATGGGTGCAGAAATTCGACAAGTTACAACTTTTCTTCCAGCACGGAGGTGAAGCGCTGACAGCACTGCACCAGTTGAATTCCTGCCTGCTCTGTATGGCTGGGAAGAGCACAGGAAAAGGAGCAGGAAGCCAAGTATGATTGTCTTTCATAAACACAGTTTCAACAATGAGCACCTAAGTGACTGTGGAGGCCAATTCTGGATCCCCACGTCCTTCCACAGTGGGGACATTGGTTTCTGGGTGGGAGAAACCACCCAGAAACCACCCAGAGAAGCGGACACGGAGCAATGGATACAAACTACAAGAAAGAAGATTCCACCTAAACATTAGGAAGAACTTCCCGACAGTAAGAGCTGTTCGACAGTGGAATTTGCTGCCAAGGAGTGTGGTGGAGTCTCCTTCTTTGGAGGTCTTTAAGCAGAGGCTTGACAACCATATGTCAGGAGTGCTCTGATGGTGTTTCCTGCTTGGCAGGGGGTTGGACTCGATGGCCCTTGTGGTCTCTTCCAACTCTATGATTCTATGATTCTATGATTCTATGAGTTGTCCCGGTGAGGGTTTGCCAAGCGTGCCTTCCTCTTGGCACATTTCTTCCTCGTGTCCTGAGTTCAAGTGTCTTCAAAGCCCAGGACACCTTTGGTCAAGGCTGTTCTCCAAGTGGAGCGCTCGCAGGCCAGTGTTTCCCGGTTGTCGGTGTTTATACTACATTTTAAATTTTTTGCCTAGAGGCAGTCTTTGAGCCTCTTTTGCTGACCACCAACATTACTCATTCCATTTTTAAGTTCGGGATAGAGTAGTTGCTTTGGAAGACGATCATCGGGCATCCGCACAACATGACCAGTCCAACGAAATTGATGTTGAAGAATATTGCTTCAACACCGGTGACCACCAGGTGGCCCTGTTGCCTCACAATTCCCCTCTCCTGTTGGATTTTCTTACTGATGATTTCTGAATTGGAGGGGTCCCGGGGGTCATCCAGTCCAACCCGCTGCAATGCAGGAATCTTTTGCCCAACGTGAGATTAAGATGCTCCAGCAACTGAGCTCATGAACAGCTAACAGTGCAATTTGCTGCTGACTCGCTCCTGACAGGTGTGTGTTTGTGTGCGTGCAGAAACTAATGTACTATACGAGGGTAATTTTTAAAATAAGTGTTGTCTCGCCTGCTTTTGCCTGTGGCCCAGCCCACGACGTGGCCCCTCTGGAGGGAATGTGGCCCTCGGGCTGCGAAAAGCTTGTTTCCAGGGCAAACAATCGCAAGCTTCAAAGCCACGTGTGTCTCCCAACAGCGGAAGCCGGCGAGGACGCGCCCATTTCCCAGAAGCCCGGCCTGGTGGCCATCATCTGCATCTTTGTGATCATCCTGCTCATTGGCGCTGTCGTGGTCCTGGTGAAATGCTACAAGGGGAGGGAGCCGGCCTTCCAGAAGCTGGATGAGGTCCCCATGGTGGGTAGATGCCTGGGATTTTTTTTGGGGGGGGGTGGCTGTGTGGGGAGGGAAAGTCCCCCCCCCCAGTTCTGGAGCTGCGGTTAAAACTACACTTCCCTCCTGGGCTGGGAAGGTTGAAAAACATTTGGCATCTCAACAGAATCTCATTGCAGCTTTAATTCCCCTCTCTTTCTTCCCTGCAGGGCAAAGTCACAGAAGGTTCTCCGTTTGCCCATTTCCCTCCCAAGTAGCCGGGCTCCCCTTCCACCCCACTCCCCCCCCCCAGGGCCTGCCGAAAGAAGGGCCACATCCTGCTGTCACTTAGCATGTGCAATAATAATAATAACAATAAAAGTTTCCAAATTCGACCCCGATGCCGGTTAATCTGTATGTGTTCAGAGCACAGAATCATATAGCCATAGAATCGTGGAAGGGACACCCCAGTGGTCATTCAGTCTGACCCCCCTACAATGCAGGAATCTCGGCTCAAGCATCCCTGACAGATGGCCATCCGACCTCTGCTTCAAAACCCTCAAGGAAGGAGAGTCCGCCACTTTCCACCCCATGGTGTTGAGTTGGAATCTCCTCTCATACAACTTGAAGCCACGGGTTCGAGTCCTGCCCTCCGGAAGCAGGAGAAAACAAGCATGTTCCCTCTTCCATGTGACAGCCCTTGAGAGATTTGAAGATGGCTCTCCTAGCTCTCCTCTTTCCCAGGCTAAACATGCCCAGCTCCTTCAACGCTTCCTCATCAGGCTTGGCTTCCAGACTGGATAATCTTGGGACTTGGCTACATTCAATTATATCGTTATGATTGTGTTCTAGACATTTGACACCAGATGGCGCTGTTGAGCCACAATCCGTGTTTTCCTGTAACTTTTTAAATGAGTAGAAATCTGCGCGATATCCTTCTTAAATTGCGGTGCCCAGAACTGGACACAGTCAGGGCCGGATTTAGGTTTGGTGAGGCCCTCAGCTCCTGAAGGTAATGGGGCCCTTTCTATGTCCAGCTGTCCTTTGTCAACAACAAATTGTTGCTGTTTTTTGGGTTGAATATATGCTATAGGGTCGTTTATGGACCTAATAGGCATCTAAAGCTATTTGCACATGCAGAATGTCGGCACCCTATATATAGAAAGGAGCAAACCAGGGATATTTTAGGGAGCAGGCAAGCAGACGGGGCCCATGACTTACATCAGAGGAGCCGACACAACATAAAACACGGTTGCTGGATGTAGGTTTTGTTTTATTGGTTTTCTATCTTATATTCTGGAAATGTACATCGAGGTTTTTTCCCCTTTAAATTTTTTGGGGCCCCCAAGAGAGTGGGGCCCTAAGCTAGAGTTTAAGCCATGTTTTCCTGTGATTTTAAAATGAGTATAAATCCAGCCCTACTCCCCCTCCTCTGCACACCTCCGCAGAGTTGGGCTAATAAGTAACGAGGCCTGAGAGTTAATTAGTCACCCTAATTGCTCGGCCTGCAGGTCTCCTTGGCAGGAGGAGCTCAACTGGCAGAATAATAATAATAATAATAATAATAATAATAATAATCAGTGCTTCTTTCGGGGGGGGGGAGATGCAGGGGTACGCACGCATAGCCCTAAACATTTTGCAAATCTTTGTACTTTTGTGCATTTACTGTATTTATTTTCCCCAATTTGAACTATAAAATGGTGATTTTCTTGAGTTAAAATGAGAGCACTCCTAAACATTTTTTTTAGATAAAAAGCGCTAATAACAATAATAACAATAATTTTATTATTTTTATCCCACCCATCTGTCTGGGTTTCCCCAGCCTGTGGCTGACAGTGTCTTTCCACCAGCCTCGCAGAGGCAGAAATCTGAGTTTCCGGGCGCCTTCTAAACCCTGCGGAACAAAAAATAAATAAACCTGGACAAGATAAATGGCACCAGGCCAAAGGGTGTGTTTTGGGTGTTCCTCCGAAGAGGAGACTGGTTTTGCCCAGCTGGTTTTGGCAGCAGGGAGGCTGCTTTCAAAACTGGAGAGGGTTGCCCATCAACAGAGAATCTGCTCAGAGGGTTAGCAGACAAAAGGAAAGCTTTCTTTCTTTCTTTCTTTCTTTCTTTCTTTCTTTCTTTCTTTCTTTCATTCATTCATTTCTATACCACCCAATACCCAAATGTCTCGGGGTAATTCACATAAAATACCGAATAAAGAAAATCAAAACAAAAATAACACAAACTGCGGAACTCCCGGCTGCAGGAGGCAGGGATGGCTTTGAGCAAATTCAGGGAGGGCTATCGATGGCTGCTAGCTGCAATTATTAGCATTATTATTGCTTATTAAATCAATGCCTCACCCTTCGCTTGAGGGTCACAGGGTGGCTTACAGTATTAAAACAACCAGTGGAGCCCCTCCGTCGCCTAGGAGCATGCGCAGAGTGCCATGGCGGTAAACCTGGCCTCTAAGAATTCAGAAGGAATAAGAAATAACATGTTGGATCCCTCGTGGGGTGTTAAACCCAGGGAAGCCTGCCCCCTCTGCCCGCCAACACTTGGCAAATTTGTAACCGGAGTCACAAGGCTCTGGGTTAATTTCCCAACGCGCCCAATTAATCATTTATTTCTTTTATTTTTAAAAAATGTGTCTTGAAACGCAATTGGCGGGGAGGGGGGGTGAGGCCAGAGACCTCGGGCGATGGGCTCCCTTTTTTGCTGGGAAAGGCTTAGGGGGGCCAAGAGCAGTGGCCGGATGGCTCAGTGGGTAGATCTCTGGGTTGTGGGTCACAGCCTCACGTGGAGCAGAAAGAGGGGGTCGGACTAGATGCCCTTGGAGGTCCCACCCAATTCTACAATCCTATCATAGTGTGATGTTGACGATGAGGATGGCAGTGGCACAAACCCCGGAGTCCTCCCCGTTTCGGTTCTTCCAGTTGAACCAGTCATGTCCTTCCGCCGCTTCTCCTGCCAGGCTGGGACGCTTGCCAGGACTCCCTGGGGAGGAGTGGGGTGGGGGCAGGGGGTGGGGAAGGGTGCTCCAAGGTGCCTGCATGCCATGGGTGCTCCTCCCCGTTTCAGAAAAAGGGACCCAGCCTCTGCTTGGATTATTTTGCTTCCTTTTCAACCCTCTCCACCGAGCGAAGGAGGGAGAGAGCCTTTGTGTCGAAGTTTCCTGCAAGGTGAGGGGTCCGAGTTCGAGAAGCAAAAGGAGCGAGGGAGGCCTCCAAACTGTAAGTCCAAGAAATGCCCAAATCTGTTAAGAGAGAGGGGGTGTTTTCGGCTCTGGGCACCAGATACTGAAAGCACACAAAAGGTGGCAAACAAGCCTAAAAAGTTCAGGGTGGGGACACCCAGCAAGCAGTTGGGGGGCATCTTATCCCTCTGTACATATTAATGCTTTAATTTGTATTCATTGAAGGCTGTGCTGGTGATAATGATAATTAAAGGTTCATTTGTCATCTGTTGTTTTAAAAAAGGTGGCAAACATGATATACCATCAGTCCTGGAAGTGTTCCAAGCTAAACCTCTAGCACAGTTATTAAATGGGGCTCAGGTTTCAACAGGCTCACCTTAGAGCTATGGAAGCTGTCCAATCAAATTTATAACCAGACGGGCAGGGTAATAATAATAATAATAATAATAATAATATTCTTAAGGCCAATTTTCTCTGTCCCGCCCTGGGTCCCAAACGCATTATTGTGCCTAGAGGCTAATCTTCCCTCTGTAGAATTACAGATCCGGCGTAGGACATTTAACTCTTGGCTTTGCCTAAACTCAAATCCCCCCGGTCTAATATCCCTAGTGCTGCAAGGTCACAAGAGCGCCTGGTCTAAAATTGCCCATCCAAAACTTCACTCTTGTGGTTTATCAGCATGACATCTGCTCACTTTGGGTTTTAGTAAAGCAAACAGTCTAATTTGTCAGCGCCTAAATGATCTCGGGTGTCAGAACAACTTGGCCACAATCAGGAAATTTTCATTCTAGATAGTCGATACAGGCATTATTATTGAAAACAAAGTTCGGTGGTCAGTGCTTTTAACCCAGCTCTGATTGAAAACTTAAGTTGTGAGCTTTCTGGATCAACCCTGAAGATAGATTTTCTCATTTTCTTTCCCCCTCTTTGCGGGAACAGGTGCCGGCTCACTCCAAGGTTTTGCCACCATGCGCCGAAGCCGGACGACGGTGTCCTTTCTGAGTATGGAGGTAAGGGAAAATAATGCGCGGGGGATCCCTGTTTAGGGAAGCTTTTAATGTTTAATAGGTTATTGTATTTTAGTGTTTTGTTGGAAGCCGCCCAGAGTGGCTGGGGAAACCAGATGGGTGGGGTATAAAATAATAATAATAATAATAATAATAATAATAATAATAATAATAATAATAATGTGTCTGTGGGTGCAGGTTGGTGAGTGCCCAGCCAGTATTTGGGGTGAGGTTGTGGTTAATATCAGGTTACCAGATTTTTTCCCACTGATTCCGGGGACACTTTCAACTTCCTCCTAAACAGATGGATTTTGTCAGGGGACTGATTTGTGAATCCGGGGACCGTCCCCGGGAAACGGGGGTGTCTGGTAACCTTAGGTTAATAAGTCCACCCGAAGCTCTGGACCCCTTCCAGTCTTGCTCAAATCCCAAAGCGCCTTCTGCCCTCTTCTCTGCAAGAGGGTCTTGTAAATAAAGTCTGCCCCTTTTCCCTTTTGGGGTACCCAAGAGCCCCTATAGAGTCCTTATGCAGGTTCTCTGTCGGAAGGAGAAAAGAACAGAGGCCAAGCTGAGAATATTAGAAGCAAAGCAGCTTGTAAGCCTGATCCTCATTAAAATGTTGCAAGAGGGTCCTCACTCCCCACATGCAGGAGGGACCCCAAACAAGGGTGCGCAAGCTCTTCTATAGACTCCTGAAATTGCCCACCCTGTAGCCCAGGGGGGCCCAAACTTTTTCCAAAGAGGGCCAGATTTGACGAAGCAAACAGGCGTCAGGGCCGAGCAAAGCTTTTTTTTAGGATTGAAGTTGTTGAGTTCTTTTGACAACTCCACCCCACAGTTGTTGAGCTTTTTTTTTTTTTGCAATGCTGAGCTTTTTGGGGGTGTTTTACCCCAGGACGCATACTGCCACGGGGGCCGCATTTAATCGACCGGTGGGCCGGATTAGTCCCCCGAAATGGACTTTGGACATGTCTGCTGTAGCCCATGACTCCCCCCAAAAAACATCATCCATACACCCCAGAGGGAGGCAGGTCCAGAGCAGAAATCCTGCCTGCCAGGTTCCCTCTTGCTGGGTTTCCCTGGCTGAGAGCCTGGCCCTCCTTTGGTGAGGATCCAGACTGAGTTTCTGAGTCCCGGTCTCCGGCCGCCCTCTTTGTCCCCAAAGGTGCCCTTCAGGCAGGGAGACATGGGGGAAGCTTTTCCCCTTTCCATCCAAACTGCAGAGGAAGAGCGGAGGTCCCTGAAGGAGCCCAAAGGGATTCAGGACTGTTTCAGGCACGTGGTTGATACCGTAATTATGGATGTGTCTGCCTGGGACGTTTATAAACGTTTATTTTACACCTTAGACCTTATAATTCTCATCACATTAGTTCTGCTTCTTAAGTAGTCCTTGAGCATCACCTGAGTCCCAGCATCACTTGGGCTTGGCGCTTGCTGGTCATTTTCTGACAGGAAATTTTCCTCCTTTTAATCAAATAGCTCCAGTACTTTATTAAACTGGTTGTTCTGTGTCTCTGGCTACGTTTCTGTGTGGGATTTCACTTCGTTCAAATTTCAAAATGAAAAGATTCAAGTTAAATTTTGTAAGGACTATGATTTGGAAAACCGTTAAAAGGATATGCATTCAAATTCAACCAAGGGGAAGTGAGGAAGTCACTTAACAATGTTAATAAGTGTAATTTTTAGTAAGGTTATGATTTATGTTTGTTTTATTTGTTTGTTTGTTGTATAATTTTCTCTGCTTCAACTTCAGCCAATTCCAATCTTAGTCTCCTCATCTCTCATTCAGTGGAGGATTTTCCTCAGATTCAGCAGCTGGGTCACTCTGAGTCTCTCTGGCTTGGCGCTTGCTGGTCATTTTCTGACAGGAATTTTTCCTCTTTTTAATCAAATAACTCTTGTACTTTATTAAACCGGTTGTTCTGTGTCTCTGGCTACGTTTCTGTGTGGGATTTCACTTTGTATTACGGCGCTGCCACCAATTAATATGGGCGCAACGGCCCTTTTCCCCCTGGCGCCGTTGGGCTGTTCTCTCACTTCAAAATGGAGTGCCCACCTCACAGAGCACCACTTCTGTTCAACTTTATGTTTTTCATTCTCTGCTTCAACTTCAGCCAATTCCAATCTTAGTCTCCTCATCTCTCATTCAGTGGAGGATTTTCCTCAGATGCAGCAGCTCTGCACTGGGTCACTCCGAATCTCTTTGGCTTGGCGCTTGCTGGTCATTTTCTGACAGGGAATTTTCCTCCTTTTACTCAAATAGCTCTAGCACTTTATTCAACCGGTTGTTCTGTGTCTCTGGCTACGTTTCTGTGTGGGTTTTCACTTCGTATCCCGGCGCTGCCACCAATTAATATGCAATGGCCTCTCACTTCCACAAATTCCCTCACACTACCTCAGATTCCCTTGCAGGGGACTTGCGTGAGGTAAAACTTCACCATCAGGAGTCTCAGGCAGGATTTGTTCCAATGAACAAGAACGGTTTTCTTGAGCAAGGAAGTCTCTGACCCGGGGGATGAAACTTGGGAGGCCTCAGCCTACAATGTTCTTTCCCTGCAAGGTTTTCTCCCTTGTTTCGCCCTTAATCCTTTGGTCCTTTCTGTCCGTTACTCCGGAGGGACTTCCAAGGAACAGAGCCAAGAGATGGCCGCCTTGGGAGGTTTCTCTTTTCAGAAGAATCTCTCCCCTCCTGACTGGAAGGAGACCCAAGGAGACGCTCTCTTTCCACCCTCCATTCCTCCTCTTTCCGCCTCAGCCTCCCCGTTAATTCCTGGCCTCATTCCTCTTACAGGTGTGAGGAGAATTGTAAGGTCGGAGGTATAAAAGACAGTGGTACCTCGGGTTAAGAACTTAATTCGTTCCAGAGGTCCGTTCTTCACCTGAAACCGTTCTTAACCTGAGGTACCACTTTAGCTAATGGAGTCTCCCTCTGCCACTGGCGCACAATTTCTGTTGTCATCCTGAGGTAAAAGTTCTTAACCTGAAGTACTATTTCTGGGTTAGCAGAGTCTGTAACCTGAAGTGTTTGTAACCCGAGGTACCACTGTAAATGTGCCAGGCAAACATATACACAAATATATAAGCCACATGCCTGAAACAGTACAGGAAAAAAGTCCTGAAACCATTTTGCCTCTCCCAAATTGACCTCAAATGTTTCTTATTCGTATCTTAAATGTGCCCTGAAGGCAGGATTTGTGAGCAAAGAGACAATGGGGAGGTTTTTTCCCTTCCCTCCCTTCTTGCAGAGAAACATTTGGTCAGTTGGGGAGAGTCAAAATGGATTCAGGACTGTCTTCCTGTACTGTTTCAGGCATGGGGCTTATGTAGTTATGTATGTGTTTGCCTTGTAAATTTATGAACACCAAATTTATATACCAGAGACCTTAAATTCTTATAAGAAGGGGAAGGAATTACGGCTCTGCTTTTAGTCCTGTTGGAAGAATTCCCGGCAGGATAAGCGTCTTAGTTGAATTGAGCAGCTGTGGCTCCGGGCTTCAAAAACCTTTGCACCCATCTTTCCCCCAGGCGAGAGCGGCCCCAATCCCAGGAACGGCTTTGGCTGGCTGGCTGAACCAGGAGGGGGAGCCGAGGGGGCTCAGACCCTCAGGGAGTTAGGGCTTTCCCTTGCATGTGAAGACAGGATGAGGCCTTCTGCCTGGATCCCTGTAACCTCACTTCTTGGGGGGGAACCCGGAGATGGACCCCGGTGTCCGGGGTGAAGACGCTCCTTCAGGTCTACTGGGCCGTCTAGGGCTTTCAGGGTCAGCACCAAAACTTTGAATTTTGCTCGGAAACATCCTGGGAGCCAGTGTAGGTCTGTCAGGACCTGGGTTATGTGGTCCCGGCGGCCGCTCCCAGTCCCCAGTCTGGCTGCCGCATTCTGGATTAGTTGCAGTTTCCGGGTCACCTTCCAAGGCAGCCCCACGGAGAGCGCATGGCAGTAGTTCAGGCATGTCCAAAGTCTCTTTCGGGGGCTTGATCCAGCCTGCCGGTCGGTTTAATCTGGCCCCTGCGGCATTTTTTTCCTGGGGTAGAAGCCTAAAAAAACCTCAACAGCTTCAATCTTAAAAGAAGCTCAACAACCTCAACCCTAAAAATCTCAACAACTTTTGGGTAAAATCCTAAAAAAAAGGTCAACAACCCATGGCCCTTCGCTTTATCAAATCTGGCCTCCTGCAGTAGTCCAAGCAGGAGATAGCCAGACAGGGGTGTCCAGCGGTCAAAAAGGCAATTTCTGGCTGTGCCGTGGGGGGAAGTGAGGAGCAGGTGGGGCTCGTCCCCCCAAGGAAAGGAGAAGAGTAGAATAAGAAGAGTTTGGATTTGATATCCTGCTTTATCACCACCCAAAGGAGTCTCCAAGCGGCTCACAATCTCCTTTCCCTGTGAGCTGAGTGGGGCTGAGAGACTTCAAAGAAGTGTGACTGGCCCAAGGTCACCCAGCAGCTGCATGTGGAGGAGCGGAGACTCGAACCCGGTTCCCCAGATTAGGAGTCTACCGCTCTTAACCACTACCCCACACTGGCTCTCAGGAGCCCATCTGGGAGAAGGGAAACTCTGACCCTAAAGCTAAATCTTTGGGAGAAGAAAAGGCTCCGCAAATCCTGAGCGGAGTCTCCGTCCTCCCGCCCTCGGTCAGGGCAGGCAGGCCCTGGCTTGCCCTCCGGGTGCTGGGCGATGGGTGCCCCTTCTCTCCGGGTTCCTTGGCAACGGGTCACGCTTCTTGGCCTCTTTGTCAGTTAGCGGCGGAGGACCGGTGAAGAAAACAAGCAGGAATTCCCCCTCGTTCTGGGCTCTTCTTGGCCTCTCAGCGTGCCAGCTGCAGTGCCCACCAGGGCTGGCAGGTCCTTGGCTTGCAGATTGTGCTCATGCAATGCCAAGCAGGCGACCATGCCCACCTCCGGGTCCAAATGTGCTTTTTTAAAATACACAGTTCAAAGGGTTGGGGCTGATTTAGGAGCATATCCAGCCCGGACACCGGGGTCCCTCTCCCAAGAGCCTTTCTGGTGAACCTTCAGTGTGAGAAGCGAGGTTACAGGGAACCAGGCAGAGGGCCTTCTTGGTGTGGCGCCCGCCCTATGGAATGCCCTCCCATCAGATGTCAAGGAAATAAACAACTATCTGACTTTTAGAAGACATCTGAAGGCAGCCTTGTTTAGGGAAGTTTTTAATGTTTGAGGTTTTCTTCTGCTTTTAAATATTATTGTTGGGAGCCACCCAGAATGGCTGGGGAAACCCAGCCAGATGGGTGGGGTATAAAAAATAAATTATTATTATTATTATTAGGCAGGCTTTGCAAAGCTCTTTTTTTTTTTTAAGACACCCTGATTGATTCTTGTTCTCTCTGCTGGTTTTAAATGTTCTCCTGTTTGGGATTTGCCTTTAATTTTACTTTATACAGTATAACTGGTTTTTTCTAGCTGTGGTGCTTCACTGGCCTAGAAACGGTACAGGCCTTAAGCGATATAGTGTATTAATTATAATAACAGTTTGACCGTGGGGCGCACTCCCTCAAGGGGGTGGACGCTCTCCTTCACTGGAAGGTTTCTAGCAGAGGTCAGATGGCCACCTGTCAGGGACTCTTCTGCATTGTGTGTGGGGGGGGTTAGGGTTAGGGTTAGGGTTCCCCGGGCTGACGCTTGGCCCAAATCTCTTAACGTGTGCCCAGATATTGGGGAGGGGATTTTGAACCCGCAACCCACTTCCTCCAGCTCCCTTCCACCCTTCCTGGAGGCCAGGTCTGGCAGGTGCTCTCAGGCGGAAATGATTGGCAGCCGAGCCGTGAGAGAGAAAGTGGCCGTGCCTGCCTGTAAGTGGCAATTAACCCTCCCGCGGCGCTAATTGGCACCCCAGGGCAACCGTCAGAGAGAGAGAAAGAGAAAAAGCAGCTTGTTGGCAAGGAATCAGAAAAGCAGGTGCTCCCTCTGTGCGTGTTTGTTCCTTAGCTGAGCCTTTTCCCAGGTGCAGAGGGGGAGTTTGGCTGATAAACTCCCACAAGAAGAGGTCAGCTTCCGGTTTAAATGGGCACTAAGAACCACAAGGACTAGGAGCTTGTTTTCTTTTGAAGGGGAAGTCCAGAGCTTTGCATGTAGAAGCTCCCGGGGTTCGATCCCCAGTATCTCCAGTCCCCGAACCCTGGATTGCTGCTGTCACACTGAGCTAGAGGAGCCAAATCATGGAATCGTGGAAAGTTGGAAAGGGACCCTTTGGGTCATCTAGTCCAACCCTCTGCAACACAGGAATATGCAGCTGCCCCCAACGGGGACTGAACCTGCAACCTTGGCGTTGTCAGCATGCTCTAACCAACTGAGCTGTCCAGACTGACTGTTGGGCCCCTTCCTCCCTTCCTGTTTTATTTGGCATCATGAGGACTGACACCTTGCTTCGCCTTCAGAGGAAGAACGAGATCTTACTGCTTTTGTTCCCCCTTCCTTTCCTTTTTCTAAAATGGCTCGCCTTGCTTTTTCTTTGGAGCGATGTCATATGGAAGCAATAATAAATATGGAGGCGAGGGGATGAATTTTTTAAGCCTTTGCTGGAGGCTAATGCTTGCAGTTAATGGATGCTGTCCATAGATGGAGCTAGGAGATGAATCGAACTCGGCGCCTCTTCAATCAACCCACCCGCCCTCTCCCTCCCTCCCGCCCTCCCTCCCTAAGAGTCATCCTCGAAAAGTCTTTTCAGGGTGACGGTGATCCAGTAGTCATAAGGACATCCAAAGACCACCTTCTTCTTCTTCTTCTTCTTCTTCTTCTTCTTCTTCTTCTTCTTCTTCTTTCCCTCGTCATTGTCTTCCATAAACACGGTTTTAACAGTGAGTCTGTGACTGTGGAGGCCAATTCTGGATCCCCACATCCTTCCACAGTGGGGACATTGGTTTCCAGGTGGGAGTTGATCATGGTGAGCATTTGCCAAGCGTGCCTTCCTCTTAGCACGTTTCTCCCTTGCGTCCTGAGTTCGAGTGTCTTCAAAGCCCACAACACCTTTGGGAAAGGCTGTTCTCTAACTGGAGCGCTCACAGGCGAGTGTTTCCCAATTGTCAGTGTTTATACTATATATATTTTTAGATTTGCCTTGAGAGAGTCTTTAAACCTCTTTTGTTGACCACCAGCATTACGCTTTCCATTTTAAAGTTTGGAATAGAGGAGTTGCTTTGGAAGATGATCATCAGGCCAGTCCAACGAAGCTGATGTTGAAGAATCATTGCTTTGACACTGGTGATCTTTGCTTCTTCCAGTAAACTGGCATTAGTTCGCCTGTCTTCCCAAGTGATGTGTACAATTTTCCGCTCCCCTCCAGCCTGTCAGGTCCTTTACATATATTGCCACTCCCTTCCTGTTTTCTTGTTTGATATGTGCCTTTTGAATAGTTTATACTCCTCCATTTCTACATTTCAGTCATGAGTCTCATCCCACTAGGTTTCAGTTACCCCTGTTAAGTCGTATTTGTCATCCTGTATTAAGAGCTCCAATTCTTCTCGCTCTTCCCCATACTCTGTGCATTAGTATAGAGACAACCGAAACCACAGAATCACAGAACTGTAGAGTTGGAAGGGACCTTGAGGGCCATCTAGTCCAACCCCCTGCAATGCAGGAATCCTGCCCCACAGCTGTTCCTGGGTTGAGGTCAAGTGTAATCTGGGGCAGGAAGAACCAGATGTGCAAATATAGGATGGGGGACACAAATGTTATTCTAGGCAGCCACATGCACTGACCCAGAAGTTTCCTACCCCTTAGCAGGTTTCCGCAGCACTGCTGCAGCTTCCAACGATCGTATTTAATCCAGCCCTTTGTTGAGGACTAGAATCTTACTTTTTAAATTTACCGTAGTCCCTTATGCCTTTTATTCAGAGCTGTAGTGTGCCATTCCAACTTGGCTTCCTGTTTCTGATAGCATGGCACACAAGCAACAGCATTCCCTTGTGGTTCGTCCCTTCATAGCTGGTGTTCACAGGTAGACTGCCTCTGAACCTGGGGGTTCTCTTTATTTTAGGAAGATGGGCAATGTGGCAGCCGGATGAGGAAAGGGCGTCTCCCCAAATGGTCTGAGCACACTGCTGACCCCCCCTCTCTTTTCTCCCCCCTCCAGAGATCCCGAGAGCAGCTGGACTTGGGCCCCGGCGTCGGAGCTCTCCCAGGGAACGCCGTCAAGCGCCGTTTCTCAGGGACGCTGTTGCTGCCGCCCCTCATCTCCCGGCATGTGGCAAGTGCTGACCTCAGCCGTGCCCCGGAGCCAGAACACGGCAGGGTTGTTTTCACCATCGAGGAGACCGCCCCGGCCAGCACCGAAGGCACCAGCGTTATGAGGTAAGAGGTAGAGTTTTTCAATGATGGTGTCGAGAAGGAAAGACCCAGGGCATGTTGTGGACTGTCAAATCTGCACGTTTTTTGTGTGGCCTCTGGAGCCTGCACAGAGTGCCATCCTCTGAGAAGTTAGGAGCTAAGAAATGCCTCTCGCCTCTCTCTTTTTGGATAGAGTCTCCATTTTGTGCCAAGATCAAACTTGTACAGCCAGCATCCTCTGAGGTGGAGAGGGGGGATGTCCCTCGAGGGCCAGATAGCAAGCCTTGGGGGGGCCACATCTGACCTCTCCCCCAGCCTGGGGCTCACAGGCCCTGCAGCTCTGTTTACCTCTTAGATAGGAGAGGGGGGAAAAGATGAGGAAGATTGCCAATTTCCTTTCCCTGCTCAGGCTCCTGTGCATTTTTCACAGCTCTGTAGCAGGCATAAATCTAGGGACCCCCCGCCCCCGTTTGCCTTGGCGATAAAAGTGATTTGGACGGCAACATTTCTGCCTGCGAGTCCCCCTTCCCCGCATGATCCACCAGAGGCAGGAGGAAGAATTGGAGCAGTCAAACCACTTTATTGCTCGTCTCGGTAATAATTAAGCTGTTGCAGAAATTGACTGGCTGATTGATTGAATTTCCTTTGCTTTTCCACTGCAAGGCACAAAACCGGCTTCTGTGGGAAGAAGGAGGGGTGGGTGGGCAATCGTTTCGGGCAGATTAAATTTCAATTCTGGTTTAAAGACGGGCTTGCGTAGAAAGTTTCCTGCGTGATTGCAAGTTCAATTTCTGGCAGCATCTCTGGGTAGGGCTTGGACAGACACCTCTACCCACCGCATGAAACTGGAGGAAACGGGAGCTGGAGAGCTGCTGCTTCCACTCAGTGCAGCCAGTGCTGAGCTAAGTCTGATTCTGTATGAAACAGCTCCCTATTAAAGTCAGAACACTGAGGACTAGAATCTTGCTTTATTGTTAGGGGAAGGAACATAGCCAAGTTCCTGTATGGTTCAATCCTAGATGGCATCTTTATGTGGGGCCGGGAAAAAGGACTCCTCTCTCACACACCCTGGAGAGCTGCTGCCAGCCTGTGCAGGCATCATTGAACTTGGGGGGCCAAAGGCCTGGCTTAGCATCAAGGTACTTTCTGTTGGCGTTTTTACAGCGTCTCCCCCACCTCCCCTTTATGCGCATCCGTCAAAGGGAAGGAGCCGCTGGAGGGCGTTTCGATCGCTGCTTTTTCATTTCTGCCGGTTGCAAAAATAGTTTAGGGGTGTTTGTGTGCGTAGTAACATTTATTTCTCCCCCAGTTTGGACGGGGACAGCTCCCAAAGGAATAAACCAGCCGTGTCTGCATTTGCCTGGCATTTCTTGGTGGCGGTTTAAATGAGAACGGGCTGGTGGTGCAGCGAAGGGTGACTCAGCTGGCAGCAGCAGGGGCTCCCCAAAAAGGGAAACGGGCAGAGGGGGCACCATGGAATTGCAGAGTTGGAAGTAGTCCAAATCCCTGAGTCTCCCAGGTCTGAATCCGACACTCTAACCACTACACAACACAGTCTGGCCAGCCACTCTATGACACCCTGCTAACATCCATCACAACCTGCTCCCTGCAGTGGGAGGAGAGGCACCCCAGAAGTAGCTGGCGCCCTTCATGGCACCCGCCCAACCCATTTGGCAACCCACACGCAAAAAGCACGCAGGACTCCTGGGTTCTGTTTAAGGGGTCCTCTTGGTAGCCCACTTAGGGGGTTCAGAGCACGGGGGCTGTCCTAAGGTTGCTTCTGAGGAGCCGAGGGGTTGGGTTTGACACTCCGGATTCCTCGGGGCTGCGGCATGTTTTTCCTGCATTGCGGGGTGGGGTTGGTCTAGATGTCCTTCAGGGTCTCTTCCAGCTCTAGGATTCTATGTTCCCGAATAAAAGAAGAGCCTGCTGGGAGAGCGCGCCCACTCTCGTCGCCTCCGGCCTGAGCAGTCCGTCTCCTTTCCCGGACAGAGAGGGCGCCTCTGGTCTGACCACTGGGTGAGCCGTTTTTTTTGGGGGGGGGGCGGGAGGTGGGGCGGGGAGGAGAGGGCTGTCAGCAGCGCGGCCCCCTCCCTGCCCGCCTGCCTGCCTCCCTCGCCCGGCTAATGAGCTCCAAATAAATCTGGCCCGGAGCGCGCTGTCAGCGCCGGCTCTATATAACGGAGAGCGCGGGCCGGCGGGGCGGAGGCGGTGTCTGGAGCGCGCGGGGAGAAGCCGGGCTGCCCGAAGAAAGTTTGCCGCCTCGAGCTCCTTCCCTCTCCCGCCTCTGCGCTGCTTGGCCTTCAGCACCGCGCCATGGCGGACAGCACCTCCCGGCGCGCCCTGGAGCTGAGCCGCCAAGGCGCCGGGCTGGCCAAGCCGCCCAAGCACCTGTGGCGCCAGCCGCGCACCCACATCCGCATCAAGCAGCGCTTCCACTCCGACACCGAGCGGGACCGCCAGGCCCGCGCCTCCCTCCGGCCGGCCCTCCAGAACCCCAGGATGTCCTGGCCCTCCTCGCTCCACCGCCGGTAAGAGCCTCCCCTCCCGGGCGCGCCTTCACGGCTGGCTGGGGGGCGCTGGGGGGGGGGGGAGACCCTTCCTTAGCTCGGCTGCGAGCAGGGCGCACGAGCACCGCGCGTCTGACTTCGGAGAGATCTGTCTCTTCCGAGGAAACCGAATTGTAGAGTTGGAAGGGACCCACAGAGGCATCTAGTCCAGCCCCCTGCAGCCGGACTGCTGAGCAACCACACCTGGGCCAAGTGGGTGTTAGCGTGTTTGGGGTGGGAGATGGGTGTTAATTTGCCCCCTGCGCTGTCTTATGCTGGAGGAAGGCGCAGAAGTCGCGCGCGTAACGATCCCTTTTCTTTCCCGCTCTCCGGAGACCTCCGTATCCTCTGAGGCTCCAAAGATGCGCCCTCGGGGTGGATCGCGGAGAGGGGGCGTTGGGGGGTCTGGAGGGGCGAGAGAGGACTTCTAATTTGCGGGAAGTACCTTATGGAGGAGCAGGGCGCAGCAACAGGCAAGCAGAGCGCATCCTGAATTTGGAGAGGTTTCGGCGAAGGAGCTTCCTGTGCGCCCGGAGACTCTCTGGATGACGGCTCTTCGGGGTGGCTGGGCGACCTGCGAAGGGCGGGGGAGAGAAACCTGGCTGCTTATTTTGTGGGGAGGGGTCCGTCTCCTTCCCCCAAGGCGAGGCGTGGGGCCCCTCTAAGAACCTGTGCGCGCTCTGGCGCTCCACGGACGCATCGCCTCTCCTCTCCGAAGCTGCCCTTTGCGCTGAGTAGGGAATGGGGGGGTGCCTACATTTGGTGTGGGTTTTTTTTGGGGGGGGGGCGAGATCTCGCACTATAGGAGAAGCTTCGGAGCTGCGCGCATCCCGCATTGGAGAGGGTCTCTGCGCGCGCGCGCCCTGGATTTAGGATTGGGGAGAGCACAAAAACATGAATCAATTAAGAGTTGAGGGCAACGCCACGTTCCTTCTCGGCTAAAACGCGCTGGGTGTTGGGTTTTTTTTTTTGCGGGTGGGGGTTCTTTGGTTGGCGACCCTCTGCGCTGGTCCAGTGAGGGGAGGTAGGGGCTGGCATGGAGATTTTAGGGCTCCGAAGCCACCCTAATTTTGGAGAGACCGGGGCGTGGTCCGCAGAGCTTCTACCGGGTGTCTGAGAAGGGTCTTCGTGGTGGGTGCGGTCCGGGCGTGGACCAGGGGGGCGCCTGGCCAGGATGCGGGGTGGTCTCTGTCGCAAACCCCTCTCTATGGCTATCTGACCCAAATGGGCATTTTCGGCCCCTAAAGGAAGTTCGCTGGTCCTCGTTTCATCCTCCCCCCTCTAAGCAGGCGGAGGGGGGGGGGAATCTCCATGGCAGAGCATCTTAAGAGCCACGGAGCTGTTGTCCTTGCCCTCAAAACGATGCAATCTTCTAGTCCTCCTGATTCTGGTTTCAGCAGCAAGCCCCTTCATTCCCAGCCAGACCATTGGTCCGGGTGGTAGTTCTCATCCCTATCTGGAGATTCAGCCTGGAAATCTTTCGGGTGGTGCAAAACAGGCGTTTCATTGCTGAGCTATGGCGCTCCTCTAATGATATAGCAAGATCCTAGTCCTCATGGTGCAGAATAGTTCCACCCTCCATGGGACAGCCACTGCCTCTCAGCCTAACCTACCTTGCAGGGGGTGGTGGTTGTGGGGGTTAAATGAGGAGTGGGAGATGTCTAGATGTATTGCTGGATAAGTGTTTCATGGTTTTTGTATTTGTATAAAAACCAATAAAAAGGATTTTTCTTTAAAAAATGAGGCATGGGAGGAGAACCATGTACTGTACGCTGCCCCGAGCTCATTGGAGGAAAAGGTGGGGTCGAAACACAAGAATATAAGACAAATTCATGGTGCTGCACCTCTTTGCCCCTGACCAGCGACTGCATTGGGGTGACTTAGAGTTAGGAGCATCGGAAGGTCAGACCATCTGTTCATCTAGCTTCGTGTTGTCTACTCTGACCGGCAGCCGCTCTTTTCAGACTTTTCCTGGTCCTGCCTGGAGACACCAGGATTGAACCCTGAGACCTTTTGCGTGCAAATGAAGTGCTCTGCCCACTGAGCCTGCTTCTGCCAGCACCTCCCTGTGCCTTTGCCGCCTCCGTGCCCCGAAGGGAGGGCCTGGGAAGTCCGAGATGAGCTGCCCTCCTTTTATTCTCTTTCCGCTCATTTCCTCCAGGTCCTCCAGGTGCAATTTGCCAGCCTGGATGTTCCAATCCGACCGGGAGAGAGAAAGTAAAAGAGAATAATGAGGTTGGTTTCTGCAGCGGCTTTTGTGCAGAAGAGAACAAAGCCAGCCTCTCTCCCTCCTCTTCTTTTGCCAGATGGAATTGTCTGTGCAGGGATGGAGAAGCAGGAGATGGTTCAGAAATGCCTGCATTTATATGACTCAGAATAAGGCAGCTTCTCATACCTCCCTTTCAACCGGAACCTTCATTCAGGAGCCTTAGAAAAAAGAATCCTCCAGAGGCAGGGGCAGTCTACCTGCTTTGTGCTCAGAGTTAAGGGAACATTGCAGCCGCCTGGTCTGCTAAGGCAGCAAGTCACTGTCCTCTTAAAGTGGGGGAGAAAACGTGTCCCTTTTGGGGGGGGGGTGATGGGTGCAGACTTCTGGGTTTCACGAGCTGCTTTGTCAGGGCGAAGGCCTCATGCAGAGCCATGGAAACCCTACGAGGTTCTGTCAGGAACTGGTCTGTTTGCCGCTCAATCTGCCCCGCCGCTATTTTTTCACCCCCGCATTGCCACGTTCCTCCTCCTGTTCGCTACCATCTGTGCCACCGGCAACATTTGCCTGCCAAGAACCCGGTCCTCAAGGTGCTTCTGTTGAACCCTGACTTGCAGCTGCTCTTAGCTGGGTCCCGAGTGCTTCCTCGCTGCGTACCCAGAAGAAGGCCAAGTCCCCTCACCCCACCCAACGTCTCCTCCCCCCCCCACATTTTTTTATTAATTTTCACAAAATTATAAACGAACAAAACACATAAACAAACAAATATAAATCACAACCTTATTAAAATTACACTTATTAACATTGTTAAGTGACTTCCTCGCTTCCCCTTGGTTGAATTTCCATGCATATCCTTATAACGGCTTTCCACATCCCAGCGTCTCCTTTTGGCGCCGGCGACGCCACAGATGGCAGCACATTCTGCGTTTTATTTCTGGGAATAAAACCTTCAGCCCTGGATTGAGAGGCCCAGCGTGTGGCGTTTCTTTTCCAAGTGTCATTTTGGAAAGAGTTTGCCCTGTGGCACTCAGGAAAGGGCAGAGACTAGCATGCTGGTTAAATTCTTTCTTTCTTTCATCCGAAACCTCTCTTTTGGCCTTTTTCCCCTGTGTGGATTAAAGCTGAGCTCAGTGGAGCCTCCACTGGGCAGGGCTGTTAACCACTGAGGATCAGATGTCAGGGACACACAGACACACACAAAGGGAATCAGATGGCCCTGATCCAGCACGCCTCTGCTCGTGTCTTCTGGGTAAACTGGGTTTAACCACTGGGCACTCCCACCAACAGCACTCTCTTGCCAAAGAGGGTGCCCGTTGTGCCTCTGTGCAACCCAGTGACCTCTTTCTGCTGAGAGCGGCTGTGGAGCAAGCCACCCGCTAGAGAGGATGCTGTCTGTGCCGGCACCATCAGAGCAGGTGGTACCCGTGGAACAGGAACTCCCGGGGAAAGACAGAGGGGCGGCATGCTCAACGAGATTCTGCGATGCCCTGAAAGCCCTGGGACTCTCTTTGCCCTAAAGCACAACGTCCCCAAAAGGCTGGTTGACGGATCCATGCTTTGCCAAACTGCAGAGTACAGAGCAGATGGTCTCTATGGCAGTCTCAGTCCCTTCCCAAACTGAAGCCTGTCTATTTTTAATACCAAAGTCTGAGATGATTGATGGGGAGGAGAAGAGCGAGAGGTTTGTGTGTTTGTGTGTGTCACATGCACACTCGCACACCATCGCAGCAGAGCAATTTTTGTCTTGGAACAGAGTGCCACCTGCCATCTGAAACCCCAACGAGGACAAACCTTGTAACTAGCTTAGCGCTGAATATATTCGCAGAGGGGAAATGAAGGCTCATTTTGAAAAGAGTTGAACGGGACAGGTTCTCGAGGCGCTGAGAATGGCGGCAGCAATTGATGGCAAACAGACTTCAACAAAGAGCTTTGTGCTGTTATAGATTTGGGGGCCCCCCTAAACCCTAGAAATTAATAAATTGCATAGGATTTGGATAATTTGGGATGTGAAGGGAGAAATTTTGCTTCAGAGGAATTTTGCTTGGCCCTAGGCAAAACCACCTGGCCAAACCAGGGCCATTTAAGAAACAATATGGGGCTGTCGAGGGCCACAGGCAATGCAAGAGAATTTCTTTCCCCTTGCTGAGAGGTGTGGACAGAGACTGAGGGTTGTGGGAATGTGGGTAGCAGGAGAAAATATATTGATTAAATATTATCCTTCCTCACTCACGCTAGTGAGCTGGTAGCAGAGTACATTCCCCAGCATATTGCAGGAAGCTAGTTGACAGATTCGTTTGAATCTCTTGAGTTAAGCAAGTCAGTCTGGCTTGTCCACATTGGATTGTTCCTGGTAAATTCCCCTTTAATCCCTTTAAAAAATAATAAAGACACAACCGTCTTCTCTTAGAAGAAACAAGAAGTTTACTTACATTCAGTTCATAGTTTGATCCTGAAGGCAGGCTCTAGCTTGTAGTTACAGAAGAGAGAGTGGGTTTATCCCATGTGGGGATTGAGCCCATGTGCTGCTGGCTGAGAGCCAGCAGACAGCAAAAGACATCAAGATGGAATAAACTGAAGAAGAAGGGGGAAGATGGCTGTGTGACCGGCCCTTTGACGGGGGTCTGCTAGGGTCACGCCCCTCTACCTGGTCACACAAAGAGGGAAGATGCTCCAGACCAGGTGAGATAGGAAGTCCTCCTGGCTGGAGGAACCTCCCCCTCTGGGTCAGTCCACAAGTTGGAGTCTTGAATTGCTGGAGCAACAAAAATCCTTTCTACTTGCATTTATATCTTTATCTATATCTGCAAAGCTTGTGAGCTGTATGTATACAGCAACGCCTTGACCTGTATTACTGAAGCCTTATCTTCTGCAGCAGTTTTGAACCTTCAGTTGCCTCTGTGTAGTGACTGGAACTGTGGGCAACGTCTGTTTTGTGGGTATCTCAGCACCATAAATTAACTCTGTGCGGCATGAAGAAGTCTTCTCTTTTATCTGTCTTGAATCAACACTCCGCTCCGTCAAAAGTCCCTAAGTTCCAGTGTTCTGCGAGAGGGAGAGAAAACTTCTCTCTATCCTCTTTATCCATCATCATTTTTTTATGTCATGTCTGCTGTTCTCACCTGGGGGAATGAAAAAAAGAAAGGCACACTGTCAACAGGACCAACAACACTCTGAAAGTCTGAACATGATTGCTTTCGTTTCTGAGTTTTGAGGCTGTTAATAAAGAATGAATTTTTAAAACAACAACATGACTTTGCTGAATTGATGGCTTCCGGCAAGGATTTGTGAGTCGTCCTTGTTTTGATGGCACCTAGTTCCTCTGCGGTCAGTTTGCCCTGCCTCAGAGAGAGAGAGAGAGAAGGCATTTGAGCACCTTTGGGAGAGAGAGAGAGAGTGGGAGAGTAACTCAGGTGACAGGCTGGCGGGGGGGGGGGGGAGCGAAAAATTGTACACACCACTTGGGAAGACAGGCGAACTAATGCCAGTTTACTGGAAGAAGCAAAGATCACCAGTGTCAAAGCGATGATTCTTCAACATCAACTTCATTGGACTGGTCATGTTGTGAGGATGCCTGATGATCATCTTCCAAAGCAACTCCTCTATTCCGAACTTAAGAATGGAAAGAGTAATGCTGCTGGTGCTCAACAAAATAGGTTCAAAGACTCTCTCAAGGCAAATCTTTAAAAATGTGGTATAAAGACCGACAACTGGGAAACTCTGGCCTGCGAGCACTGCAGTTGGAGAACAGCCTTTACCAAAGGTGTCGTGGGCTTTGAAGACACTCGAACTCAGGACGCAAGGGAGAAACGTGCCAAGAGGAAGGCATGCTTGGCAAACCCTCACCGGGATCAACTCCTGCCTGGAAATCAATGTCCCCACTTTGGAAGGACGTGGGGATCCAGAATTGGCCTCCACAGTCACTTGCGGACTCCTTGTTAAGACCATGTTTATGGAAGAGCTGTCTGGAAAGCCAGGGGTCAGACCCAGAGGCATCTCCCCAGCCCCAGACATCTAGGGATCCTCATCCAGCTATCCTCATCCTAGCTATCCTCATTCTAGCTATCAGTAATCCAGAGCCTCAGGTGCCATTGAATTCTTCCATCAGCGTCTAGTGATTAAGCCCAGGCTTTCTCAAAGCTGGACTGACGCTTCCGCATCTCCCCTTGCGAGATCCTCGCTGACCTGCCTGCGAACTCTCCGCCAGACAGAAAAAACCCATTTCCTCCTCCTCTTCTGCTTCTTGAATCCCCAGGCCACAAATCAGGGGGAATGGCTGGGCTGCCAGGCAGTGAACCTCTGCTCTTTTGTTCCTTGAGTCCAGCATTGCTGCAGGATTCAGGAACCGTAGAGGTGCAGAGTGGGAAGGGGTCCCCCAAGAGTCATCTAGTCTGACCCGCCGCAATGAAGGGATGACAGCGAAAGAATCATAATCACCAAGCTGCTCTTCTGAGCCCCAGCCAGCCTTATTGGAAGCTGTTCTCCGATGAGGGCTTCAGGTGTGCGCCATCCTTTCTCTATTTTTTATAACAATTTATTGATTTTCAAAAGATAACAGAAAATAAAAACGAAAACAATACCAAAACAAAAGAAAACAAATTGACTTCCCTCTAGCCCCTTCCTTGGTTCCCTTATTTATCAATATACCACATGTCAATTTACTTCTTATCCGTTCATCGCAAAATTGCAAGTGATTTTTAAAACCCTGCTAATGTCTTAACCTGTGTACACTGTTTCTGTATATATGCAATAAACGTCTCTTCGTTGTCGTCTCTTCCTCTTTGTTGTCAATTTTGCCATTTCAGCATATTCCATTAATTTAACTTGCTCCTCTTCTTTAGTTGGGACCCCTTCTTCTTCCCACAGACGTGCACCATCCTCGAATGGCTTGGCAGGAGACTTGCCCTCATTGAGGTTGCTTTGGGGTCCCAGCAGATGGCTTGGGAAGCGGGTGGCGGGTGCAGCCGCCCGTCTCTCAGAATCTCCCCCCCCCCCCAGTTGTGGGAGAGTTTCTACCTCTTTGCGCCTGGCAGTTTTCCATCTAGAAGAAGGTTTGGGGCCTGGCAGGAGGGGCAGCGGCAAATAGAGGCTGTAAGGCTGTTAGGGAGAGACCGGGAGCTTCTGTATAATTGAAGGCTGTTCCCCCCACCCACCCACTCTTTTCCGCGGAAGTCGAAGCCTCGTATCCAGGGGGCTCAGGTGCAGAATTTAATTCCGAAGCCCTTCATCACCGAGAAGCCTGGAAGGCGTCGGAGGGGAATGAGAACGCTCTTCGAGAACTGGCCTTGGAGCAAAATCGATAAATATATACATATTCCTTTCTCTTTTCCCCTCCCTCTGCCTTCAAAGCGACTTTCCCCTAGATTGTCAACCCATGACTCACTCACTAGTAATTCCGCTGTGGGTTTTTAGTTTCTTTCGAAGTGGCTGCGTGTGTTTTTCAAAAAGATATACGCAGACCAAGCTTTACGATGATTCAGCTCTAGCTCTAGCTTAGCAGGGGAACTCTTGTTGGGTCAAGACCATGGGCAGGCAAACTAAGGCTCGGGGGCCGGATATTAGGCCCAGATATTCCTAAAAATGCGAGAGAAATATTATTGTATGCTATGGTAGCGGCAAGAATTCTAATCACTATGAATTGGAAAGGAGAGAAAACACTGACAAAGCTGGAGTGGCAAACTAAACGGTTGGAGTACGCTGAGTTGGCTAAATTAACACAAAAATTGAGGGGTCGCTCTGATCAGACATTTATTAGGAAATGGGATATGTATATAAAAAAATTCTAATGGATTATTGTAATAACATGACATCTGTGGCAGCCTTTGAATGACTTCTGCAGTATGATGGATCAGTATGAGAAATATAATATTGATGAAAGTTAACAAAAGGAAACAGAAACAGTGCGCTAGATAGATTAAGTGGTAGACGCATGGTGGGGTGATGGGAAGTCGTTAGGTATCCAAGAGGAACATATTGTAATGTAATAAGTTTTATTTTTTATTTTATTTCCTTTATAGATAATACTTCTATATGTTTCTTCATTTTAATTTCAATAAAACGTTGAAGATCGAAAAGAAAAGAAAGGGAGCAGCACATTTCCAAACCGGGTCTTTCCCCTGGGAGGTTTTGGCCCGCAAAGCGTGGGCCGCGGGGGTCTCTCTGTTCCTCAGAGTTTTCCGCTAGCTCCCTCTGAATCAGTGCCTGGTCACTAAATGCCGGCATGGGTGAGGAGAGCACCATTTGAGTCATGCCAGGCGCTCCTCCGGGTGATTCATGACAAACTCATGTGCTGCCAGCCCAGCCGAGTCGTGCCTGAGTGGCACCCCAGGGCCCGGCGAGGCAGCTGCTTCCACAGCCCGAGGGGCTTTGTTGCTGAACCCCCCGGCCGCCATAAAGAGATCCACCCAGTGTGTCCCAGCACGAAAATCTTATTTTTACCCTTTTCTCAACCTCCGACGTCGATTGCACAACAACCCGGTGCTTTGTTACAGCTGTCTCTGCTTTGGGAGACAATGGAGCGTGCTCCCGCGAGTGAAGTCCAACTGCTGCAATAGGCAGCGCTGAGGTGACCAGCCTGGGCTGTGTGCAGGGAAGTCTTGGGCTGTCAGATGGGGAAAGAAACCCCCTCTTGGTCTCGCTGACGGGGTCCGAAGGAAAGTAGAGCAAGACGCTGGGCAGCAGCTTGGCTGCAGGAGTTGCTGGAAGGAGGCAGACAAGGGACTCCATTCTGGATTGGCGTCGGGTTCACTCCTGAGCCTTTTCTTCTCCCAAAATATCCCGCAAGGCAGCAGAGGTTTAGGGTCAGTTTCCTTTCTCCCCTATGGGCTCCCTTCCCAGCTGGATCTCTGCCTCTTGGCCTCCACGAGAGCCAGTGTGGTGTAGTGGTTAAGAGCGGTAGACTTGTAATCTGGGGAACCGGGTTCGCGTCTCCGCTCCTCCACATGCAGCTGCTGGGTGACCTTGGGCCAGTCACACTTCTTTGAAGTCTCTCAGCCCCACTCACCTCACAGAGTGTTTGTTGTGGGGGAGGAAGGGAAAGGAGAATGTTAGCCGCTTTGGGTAGTGATAAAGTGGGGTATCAAATCCAAACTCCTCCTCCTCCTCCTCCCTCTCCTGCTTCAGCTCCTGCCTCCGACTCTGGACTGCTCTCTGCCACCGACTCGCCCCGCTCACAAAGCCCTGTTCCCTCTTCTTCCCAGTCTTCTCCTGCTTCTCCCTCATCATTGCCCCTCCCCATTCCCTGAGCTCTGAACCTTCTTCCTCTGGGGGTTCCCTAGCCAGTTCCCCCCACCATCCCTCTGCCTCCAACCAGCCCAGGCAATGCTAAGCTAGGTGGCCCCAATGGTCTGACTCGGTCTAAGGAGTCTTCCTAGGAATGCAACCTGGTCACGCAGTCACATCAAGGCTGTGCAAGTAGGCAGAAGAGATACCTGCCCTGTCGAATTTTTTCTTGATGGGTCGACGCAAAGCCTCCACCTCCCAGGGCAGTCTACCTTTCTAAGCGCCAGAAACTTTGGTCCTGTGGAGAAGCAGGAAGCGAGAGCTGGTGCTGCGTGTCTGTGTGGATAGGTGAGGGAGGAAGACCGCTTGGCTTTTAATCCTCCCTGCTTGGGAACAAACCGGTGGCAATACTTTCTTTTTATTTTTAAAGAAGAATTGGCGGGCCCTGTAATTGGTGGCTACTGACAGGCAAAGGGAGAGGATGATCTCAGGAATGGCCGTGACAGAGGCTGGAAAGGATAATGGCGCAGGACTGCTTTTAGGGGCGTGAGACGTTTGTGCGTGAGTCACCCTTCCCGACCTGTTTGCCTCTACTCTGCAAGTGCCGCCATTAAAACGTCTTCCTTGCAGCGAGCTGAATCCTGAGCAATGCGCTTTGGGGTCTTAGCAACTGTCATGCAGGCAGGAGCAGCATTTGGAGACCTCCTGGATTCCCCCCCCCCCCCGATCCCAGAGCTACACTGCCTCAGGCTGCCCCCACTTTCTGCTCTGTAGACAGCAGCCTCCTTCCAAATGTACTGGGCATTTTGCTGCAACGGGGGCAGCCCTCCCAGTGAGCGAGGCCCCGGGCATCTTCCCCTTGCCCCCGAAGCCTTCCCATTGCATTGCAAGCGGGTTGGACTAGATGAGCCTCGGGCTCCCCTCCAGCCCTACAGTTCCAGGGTCCTTGAAGTCCTTGGCAGCCGCAAATCCATCCTGGGTCCCTTCAGTACTGGCATCCCTGCGTTATAAGAAAAAAACACTGCTCCTTTTTGGTACCCAAAAGCCTGTATAGAGTCCTTATGTGGGTTCTCTATCAGTAGGAGAAAATAACAGAGGCCAAGCAGAGAATATTAGAAGCAAAGCAGCTTGTAAGCCTGATCTTTATTAACTGTTGCAACGGGGCCCTCACTCCCCACACGCAGGAGGGAGGAGGAACCCAAAACAAAGGTGTGCAAGCTCTTATATAGACTTTTGAAACTGCCCACCCTGTAGCTCAAGACCACCCTCCTCCAAAACATCATCCATACATCATAGAAAGAGGTTGTCCCCAGCAAAAATTGGAGTGTGTTGCTTCTCTCCTGTATGCCAGGATACCTGAGAATGCCTTATCTGATTGCCTTTCTGGGTAGCCACCCAGATGGGCGGGGTACAAATAATAATAATAATAATAATAATAATAATAATAATAATAATAATACATTATTTCCTTGGAGATGGTAAATACTTAGTTCCTGAATCTCTTACGCATATTGAGAGTATGCTCAGCTGAACAGATACTTGCCAGACTGTATTTACAGGAGATGTAAGCAGCCCCTACAGTCCAAAGACAATTGGAAAGCATTTCCCATCTCCTTCCTCCTTGCAGGGAAATATTTGAGGTCAATTTGGGAGAGTCCAAATGGCTTCAGGATTGCTCTCCTGTACTATTTCAGACACGTGGTTGATATACTTATGTATGTGTTTGCCTTGTACATTTATGAACATTTATTTTATATATATAAGACCTTAGAATTCCTAAAACACCTGCTTCTCAGAAACCCCTCAAGCCCACAATCTTCTTTTGTTGTTTGGTTCTTAACTTGCAAACGCTGGCGAGGGAGAGAGAGGAAGGCTCCCGGTTTGTGAGCTGGAAAGGAGCAAAATTACCTTTAAAAGCCCAGGTCCTGCCGAGCATGGAAATGGAGCGAGCAGCAGTCTGGTCGAAGGCTGCTGTTGTGCCTTATTAGCCCAGACCTGTTTATTGCCCTGTAATATGATGGTGCAGGAGATATGGATCTGGCTGCTTGCCTTCCGATCGAATTTAGCAGAGGGGAAAGTCAGGCTTCGGAAATGGCCTTTCCTGGAGAAGGAGGCTGCCCCCCCCCCCACCTCTTCCTCCAGCTTCAGGAGTTTTTGATTTAGAGTCTCCTGGGGGTACCAATCAGTTCTGCATTATTTGTCCCAGGGGGTGTTTTGGGCAGGAATTCAAAGGTCAACTGCTCTTTCAGCCCCCTGAGCCTGCAAGGACCAGAATGGGCAGCCTGCAAAAATGCGGGCTGCCAATTTTGATGGTGGAACACAGTTGGTTGGAGCGTGGCGCCGACAACGCCAAGGTTGCAGGTTTGACCCCCCATAAGGGACAGCCTGCGTTGCAGGGGGTTGGGCTGGATGACCCCTGGGGGTCCCTTGCAACTCTACAATTCAGTGGTCCCTTGGTTCTCAAACGGCTTGGTACTCAAACAACTTGGAACCCAAACTCGGAAGTAAGCGTTCCAGTTTGTGAACTTTTCTTGGAAGCCGAACGTGCTCCGTTTGAGTGTTACGCTGAGGTCTGTCCGTTTTTGCTATTTATTTTGCGTGTTTGTTTTTGTGGCTCTTTTCGGGGGTTTTTTCTGACCGTGTGGAACCCAGTTCAGCTACTGATTGATTGTGTGACTGCAGTACATTGTTTATCGATTTCCTTTTGTGGATCAATGGTCTCGTTAGATAGTAAATTCATGTACAATTGCTGTTTTAGGGGTTGTTTTTGAAAGTCTGGAACGGATTAATCCATTTTGCATGACTTTCTATGGGAAAGTGTGCCTTGGTTTTGGAACTCTTTGGTTTTGGAACGGACTTCCGGAATGGATTAAGTTTGAGAACCAAGGTACCACTGTACTATGAATTCATACATACACAGAATTCTACCTCCATCAAGTGTGTGTGTGTCTCTCTCTCTCTCTCTCTCTCTCTCTCTCTCTCTCTCTCTCTCTCACACACACACACACACACACACTAGCCTCCCAAATGCTACAAAATCTATTGCTAAGTGTGGTAGTTATTTTTCTGCAGCCATTATCGCACGAGACGTCCAGAGCCCCGGGCGGATGTACAGAGTAGGGTCTCCCCTGGGTGCCAGACCAAGGCCAGAGGCTGCCTCCTGTCCCCAACTGGAGGGAGAATTTAATATAGCTGAATTTCCTCCGGCTGTGAACTGCTCATCGACTTGCGCTTTTTATTTTTGCACAGGTGAAATTATTGTGGGCTCAGCCGGCCGGCCAGTGAAATGAGCTTTCCATGTTCTGCAAAAAAAGCCCAGGAGGTTTTGCAGCTAGTGAGGGATACAGGGCCGTTTAGGGCTTTCAAGGTCTGCACCAACCCTTTGAATTGTGCTTGGAAAGGTCCTGGGAGCCAATGTAGGTCTCTCAGGACTGGTGTTCTATGTTCTCCACTCCCAGTCCCCAGTCTAGCTGCCACATTCTGGATTAGTTGTTGTTTCCGGGTCACCTTCAAGGGAGTCCCATGGAGAGCACATGGCAGTAGTCCAAGCGGGAGATAACCAGAGCATGCACCACTCTGGCAAGACAGTCCTCAGGCAGGGAGGGTCTCATCCTGTGTACCAGATGGAGCTGGTGGACAGCCGCCCTGGACACAGAACTGACCTGCGCCTCCATGGACACCTGGGAGTCCAAAATGACTCCCAGGCTGCGCACCTGGTCCTTCAGGGGAACAGTGACCCCATTCAGGACCAGGGAGTCCTCCACGTTTGCCCGCCCCCGTCCCCCAAAAACAGTCCTTCTGTCTTGTGAGGATTCAACCTCAATCTGTTAGCCGCCATCCATCCTCCAAGCGCCTCTGGACACAGGACCTTCACTGCCTTCAAGGGATCTAGGAGTACCGAGAGCCGGGGTACCGATCTTCACCGCTTACTGCCTCCCTCTTATTTGGGGGTTCAGCCGAGTCCCCGCCATTCCCCTCTGGGACTTTGCAGGGCATCGGCCGTGTGAGCGATCGTCCCTTCTTTCGGCAAGCATTAATAGGCAAGAGGCTAACCCAATTAGGGCAGAAGGGGTGGCGATGGCTGCCATGCTGCTCTCCTCTGCTGGCTAATTCGATTTCCACCGCAGAGCAGATGTGTCGCTCGGCTTTTCTGGGAGGGAGCTCATACATAAAGGGGCCTTGGCGTGCGGGCAGAAGCCATTTACTCCTGAGCAAAGTGTTAGAAGAAAAAACTGCTCCTTTTCCCTTATGGGGTATCCAAGAGTCCTTATGTAGCTTTTTTATCAGTAGGAGAAAATAACAGACGCCAACCAGAGAATACTGAGAAGCAAAGTGGATTGTAAGCCTGATCTGTTATTTTCTCCTACCGGTAGGGAACCCACCTAAGGCCTCTAGACGGGCTCTTGGATACCCCATAAGGGAAAGGGAGCAGGTTTTTTTTTTCTTATAACAGAAGTTTTTAATGTTTGATGTTTTACCGTGTTTTTAATATTCTGTTAGGAGCAACCCAGAGTGGCTGGGGAAGCCCAGCCAGATGGGTGGGGTAGAAATAAATTAATAATAATAATTATTGCCGGTGCTTTTTTCTGGGGGGACGCAAGGCTACACATACCCCTAAACATTTTGTGAATCTAAGTTTGGCCTCATTGAGGGGGCAGTATTTCAATATGAGTAGGAAAATGAGAGTAGCCCTAAACATGAAGAAAGCACAGCGTTGCTTTATATTTTCTGCATGTCCCATGATTGTATTTCTTAAAAAAAACCAACCCAGTTGTATTCTGTGTTATAAATCGAGCAATGCCAGGAGCTGGGGTTTTTTGTTCTCCAATGCATAATCGATCACAAAAGCAGGGCTGCCATCTATGGGGAGGCAAGGGGACTGAACCCCCCCAAATTCAACCAGGTTCAATATTCTGCAATTCCCCCCCCTTTTGATAACGATTTATTGATTTTCCAAAAATAACAAAAGGGGAAAAAAACAGAAAAGAAAAATGTCATAAACAAATTAAACCTTGATTTTTGGGGGGGTCGACTTCCCTCCACTCCCCCTCTTGGTTCCTTTATAATATACTTGTTTATGTACGTCCATAAAACCTTACATACTTAACAATCCAATTTTGAAATCTTCTTCATCTTATTACAAGTGACTTTTAAAAGTTATACTAATGTAAAAGCCTGTACACAAAGCTTTGAAAATATGCGTTGAGCAATTGCCTTCGTCCCCCGTCCCCCCCAATAATTTGTCCTGCATAGTTCAGTAATTTATTTTGCCAATCTTCTTCTTTACCAATTTTGGGGACGCTGCGCTGCTGCCCCCTGGTGGGGCTCAGTGGGGCGACAGCAGAACAGCACCCATCTCGACAGGGGGTCTTCTGCCCCCTCCCCATGCTAGTCCACTGGCAAGGAAACAACGGGAGAGTCAGAGAAATATTCACTAAAAGACCAGAGGCTTTTCTACTCTGCATTATATGTTTATATGACAATCAACATCCCTAAAAAGAACAAAAGTGTATTTCTTTATGCAACAACTGCAGCTAGAGTTTTAATTGTCAAGTATTGGAAAGGAGATCAGATCCCAACTGAGGTAAGAGTGGCAAAAGAAATTATGTGAATATGCTGAATTAGCCAAAATTAGCTGTGGAATACCCCATAAGGGAAAGGGAGCAGTTTTTTTCTTATAACAAGAGCATGCAACGATGTCTTCTATTTCCTAAATAACTAGTAGGAAAGATCCGTCTAGTCCAGCCTCATGTTTCTCGCATTGCATAACCAGATATTATATCTGGAGATTGTAGAAACTACAAGTGGAAGAGTCGGAGCCTGAGCTCGCTTGGTTCCCTCTTCCCTCCTCATCCCTCTTTCCTTTTGTGTCGTCTGCTTGGCCTCTGTTGTTCCCTCCTACCGATAGGGAACTCACTTATGGACTCTATAGAGGACTTCGGATTTTTTTGGGGGGGGGTCGTTGAACTGTCCCCCTCCATTCCTGGTTTTAACACGCATGATCCTATTTTTAAAAAACCACAACCCACTTGAATTCTGTGTTCTACATCAAGCAAAGCCCGGAGCTGTTTCTTTTCGCTTTCCAATGCATTTCATATTAAAAAAAACAAACCCCAAACGCAGCCTGGCAAAACCACCAGGAAGTTGGGTTTGTGTTTTCCCACCGTCAGTCTCTCAACGGATGACAATGACGAGCCAGCGGCAGATCTTTGGGAAGAGCAGAAGCAAAAGGTCACGGCAACTGTTTGCATTTGCCGGGGTGTGTTTTTTCCCTCTCCTTTTTTGGGAGCGATCCTGACTGCCAGCGTAATTGGACCCGCCAAGGGCACCGCGATGACAGGGCAGGCTTGGCCAAACTTTGGGAGCCAGGCCCGTCACTTCTTGCCGTGTTTACTGTGACCAGTGCCAAGGCCGGATTGTGTCACCCGGACACAGGGGCTTCTACATTTTTAATAAAATGGGTTTTTCTGGACCGCCGGCTGCAAGCCTGCCCTGTTCAGAGGTGGGCTCAGAGGCCGGGCTGGTCGCACCCCCCTTTCCAGTCCCGACAGAGACAGCGATGAGGGAAACTTGGCACTTGCACTCAGCACTTGGAGCCCGGCCAAGGCGTTTGTTTAGCTTCCCAGCTGGGGGCTGGCCTCTCGGCAAAAGGATTCCTGGGACGGGACGGAGCAGAGGCGTGCTTCGCACTCGGGGCCCTCCCTTCGTGCCGGGATGGCGGACCCCCTTCTTCCTCTCCGGGATCTGGGCTTCACGGAGCGCCCCCTGCGGAAACTCTCCAGGGGCTTCCGAGTGGAGGGGACTCTTCCTCGGCAAGGCCTGGGTTCGAGTCTCGTGCGGCACCGAGGGCATCTGAGTCGGCTGGCAACACTCCCCATTGCCCGAGTCGTCTGAATTTGCCGGTCAGCAGGAACGATGTTGCCCTCCTCCAAGGCGCAAGGCTCCCCTGGGGGCTCCCCGGCCCCCTCGCCCCACAACTCGCCCGTCCTCTTCCGGAAGGCAATGGCCAACCCTGGCATGCGGCTACAGAGGCGCTTCACCGTGGCGCACCCGCTCTGGTAAGGGGACGCTGCAATAAGGCCCCGCGCTTCGGTCGCCTTTGAGTGGGTGAGGGGGGGGACCTTTCTCTTTTTGCATTTATTTTTTAATATCATATTGATTGAGTTTCTATTTTATATTGTTAAAGGCCATTCATCTTTTCCCATGATGGTATTTGCTCAAATGAGCTGTCGACTTCCCTCCCTCCACCTTACAGATCATAGCATCTACACTTTCCCCCCATTTTACATTATATCCATTTCTATTGTCAATTTTTAAACAAATATGTAGAAAGGTATATATCAACAACGTTACAAGTCTCCTTAAGTCCTGCAAGTGTTGTTAATTGCTTGCCATTTTCCATCGGATATTGTATCGATTTACTCCAGTCTTTTTGGAAAACTGGTTTTGGATTTTCCTGGTCAACTCTGCCAATTCTGCATATCCAATCATCTTCATCTGCCACTCTTGTATCAATGGTACCGCAAGCTGGGACAGAGCACCCAATGCGAATTTTACCCTCAAGAAGCTGGTTTCTGCACCAACCAAGAGGCATTGCGAGAGCTCAGCCTGGCAGAGGTACTTGCGGCCCCCCCAATGTCCCCGAGGGCCAAGTGGAGATGTTTTGGGGTCCACATTTGGCTAGAGGCTCTTGTCGGCACTCGCAAGGCGCCTGCAAATATTCCACCAAGCCCTCCAGCTGCCACATTCTGGATTAATTGTAGTTTCTGGGTCACCTTCCAAGGCAGCCCCACGGAGAGCGCATGGCAGTAGTCCAAGCGGGAGATAACCAGAGCATTCACCACTCTGGCCAGACAGTCTGTGGGCAGGGAGGGTCTCATCCTGCGTACCAGATGGAGCTGCCCTGGACACAGAACTGACCTGTGGCTCCATGGACAGCCGTGAGTCCAAAATGACTCCCAGGCTGCACACCTGGTCCTTCAGGGGCACAGTCACCCCATTCAGGACCAGCGAGCCCCTCCACCCCCGCCTGCCCCCTGTCCCCCCAAAACAGTCCTTCTGTCTTGTCAGGATTCAACCTCAATCTGTTAGCTGCCATCCATCCTCCAACTGCCTCCAGACACTCACCCAGGACCTTCACTGGTTCTGATTGGAAAGAGAGGTAGAGCTGGGTATCGTCTGCATACTGACAAGCCCCCAGCCCAAACCCTCTGATGTAGGTTAGCTTAGCCATTGCTCCATCCTGCAGCAGTGAGTTCTGCAGTTCTCCTGGTTGGACATGTGTCCTTCGACTTCCTTGCCTGGGTGGAGGGATGTGCAGATGGAGTGAGCAGAGGCCTCTGGTTCAAAGGGGTGCCTTTTTGCCCTGGGAGGGGTCCGTCCGTCACCACATGGCCCCCGAAAGCTTCCTTGCGAGCGGCGAAACGGCCCTCTGGGTCACCAAAGGTACGGTGGGCCGAGGACAGGGAAGCCCCCTCCGCTGGTCATCCCTTCCCAGATGATCCCGGCCCACAATGAAGCTTTTGTGTCCCGTTTGGGTGCCAGGAGGAGAAGCGAACCAGAAGGAAAACAAGGAGCGGCGTGTTTTGGGGGAGAAAGAGATGGAGCAATTTGCCCGGTTATTTCCCCAGGCTGGTTCAAAGCTGCTTTCGGCAATAAATAAAACCCCACTGGGGTTGAGGGGACACCCCGGTGGGTCCCATCGAAGGAGCCCACCCCCCTGGCCTTGTGCCCCCCACCCCACGACCCACTTCAAGACAGGCGTTGGGGAGACAATGGGGCGATTCTCTGCCCCGTCTGGGCTTGACGTGAGCCAGGGAAAGTGGCTGAAAGGGGGCCCTTTGTTCCCAGTCAGATGGGTTTTGCGGGGAGGGTGGGGGTGGCAGGGGCTGTGGGTGGGGGGGTCCTGTGGGTGCCCGGAGGAGGAAGACAAGGATGCTCTCCCCACGGAGGCACTCCTGCATCGGGTACGGCCTGGCCAGGACAAGGTGGGTGCCAGCTCTCCTTTCCGTTTCCCGGATTTTATTCAGGGATCCAGTGGCAGGGAGGTCCACAGGACCACGGCTGGATATGAGACACAGGGAGGGCCCACCGAAAGGGGCAGGATGCTATAGCACAGTTGCTGACAAGAGCAAGAATGCCCCCGCTCAGAGGACGCCACCGGCTTGACCTTTTGCTGCCAGGCCAAGTTCAGCTGTTCCTCTTCTCTTTTAAAATAATAACAATTTTTTTTCCCATATTGGAAGCTGCTCAACAGTTCTATTCCTGTTCGACAAAACTAGCAACTTCTTCCCCCGAGTTACCCAGCCCCAACATTTATAACCTCAACGACATACCATTGCGTTTTAAGGTTTATCTAATTTCCTCTTCTCTGACACATTTCTGCTGTTTTCTGCTTTGGGGAAATAAACTTTTCTCAATAGACCACAACGGCTTTCCCAGTCTTATCTTTGAAAACGAAGAAAATAATTCCTAACGTACAAAAGTGATAGAACAGGTTGGAATTAACTTTCCAATGGCTGAGTCTGTTTTCCCCTGCTTTGAGCGACAAGGAAGGAGATCCCGACTCAACGTCAGGAAGGACTTTCTGACAGTCAGAGCTGTTTGGGATGGAAGGTGGTGGCCTCTCCTTCCTTGGAGGCTTTTAAGCAGAGGTCGGATTGCCATCTGTCCCGGATGCTTCAGCTGAGATTCCCTCATTGCAGGGGGGTCAGACTGGATGACCGCTGGGGTGTCCCTTCCGACTCGACGATTCCCCTGATGTCTGTAACACCTGTGGATCTTGGCTCCCTGCCTCCTCCCTTCTCTTCCAAGTCCCTGGTGGGCCGCACGCTTTTTCTCTCACGGCGTCATGGAAATGGGCGCAGGGCCAGCAGGCGCGAGTGGCCCCGGCCGCTCCAGACACAGAGAGACAGCGGAGGCAGGCAGAGACTGGGGTGGGCAGATGGGAAGGAGGGGGCCGCCCCAACGAGAGGGATCACCGCTCCGTCCAAATATTGGGATTATTCCCCCATATGGGGCAGATTCACATGCACATATTTGTAACTAAGTCTGCCTTCAGGAATTGCAGGGGCTCTATATGCTAGCCTATGGAACTGCCTGCCACAAGACAAGAGGCGGCAGCCCCCAGCTTGGGCAGGGGGAAAGAGAGAGGCCCTCAGCGTGAGAATAGGAGGCCGTTCCTAAATTCATGAAAACTGGTCCATCTCCCGAGAGCTTCTCATCACACATATATATCTGAGATGAAAGCCTAGGAAGCGATTTGTTTTGACTGGGTCAGGAGTCGGGAGCAGAGGGAGAAACATCTGGAGAACTGAGGCTTTGCCCCCCATCCTGGCTTACGTATGTCATATTTTGGGGGGAGAGAACGAGCTTTTTCACGTACGCAGCAGCGACAGAAAATACATGGAATCCAACCGCTCTCGCTGTCGGCAGTCGGGAACTGGCATTCGTGTTTATGCGGGAAAAGTTATGCCTTTTCTTTTTAAAAGGAAGAATTAAATTAAGCCATAGGCTAGCGCACTGCAGTAGCATCCTGCAAGACTCATTTTCTTCTTTTCTTCTTTTGTTAACATTTTATTCATTTTCAGAAATAGCAGAAATAAAAACAACAATGCAAAATCAAATCAAATCAAAATAAAACAAATTGCAAGGCCCGTTTTCAACTCCCCAGTACTAGTCTCCCAGGGTGATTGTGATGATTTGGGGAGAACCAGAGTCCTTTTTGTTGGGGATAATTCAGATGTCCAAAAAGGTTATTTATATCTGCCACTACTGGGGCCCATGTTTTGTTAGCCCAAAAATGGAAAACGAGCAAGGGCCCAACCAAAGAAGAATGGCAACTTGAGCCGGCAAAATATGTGCAGCTTGCGGACTTAACATTTAGAATAGAAGAACATATGTTTAGTGAGGAGATTGGAAAACGGTTATTGAATATATGGGGGATATTGTGTATATTTAAAAACGCTGGCAGCATTACGATAAATTCAACAGTGTAAATAAGTTTTGATGGATGCAATAATGGAATACTGAATGGTTTAGTTTTTGTGAAAATGGGCAGGGATTTATGGCATGCAAAACGAACCACGGAAAGAGAAGGGAAGCCATTTTTGGGATGTTTAAAGGAATATTCTAAATTGTAAAACAGAAAATTATATATACCGTATTTTTCCGTGTATAACACATCCCCATGTATAAGACGACCCCTATTTTTCTTAACCCAAAATTAAGAAAATGCACTATGCACTATCCGTGTATAAGACGACCCCTGATTTTAAACTTTGAAAATTTAGGGGAAAAGATAGTCTTATACACAGAAAAATACGGTATATATAAAATGAAAATGGGGAGATGCGTCTGTGCTGCCTAAAGCTCCTGGGATGTAGATGGAACAAGAGAGAAATAGATCAAAAGAGGTGTGCAAGCTAAATCGTGGGACAATCGTGGTGGGAAATGGCAGGGGGTGGCTGTTGCTTCTTGCGCCTGACGCCCCTCTCTCCTCTCTTTCTCCCCCCAGTTTTGACCTTGAGAATGGCTTCTCCCCGGGACGGACCCCTCTGGACGCCCAGACCCACCCCGGCCTGGGGCTGGTGCTGCAGGGGGCCACCCCCCATGGCCAGCGCCGGGAGTCCTTCCTCTACCGCTCGGACAGCGACTACGACCTCTCGCCCAAGGCCATGTCCCGCAACTCCTCGGTCGCCAGCGACATGTGAGCATGTGCAGAGCGCCGGGCGCCAGGCGATTCAAAGGCAACTCCCTGGGGGTGTTGGCAGTGCAGTTTCTGTGAGGGAAGGTGTAGCTGTCAGTCAGTCTGGGGTGAAAAACACCCGCAGGCGCCTGGGGGGCTTGGCGTTTTTGGAGAGGGTTTGGCGGGGGAGGCATATGGAAATTGAATTCTGCTGGGTTGTCCCCCCCCCAAAAAAAGCCCCAGTATTAAGCCGTAAGACTCACCCCAGGCTTTTTACATTGGTGGAGGGCAAAACGCTCAAAGCAGTGAATCTCCAGTTCCCTTGAAAATAAAAATAAAAATATAATAATAATTTATTATTTCTACCTCGCCCATCTGGCTGGGTTTCCCCAACCACTCTGGGCAGCTTCCAACAGAAGGTTAAAAATAGATTGAAACAGCAATCATTAAAAACTTCCCTGAATAATAATCATAATATTCCGCTGGTGGACCACTTAACAAATTTGCAAGTCCGTTGTGGCAACTGCCATGCATCGCTCTAGATACATTGTGGTTTTTCATTGTATCTTCGCTGCTTCTTTTATTTCTCCATTTCTGCTTCTGCATTACAATTTGAATCCCCTAGAATTTTATAGAATTGGGAGTGTTCTTCCCAAGCATCAGAACGAAGCCTGAGGACCCCCGACCGCTTTCCGCATGCGGGGAAAGGACTCAGCGCCTTCTGCGATGCCCAACGGAGGGCAGGAGGCCTCAAGCTTTGCTTGTTGAAGTCCTGCAACTCATTTATCTGTTTTTAATCTGGAAATGCCAGGAGGATTTGGTAGCCTACCTTGGAAGCAAACTCTTCCACAATGCAGTAAAAGTGTAATTAATCTGAACCAGCGCCCTCGTCTGTCCTGCTTGGGATTAACAGGTTTTACCTCTTCTGTTGCAGGCATGGAGAAGACTTGATTGTCACTCCTTTTGCACAGGTAGGAATCTCTTCAGGGTTGGGGTCTGTGCTTGAAGGAATGAGAGTGGGAGGAAAGGCTAGGAATTACTAAAGGTACAGGAACCCTGTGTGTGGTTTTTTGCAATTACTGAAGGTGCAGGAGCCCTACAGAATTTTGCAATTATTAAAGGTACCCAAACACGGATGGTTTTTGCAATTACTAAAGTGCACGAGCCCTGCAGATTTTCGCAATTGCTAAAGGTACACAAGTCCTGCTGTTTTTTGCAATTGCTAAAGGTACACGAGCCCTGCAGGTTTGTGGTTTGCAATAGTGAAAGGGATTAGCCACGGCCGGCTGCATCGGCGTGAATGAGGGGGAGCAAACGTTGCATGCAGCTGATTCTGAAAGTACTGTCCTTCCTTCCTTCCTTCCTTCCTTCCTTCCTTCCTTCCTTCCTTCCTTCCTTCCACCCCCTCCAGGTCCTTGCCAGCCTGCGGACAGTGCGCAGTAACTTCGCCATCTTGACCCACCTGCAGGAACGCCTCAGCAGCAAGTAAGTGAGAGAGAGAGAGAGAGAGAGAGAGAGAGAGAGAGAGAGACTCTGCGCCGATTGAAAGTGTGAGATTGGGTAGTAATTTGGAGAAAGTACAGGCCTTTTTCTCCTAAAGTATCCTGCATTTTTCCATGTATAAGACTATATTTTTGCCCAGATTTTTAAAGTTTAAAATTGAGGGTTGTCTTACGCACGGAAGCTGCAATTAATTATTTCTTCATTCTTCCGAGAAATGTTTGAAAACCAGAACACTCACTTCGCTCTGACAGGGACCTGATCACAATCCCCTCTGCCGCCAGATATGACACTGGGGGCTCAGAGATGCTCTGTCTCTTACAGGAGATCGTCTGGAGTTCCCAACCTGCCGCCCACGTCTAAAGTCAACCTGCCAGGTGAGTTCCATCTGGGCCCTGACAATTTTTTTTGGGGGGGGAAGGGAAGGTGCCCACCGGGGAAATGTGGGTTTGCACAACTGAAAGCCTTCTGTCGCCCTCATGCCAGAAATCCCCTTTAAGAAACCCTACAGGGAATTTTTTTGCAATTAGGAAAGGTGCGGGGAAGCAAAATGCGGGGTGAGCAGACACCTAAACACACCGACTCTTGGAACCAGGAATAGTCAGACCCCTAAGTGTGGGACCTGAACTCCATGAATTTGTCTCATCCTCTTTGGAAGCCCCCTAGAATGACAGCCGTCATTCTCTCCTGGGGGAGCCTGTTGTATTTTATTTGTGAAGAATATTCCCCCTTTTAAAAAAGATTTTAGTCATAATTTTTCCACAAAACCAATGAAAGAAGTTGACTCACATCAGTTCACAGTTGGATCCCTGAAGGCAGACTTAGTTACAAAGATGTAGATGTGGATCTGCCCCATATGGGGGGATAATCCCAGTGATTCTGAGAGCTAGCAGAGCAGTCCTAGGTAGAAGTGGATCAAACGAAGAAGGAAGTCAAAAAGAGGTGCTGATTGACTCGTCCTTTTATTACCTGGACAGGTAAGGTCACATGCAAAAGGAAGGATGCTCCAGCCAGGAGGAACAGGAAGTTTCGACCGGCTGGACCAAATATTCCCTCGCATGTCTTCTCTAGCATTGCAAGGAATGTTGTACTTGACTGCCTCTCACGGATCACATCCCACAATTTATACATTTTAGCTCATTTACTCGGTGACAGGTGCGAAAGAAGGATATTCCCAGCCCCATCAGGAGACACCAGCAGGAACTGAACCCGGGACATTCTGCATCCAAAGCAGGCTCTCTAAGCACCAGGCTGTGGTCCTGTTAAATTGGGGTCATGCATGTTTTAAAACATGCAGAGCCTGAGGGAGGTGGCGAGGTCTGTGGCTGCCAATCAAAGCATCTTGGAGATTCACTGGGTCCGTGGCAGAGGGTGGGGGGTCATATCCCGGTTCCCAGGACCTTCCCGTCTCCTCCCTGCTCTGCACAAAGCATCTGTAGTCCGCTTACGACCTGGGAAGTTCCTCCCTCCCTCCCTCTCCTGCTTTCTTCCTCTCTCTCTTTCTCTTTTCTAATGCCACCTCTGCGGCTATAGCCTCCGATTGACGTCAGTTCTTTCATTATTCAAAAACTCTCTGCTTTTTGCTTCTTCCCCTGCCGTCGGTCTCTGCCTCCGGGCCTGCCTCCTTCTCTCTCTCCACCATGCCACCCTGACCGCCTGGTCCCTGCCTGTATTCCCCCTTTGCCCAACCTCTGGCATTGAGGAAACTCGTGAGCCGGGAGGTGTGGAAGCCACAAACGCACAGATACACAAGACTCAGGCCAAAGGAAGAGCTTCTGCAAACAAGGCAGATGTAGACATGGCCACTTGGAGAGATTTAAAAGGGGGCACCAAGGCTAGGCTCACTGCTAGGGGCAGAAAATGCCTCTGGGTAGGAGATGGGAATCTCCTGCCTGAAACCCTGGAGAGATGCTGCCTGCCCGTGTAGACAACACTGAGCTAAGTGGACCAATTCTCCTCCTGTTTAAACCAGCCCTTTATTTGGACTGGGGAAATGACCGCGGTGATGGAGCAGCTGCTTTGAATGTAGAAGGTCTCACCGGGGGGCACCCAAGGGTCATCCAACCCCCTGCAATGCAGGCTCAGCCCCTGGCGGCAGCGTCTCCATGCTGGGCATGTCCCCTCGAGAGCTGCTGGCGCTCAGTGCAGACAGGATTGTGCCTCTTGCCTCTCCGCAGAAGATGCTTCCCAAAAGCTGGCCGTGGAGACCCTGGAGGAGCTGGACTGGTGCTTGGACCAGCTGGAGACATTGCAGACGAGGCATTCGGTCAGCGAGATGGCCTCCAACAAGGTAAGGCGCCCGGGTCAGGGTGGGATCCCCAGCCCCAAAGGGACAAGGCTCAACCTCAGTCCACTAGCCACCATCCTGGATGGCATCTGGCCTGGGAGAAGAGGATGCTTGAGCAGCAGATGGGTCAGATCCAGCAACCAGCCTCTGTTTATGCTCTTTTTGCAAAGCCAGCGATGGAGAATAAATAAAGCGTTGGGACGCTGCCTCTCTGCCAGCTGCTTTTCTCTGGACACACACGAGAGGCAGAGGCAGAGAGCTTGTTCCCTGCAGGTGGGCAATTTAGCCTCCTCCCAGTGCCCACCTTGCCCACCCAAAGGCAGCTCCAAAGCAGGGCCAGATTTAGGTTTGATGTGGCCCTCAGCTCCTGAAGGCAATGGGGCCCTTTCTATGTCCAGCTGTCCTTTGTCCACAACAAATTGCAGCTCTTTTTTGTGTTGAGCATATGCTAGATGGTCATTGATGGACCTCATAGGTATCTCAAGCCATTTGCACGTCACAAATAGGAGCCTACACAACACAAAACACTGTTGCTGTCTGTAGGTTTTGTTTTATTTGTTTTTTATCTTATATTTTGGAAATGTACATCCAGGTATTTTTCCCTTTACATTTTTTTTTTGGGGGGGGCCAAGAGAGTGGGGCCCTAAGCTAGTGCTTGTTTAGCTTCTACGTCAATCCGGCACCAGTCGGATCCAGCAGAAGCCTCTGTTTATGTTCTTTTTGCAAAGCTGGGGATGGAGAATAAAGAAAGCGTCGGCAAGCTGTCTCTCTGCCAGCTGCTTTTCTCCGGACACACACGAGGGGGGGGGATAGCTTGTCCCCTGTGGCAGCTGAGCCCCCTCCCAATGCCCACCTTGCCCCCCCAAAGGCAGCTCCGAAGTCTTCCCCGCTTCTTCCGTCCTCCTCCTTCTCCCCGTGCGCGCCTTGCAGCTGCGTCTGGGTACCACCGCGCGGTAGCAGCATCCCCAGGCTCCCGCCAGCCAATCGGGAGGCGGAACGGGCTCCTGCCCCTCTGCCCGCGGCTTCTGATTGGGCGGCCGCCGAGAGAACAGCTCACCTGGCGCATCCCTCCGGCTCGGTGATGCAGGGGGACCCCCGTCGCCAGCGCTTCCTCCTCGCCGCTGAGCTTTGCAGAGAAACCCCCTTTTCTTTCTTTCTTTTTGCGGGGCTTTTTGGGAGGGGGAGAGATTTCTTTCCTCCTCCCTTTTTGGGGGTTTGGGGGCTCAGGCCCCCAGTCCATGCAGCTCCGTGGCCTGGCTCCTGCGGGGCAGGTGGAGGTGCGCTTCGGAGGAGGAGAGGAGGGTCGGCTTGCGAGCAGCAGCGCGCTGGGCAGGCGGGGGACCGGGGACGGTGCGATGCCCGACGCCAGCCCCCCGGGGTTGCTCGTTTTCCAAGACTCCATCGCCCAGGTAAGCAAGCGGAGCACAGGTGCCCCTTCCAAAGGTTGGCAAGCGAGGGGGCAGCAGCAGCAGCAGCGGGGACTTCTGTTCTGCTGCAAAGGTTTGGCATGGTTTTTGTTTTTAAAGTGCGTGTGCCTCCCCCCGCCAGCCAGGGAGGGGTGTGAGTGCACGCTTGATCTGTGAGACTCGCCATCTCAGGATGTTTGGGTGTGTTTTTTTAATTATTTAATTTGTTTAAAAAAATTTTTTTATTGAATTTACCATTTTTATCATCGTCACAATCATTCTTTCAGAAACAGAATACCTTATAAATCCTCAAACCCCCCACCCCCCACCCCAAGTGACTTCCCTCAACTTCCCTTTCTGTTTTTTGGGCATATTATCTCTCCCTGCTCGTTGTTGTTGTTGTTGTTGTTGTTGTTGTTGTTGTCCGCCTCTTGGTGACCCCCTGGACCAGAGCACGCCAGGCCCTCCTGTCTTCCACTGCCTCCCGCAGTTTGGTCAAACTCATGCTGGTAGCTTCGAGAACACTGTCCCACCATCTCGTCCTCTGTCATCCCCTTCTCCTTGCGCCCTCCATCTTTCCCCACATCAGGGACTTTTCCAGGGAGTCTTCTCTTCTCATGAGGTGGCCAAAGTATTGGAGCCTCAGCTTCAGGATCCGTCCTTCCAGTGAGCACTCAGGGCTGATTTCCTTCAGAATGGATGCGTTTGATCTTCTTGCAGTCCATGGGACTCTCCAGAGTCTCCTCCAGCACCAGAATTCAAAAGCATCCATTCTTTGGCGATCAGCCTTCTTTATGGTCTAGCTCTCACTTCCATACATCATTACTGGGAAAACCATAGCTTGAACTATACGGGCCTTAAATAATTCTTCTTCTCTTATCATTTTAACATCCTGTTTCTCTTTCTACATTTGTTAATTGCAAGTGTTGAGTCAAACCCTGCATGTGAGTCCATTCCTTTACAATGATTCTGTAAATATGACATAAATGGCTCCCAGGTCATGAGGACTGGAAGCTTGCTTTGTTTTTAAGGACTAGCTTAGTGGTAGAGCAAACTGCCCTGCAGGTTGGATCCCCAATGGCACCTCCAGGTAGGGGTGGGAAAGTATTTCAAATGTAAAAAAAAAAAAGACCCTTTCAAAACTTTGCATTTGGGGGGGACGACGACACCCTAAATCTCAAAGTCTTGCTAATGCTTTTTGAGGATTTCAATATTTACCAATCTCCCTAGTGAATCCAACAGCACCCATTGTTGCAAATGCTTTAAAAACCACTAAAACTGGAATATAAATCCATCGTTTTGCAAGCTGCCCCGAGTATGGAATCCCTCCTGCCCCCCCCCCCCGGCCTCCACCATTTTTTCATAAAATTGTTTTGCCTTGACTCATTTCTGCGTGTGCTGCAGCTGGCATCCCGTAATTGCAACTTTTATGGGTCTCCTGCAGTTCTTGGGACTTCTGAGAGACCCTCCCCACTTCGTATTCCCTGCTCGCTTTTTACGAGGAGCTGAGAGGCGTTGCCATTCTCTCCCTGACACGTCACCCCAAATCTCTGAGCTATGAGAGGCTCCGGGGGTCCCAGGCATTTGGAACGAAAACCGTCAGAGACTGCTGGCTTTGGGATAGATGGTTTTCTTTGCACCAAGGCCCCAACAAATCTCGCTTTGGGCCCCACATTTAGTTGCAGCTCCTGCCACCTGACTCGTTCTTTTGCAGTGCTGATGAGGACACTCAAATGCAGGGCCAGATTTAGGTCTGATGCGGCCCTCAGCTCCTGAAGCTAATGGGGCCCTTTCTATGTCCAGTTGTCCTTTGTCCACAACAAATTGTCACTGTTTTTTGTGTGTTGAATCTATGCTATATGGTCATTTATGGACCTAATAGGTATCTCAGCTCTGGGCATTTGTCAAAGGTCAGGTCAGTTCTACAGGGAGAGGAATCACAGCTATCCTGGAAGATCTTTCCCTCTAGATCAGTTGTGGGGGACCTGCACCCCTTCAGATGTTGCTGCCCTCCACCTCTCATCATCCCCAGGCAGCATGGACTAGTGGTCGGAGTTGCGTACAAACGTAGACTTGCCACGGACAAATTCAATGATATTTGGAATTGGTTTTTATAAATACCGTATTAGGTTAAGGTCTGGTTACCTACAATAGCATATTTTTGGGGTGTAATGTGTACATTTTTGTTGTCGTTCTGTTTTGTTTTCTACGTGGGTGCTATTTTCTTATCTTCTGTTGTCTCTTATCTTACTCTGTGCACTTGTAATCTTAATAACAATAATAACAATAACAATATATTTATACCCTGCCCATCTGGCTGGGTTTCCCCAGCCACTCTGGGCTGCTTCCAACAAAAGATTACAAATACATTAAAATATCAGTCTTTAAAAACTTCTCTAAACAGGGAATAAAGAGAAGATACAGTGATACCTCGGTTTCCGAACATCTCAGAAGTCGAACGTTTCAGTTTCCGAACGCCCCAAACCCAGAAGCAGATGCTTCCATTTCCCACATTTTCTCATTTGAAATTGCAGACAGCCCTCTGTGCCTCGGTTTTCCAACGTTTCGGAAGTCGGACAGTCTTCCGGAATGGATTGCGTTTGAAATCCGAGGGACCACTGTATATATATCTTTAAAAAGGATGGCGTCAAGCCACATCTAGAATGGATTGCTGTGTCCCATCTGCCCAGAGGCATCTCGCTGCCTCCCAGAGCCCTTTCCTATTGGGTCATGAGGACTAGATGCAATTCTCCCCGCTTGCCAAAACTCTCATCCCCTTGAAAACACGGCTCTTAACTTTGACCTGATGCAAATTCTCCTGCAGCGGAGGCTGCCTATGAGTTGCTCCTTTGAGTTATTGAACCATTTCCTGCTCTCTCCCCCCAGTTCAAAAGGATGCTGAATCGGGAATTGACCCACCTCTCCGAAACCGGCCGCTCCGGAAACCAAGTCTCAGAGTACATCAGCAGCACTTTCTTGGGTGAGTCCCCCAGGGCAGCGCAATGGGGAAATGGAGAAGAGAGGTTTGGGGTGGAAGGATTACTTGCTTGCAAAAAGGGGAGCGCACTTGCCTTTCTCCTTTCCTGCCTGGCCTCAGTGCTGATCATGACAAAGTTCTGGGTTCGAGCTGTGCTCTTCAGCAGCCCGTTCACACTCCAAACTCCTTTTGAGAGGCAAACTGTCCATAGCAGTAGTGCAATTCCCAGGTCGGGCTGGGAGAGGTTCTCCTACCCAAAACCCCAAGGAGTTGCTGCCGGTCAGTGCTGACAGTGCTGAGCGACAGGGACCAGTGCCGGATTTATGTATAAGCTAAACAAGCTATCGCTTAGGGCCCCACTCTCTTGGGGTCCCCCAAAAAATTAAAGGGGGAAAAAACTGGATGTACATTTCCACCATAGAAGATAAAAAACAAATACAATAAGACCGACATCCAGCAACCGTGTTTTGTGTTGTGTCGGCTCCTCGGATGTAAGTCATGGGCCTCGCCTGCTTGCCTGCTCCCTCAAATATTCCTGCTTTGCTCCTTTCTATATATAGGGTGCCGACATTCTGCATGGACTGGTTGCAGGGCAACATGGGCAAATAGCTTGAGATACCTCTGAGGTCCATCAAGGACCATCTAGCACAGGAATCCCCAAACTTGGCTCTCCAGATGTTTTGGGACTACAACTCCCATCATCCCTAGCTAACAGGACCCCAGTGGTCAGGGATGATGGGAACTGTAGTCCCAAAACATCTGGAGGGCTGAGTTTGCCTATGCCTGAAATAGGATCTATTCAACACAAAAAACAGCGACAATTTGTTGTGGACAAAGGACAGCTGGACATAGAAAGGGCCCCATTACCTTCAGGAGCTGAGGGCCTCACCAAACCTAAATCCGGCCCTGACAGGGACCAAGGGTCCAACTCTGTAAAAGGCAGCTTTACTGCGTAAATTATTTAGACCTCCAGTAACCGAGGTCCTGTTTGTGGGCTTCCCATCTGGCCAGCCACCTCCTTACGTTTCGATATCTGCTTTTTAAAAATTAAAACATCAGTGCTGGATTTAAAACACAGTGCAGGATGTGTGTGTGTGTGTGTGTGTGTGTGTATACACACATACACATACATACACACACATATATATATACAGCGAGTGTTAAGCAAGAGGTTCCCTTCCTCTGTGTCTGTGCGTTTGTGACGGAGGCAAGAGCGAGAAGAAGACTCTCCGGGGTGAGGTGGGGAGAGAGACCCCGTCTGCTCTCTGGAAACATCACTTTGGGGAGAGGACCGGCATTCCAGCACGCAGCATCTCCCGTTGCCATGGCATCGGTCATATTATTAGCCTCCTCTGACGTCAATCCTTGCGTGCCTCGGGAATATTGGGGCGGGGGTCTCCCTCGGAACAGCGGGAGACTCGTGCGAGGGGCCGGGCGGGAGGGGGATATTCGACATGGGCCGCCTTGGCTGTGTCCTCCAGCGACCATGCTCCAGAAAAGGACCAGCCAGGGCCCTTTTTAAAGGGGGGGCTTTAAAAAGAGAAGGGGACTGGGCAAGCAGGGCTAGAATTGAGGAGGAGAACGAGGAAAGCCGGTCCTCTCTCCTTCCTCTTATCATCCCCGGGGCCAAATCACAGACTGTAAGCTCCTTGCGGCAGGGACCTGTTTTCTTTGGGCTTTGAAAAGCTTAATGCAAATCTACGCCTTGTGGATAATTTATTGGGGGGGGGCTGTTTGTCGCTTCCGATGAGGTTTTGTTTCATCCTGCCTGTGGGAAACTGCTCTCCACACCCCCAAGAAAGTTCTAGTGTGCTTTGTTTCATGGTGGGCAGCCGAGAGGGTCGTCCCTCGACCCCACCGGAAGTGGCACACCCCAGAGTCAATTTACACCTGTGTTTTAATAATAATAGTAATAATAATTTATTATTTACACCCCACCCATCTGGCTGGGTTTCCCCAGCCACTCGGGGCAGCTTCCAACAAAATATTAAAAACGCAATTTATTTATTTTTAAATCAGACATTTTTCTTTCAATGAACGGCATGCAGTGAATTTTATATCCAACCCCCTGCCTGTTTCAGACAAGCAGCATGAGGTGGATATCCCAACCCTGGTCCCTAAAGAGAAGGACAAAGAGAAGAAGAAGAAGAAGCGGCCGATGTCACAGATCAGTGGCGTGAAGAAACTGACGCACGGCTCCAGCTTCCGCTGCGTGGCTGCCATTCCTCGCTTCGGGGTCAAGACGGAGAAGGAGGGTCTGCTGGCCAGGGTGAGGAAGAGGGCAGATGTGGGGCTTGGGGGAAGCTGGTTCCCGGTTCCAGGAAGCTGGTATGGCCATGGGTGCGGGATCCGATTGATAGAAGAAAAAACACGGCTCCTTTTTGGTACCCCAGAGCCCGTCTAGAGTCCTTAAGTAGGTTCTCTCTCAGTCGGAGAAAATAACAGGCAGAGAATATTGAGAAGCAAAGAGGCTAGTAAGCCTGATCATTTTTAACTGGTGCAACAGGGTCCTCACTCCCCACACGCAGGAGGAACCCCGAACAATGGTGCGCAAGCTCTTATATAGACTCCTGAAATGGCCCACCCTGCAGCCCAAGACCACCCCAAAATACATCAGACATACAACACAGAAAGAGGTGGTCTCCAGCAGAGCTCTGACAGCCCTGCCCTCTCCTCCTTAGGAACTGGAAGACGTCAACAAGTGGGGGCTGGACGTCTTCAAGATTTCTGAGTACTCCGGCCACCGCCCTTTGACAGTCGTCATGTACAGCATCTTCCAGGTGAGAGGGTGCCCTGGGGGGCGGGTGCTTGGCGTTTGATGGGGGGGAGGCAGTGGGGACCTCTACCAGCCAGCCTCTTCTGCACCACCCTCTCCCCTAATAATTTATTCTTTATACCCCACCCGTCTGGCTGGATTTCCCCAGCCACTCTGGGCAGCTTCCAACAAAATATTAAAATATAATAATTAATCAAATATTAAAAGCTTCCCTAAACGGGGCTGCCTTCAGATGTCTTCTAAAAGTCAGATAGTTGTGTATTTCTTTGACATTTGATGGGAGGGTGTTCTACAGGGCGGGCGCCACTACTGTAATCGATGTGGATCATCATAAAAGATGTGGGAGGAAATGATTCAGAATAGGAGCCACAAAGGGGAGGATGGAATTCCAGGAGATTCCATGGAATCTTGTTTTGATGATTCATGTTTGATAGATCTCTTTAAAATTTTAATTTGAAAAACCAAATGAATAAATTTAAAAGGGGAGAGAAAGAAAGAAGTCCTTCCTTTCATCTGCCCCAAATCTCCCGACATTCAGCCCACGAATGTGCGCAATTTAATTGACACCTGTCATATAGCCTCTCACTTGCTGAGAAGTCTCAGGCCATGGTGGGGCATGCAATGGGAGGCCCCAGGCTTCCTGCATAGAGACCCCGTTTTGAGACCCCCACCACGCTTTTTAAAAAGTGCTTTTTAAAAGACTGAGAAGTCAGGGGCGCCTTCTTCTGCACCCTTCGCCCTGCAGGAAAGAGACTTGCTGAAATCTTTCCAAATCCCTGCCGACACCTTCATCACCTTCATGATGACCTTGGAGGACCACTACCACGCGGACGTGGCCTACCACAACAACATCCACGCGGCCGACGTGGCCCAGTCCACCCACGTCCTGCTCTCCATGCCGGCTCTGGAGGTGAAGAGGGAATTCTGGGGAAGGCGGGGAGGGGAAGAGTTTGTGGGTCGCACAACATAACTCTGATGGCCTGTTTAGCTTGTGGCTCGCAGTATCATAGAATGATAGTGTTGGAAGGGACCCTGAGGGTCATCCAGTCCAACCCTCTGCAATGCAGGAATCTCAGCTTAAGCATCCGCAGTGAATCTCTAGTGGCAGAGAGTTCCACAGGACTGGGCTGATGACACTAAAGCCTCGGTTGCTCATTGCTTGTCAACTTGGGGAATGGTTTATATTGCAGGCTACCCTGCGGTCGTCAGATGAAGGGTGCCGTAGAGAATTACCATAAAATGAATGAGCAACAGCACTCCGGCAGTTGTTCATGGGCTTGTGAATGAATAGGAAGACCTTGAACCTGGCTCCGTAGTTGATTCCCCCATCAGAAAACAGGCTGCCACATTCTGCCCCGGCCTTGCAGTAATCCAGCCTTGAGGACCACAGCGGTCACTTGCCTCCTGGCCGTGCCAATGCCCAGCCTGGCTCCCAGTTTGAGTTCTGCTCACCCCATCATTAGCTTTGTCCTCCTCACTTTCCTCCCCTTTTTGTCTCCCCTCCAGGCCGTCTTCACCGACTTGGAGATTTTGGCCGCCATCTTTGCGGCCGCCATCCATGACGTCGACCACCCCGGGGTCTCCAACCAGTTCCTGATCAACACCAGTGAGTAGGCTGTGTCGGCTGATTGGGGGCAATTCTCGTCTTTCCAGCTGTTCCAGAGCACGTCTCCTTCTGTCCTTCCTTCCTTTACCTGGGGCAAAGTGGGGACGTCCCAAAGTGAAGTGCAAAAAGCGATAACAAGAAGTGATAACAAGAGGCTAGGATGCTGGACTAGGGAAAGGGCCTCTTGTAGCCTGATAGTTGTGCAAATGTGTGGGATGTGATCCGTGAGAGGCAGTCAAGTACAACATTCCTTGCGATGCTAGAGAAGACATGCGAGGGAATGTTTGGTCCAGCCGGTCGAAACTTCCTGTTCCTCCTGGCTGGAGCATCCTTCCTTTTGCAGGTGACCTTACCTGTCCAGGTAACAAAAGGATGAGTCAATCAGCACCCTTCCCTCTTTTTGACGTCCTTCTTCGTTTGACCAGCTTTTAGCTAGGACTGCTCTGCTAGCTCTCAGAAGCACTGGGATTATTCCCCTATATGGGGCAGATCCGCATGTACATATTTGTAACTATGTCTGCCTTCAGGAATCCAACTATGAACCAACTTCTTTCATTGACTTTGAATAAGATTGTGGCGGCTTTATTCTTTTAAGAGGGATTCAAGGGAATTTACCAGGATCGTACAATTCAATCTGAGACAGATTGAATTGTATAATAGTGAGAGGCTCACACGAGCCTGCAACCAGCTATCCGCTGTGCATGTGAAAGGGGAATGTAACTCGGCTACATAAAGGAACTTGCCAGCGTAAGTTAGGAAGGATACGAATAAACAATATATCCTCTCCTGCCACCCGGAACATTCCCACAAAATGTTGGCCGGCTGCTTCAAGCCCCTATGCGAAGCTGCTCCCTTACTCTCTTTCTCAGCCACATGTATGGCCTCCTCTGATCCGGAGGCATCACCTGTCAAACTGACCACCCTTTTCCCGTCCCTAGATTCGGAGCTGGCACTGATGTACAACGATGCGTCGGTACTTGAGAACCACCACCTGGCCGTGGGCTTCAAGCTCCTGCAGGAGGAAAACTGCGACATCTTCCAGAACATCTCCAAGAAGCAAAGGCAGTCTCTTCGCAAGATGGCCATCGACATGGTGAGGAGCTCAGGGCTTAGCTTACTGGGGGGGCTGCTGTTTTGTTTAATATTGCTTATTTTGTTCGCTAGATTATAAACGCCGTGTTTATTTGTTAATCCAATAATATGGCTTTTCCTTTAGTTGTGATGTTGGGCTTCTTTTTTAGTTGTTGTCTTGTTCTCAGTGTTTTATAGACTGCAATTGTTTCACTGCTGATTTGCTGCATTTGTGATGTTCTAATACGTTTTATCACGTTGTTATTATTTGTTGTTTGCAAGCCGCTTTGGGATTAATCTGAATGGAAAATGGCATAGAATAAACCCCCCCCCCCCCCCGGTTTCTGGTCTCAGGTCCTGGCAACAGATATGTCCAAACACATGAACCTTCTGGCTGATCTGAAGACGATGGTGGAGACCAAGAAGGTCACCAGTTTGGGGGTCTTGCTTTTGGACAACTACTCCGACCGCATTCAGGTGAAGCTTCTTTTGGAGGGGACAGGGGTTCGATGATCCTTCGGGGGGAGGGCAACCCCATCCAGGGCAGGAAACTGACCCATTTCTCAGACACACAAACTTGGCAGGATTCGAGCTCAGCTCACTTTTGCTCATCCATCCTGCCACTGCATCCCATTAAATTTGTAGCTCGGCAGTGTGAATCCAAGATTAAAATCAGGATATAATTTTATACAACATAATATATCATCACAGGGGAGTCTGCTGCCCACCAGGCAGACTCCTCCATCGGTGTCATTGGCATAATAATAATAATAATAATAATAATAATAATAATAATAATACATTTATTTATACCCCACCCATCTGGCTGGGTTTCCTCAGCCACTCTGGATGGCTTCCAACAAAAGATTAAAAATACATTAAAACATCAGTTGTTAAAAACTTCCCTAAACAAGGCTGCCTTCAGATGTCTTCTAAACATCAGATAGTTGTTTATTTCTTTGACATCTGATGGGAGGGCGTTCCACAGGGCGGGCGCCACCACCGAGAAGGCCCTTTTCCTGGTTCCCGGTAACCTCACTTCTCGCAGGGAGGGAACCGCCAGAAGGCATTCAGGAGGAGGACCCCGGTGTCCGGGGTGGAGACGCTCCTTCAGGTCTGCTGGGCCGTTTAGGGCTTTCAAGGTCAGCACCAACACTTTGAATTGTGCTCGGAAACGTCCTGGGAGTCCAATACGTTTCTCCAAATGTCCCCGAGGGTTCACGCTTGACAGCGATGCCTATCTGCCCTTCCAGGTGCTGCAGAACATCGTTCACTGCGCAGACCTCAGCAACCCGACCAAACCCCTGGAGCTGTACCGCCAGTGGACGGACCGGATCATGGTGGAATTCTTCCACCAGGGAGACCGGGAGCGGGAGAAGGGCATGGAGATCAGCCCCATGTGCGACAAGCACAACGCCTCCATAGAGAAGTCCCAGGTGGGTGCGCCAAGGAGGGCTTGCGGATGGGTTGGGGGGGGAGCACCCTCCAAGGAGGAGCCACACCTGGAAACAAGGGGGCTTCCTGTGGAAATACACTGTCTTTCGAGTTACAGCTTCATCTCCCTACACAATTGTGAGCCTTTCCGATGCCGATTGTAGGTTCAAATATTTCTCGCTGTCCGGTTTCTGTGACCATTCACCAAACTTTCTGCTTGCACCTTGTAGGATTCCCTTTTGGAGGGGGCCACAGACATCTTCTGCATCTGGTTTCCTAATTTATTTTATTTAATGTTTTGACCCAACGTGGACAGCTTTTTCCCTTTTCTTAAGGAGAGTGGGTGGCGCCTCCGGTCCATTTCTGCGTTTTGCCAGCTGGTTTCCAGTCACACCTTGCAGAAATGCATTCTTTTATTTTACTTTTTGAGTTGAGACTGGGTGTTCCTTGCTTCTGCACCACTTTGTGCTGTGTGTCCTCTCAGCCCCTGCCTTTGTCTCCCTTCTGGCAGGTGGGATTCATTGACTACATCGCTCACCCGCTCTGGGAAACCTGGGCTGACCTCGTCCACCCGGACGCCCAGGAGATCTTGGACACCCTCGAAGACAACCGCGAATGGTACCAGAGTATGATCCCCCACAGTCCCCCACCGCCCCCCGACGGGCTGGCGTCTGAGAAAGGGGCCCCTGACAAGTTCCAGTTCCAGCTCACGTTGGAAGAGGAAGACGGAGAGGATTCGGGCGCCGAGAGCCCCCTGGAAGAAGACCACAGCGAGGCGAAAACCCCAGGGACCACCGATGACTCAGAGTCGGCCCCTGAGCCTCTGTCGTCCCCCATGGACAAGCAGGGCAGCCCCCCAAGGAACGTCCTGGCGATGCAGAACTTTGATAACCAGAGGACACTCTTGCAGAGGGACGGGGGCTCTGCCACAGGGGCCACCACCAAAAGGAGGACAAGCGAGGCCGGTCTTGATCAAGAAGGGAATATCGCCTTCCTACCCCTTGGGACGTAAGGGGGGAAGTGGGGTTGGGGAAAAGGCACTGTTGTCGCTCCATCTTGGCGGCGTCACGGGGTGGGTGTGTCTTGAAGGCCTCTCCACCACTGGAAAAGGTCCGCCATGGTGGTTTCCTTGCCCTCTTCCTGAGAAAACTGTGGAAGAACGCCAATGGCGGGCATGTGCCCAGGGGCAGAAGGCCACGCCTCGCCCCTCCTGTCTTCCTCCCAGCATTTTCCGCCCATGGAGCCCGGGTTGTGCCACAGGCCCAGCCGTGGGGAGAAATCTTCCCCCTTCCTCCTGGGACCTGTGTGGTTCCGATGGGGACTGAGCCCACGGGAGAAGAGGATCCATGCTTTGTGGGCAGAGGGTCGCGAGTTCCGTCCCTGACAACTCCCATTTTTTTGTTTTTTGAAAAATGATTTTGGGTAACCTTGCCGGGCTGAGAAAAGGCCTTTCTCCCCGTCTGTGAGACTGACTTTGAGGATCCGTTGGGGGTCGGTCTAAACACACATGAACCGCCCGACTTGCATTCTCTCCAAATGTTGGTTTCACTGGTGGGGTGGCGGAGCTTGGCCTGTGCGTGGTCCAGGTTCGAATTCCGCTTCTTGGTCCAGGTTCGAATCCCGCTTCGGCTTGAGACCTTGCGTGCGACGTGGGGATGGATGGGTGAGTTGCACTGGACTTGAAAAGGCCCCTTTGGGTGTTGCAAGCGGAGGGCTGTGCAGAGAGAAAGCACCCAACGCCGCTCTCCCCAGCACAAGCCAACCAGTATCTCTCCAGTGAGAAATTGCCTCCGGTTATTGCTCTTCCCCCAACAGGCTCCCCCTTGGGAGCAAGAAGCCCTTGCCCTGCAATGGGAGATTCACCTCCTTTACCTTCTCCCTTTCTAAGTCTGCTCCTGGAACCTGCAGGAATCCAGGCCTTGCTCCACGTTTTCTCGCCCCCGATAGCCGCGCTGGAAACAAACTTCGGCAGGCTAACGTCCCGCGCTGTCTTTTCTCCTCTATGGAAATATTTATAGACAGCTATTTTTAAAAAAGAAGAAGAAATCTGCCATGTTTTTTCTCTTCAAGGCACTGCTTCGGAATGAAAACACCCCTTACATTTCCTCCCCCACCCTTTCCATTTTCCATTTCCCCCTTTTGCAGTGTCCCCCCCCCCCCCCGAAAGGGCAGAATGGATATAAATACTTTCAGGATTTGGGAAGAGATGAAGCTGGGTATTTTTAAAAGGAGATTGGGGTTGGGGAAGTTCTTGGGAACAAAATAGGAAGTGAATAAGAGGGGGAGAGACCCTGCGGGGTTAATTCATCTTTAGAGCAGACCCCTTAAGACTCTAAGAATCTTATATACAGTGGTGCCTTGGTTCTCAAACTAAATCCGTTCCGGAATTCCGTTCCAAAACCAAAGAGTGTTTTCCCATAGGAAAATAAGACAGTATTGTAGATGGTAAATTTCTTTTAAAAATCTTGGCTGCACTGATGATAGTCATTGTTTGGATGGGGGGCTTTTATCCATTTCCGCAGTCACACAATCAATCCATCAGTAGCTGAACTGGGTTCCGCACGGTTACAGAAACAAATGAACAGAAAAAGCCTCAGAAACAAAAATGCAAAATAAAGAGCAAAAACCAAAGCGCCAAACTTAATCCGTTCCGGAAGTCCGTTTTGACTTCCGAAATGTTCGAAAACCAAGTATGGCTTCTGATGGCTGCAGGCACCCAGGAAACAATAGCCGACAGCCGCATTGGACGATCGGCTTCTGAAAAACGTTCCAAAACCGGAACACTCACTTCCAGGTTTTCGGCATTTGGGAACCAAGACATTTGAGTACAAAGGTACCACTGTGCAAGCGAGGAAATTGGGGTGGGGGGGCGTCCCCAAGCCACAGCAAACGAGGATACCACCTTTAATTTATTAGATGAGTATACATTTTACAGAGTTTTTGTAGCCTTAAGTTTTAACAATAATAACCTGGACGTGTTGAATTTGAAGTGTGCTAACCCTCACAACCAGTCCGCTCACTCCTATTTCGTTGTCCGATACTGATATTACTGTGACTTGCGTTCAGAAACACTGCATTATGTGTGCGTATATAATATTTTTTCCCCACATGGCACTTTGAGTTTCCTGACTGGCTGCTGAGCCCTTGGCTGGGAACCGCACCTTGTTTTTCTACGGCACCTTGTCTCCCCCAGTATAATTTCCATGTAAAAAAACCAAATGCTGACTTATTTTATTTTATATATATTTTTAAAATCATGCTATAAAGCTACAGCACTTGAAACCTAAGTCTCTGCACCAAAGATCTTGCGATAACAGAAAAATGGCCAAAAAAAATGTTGGTGGGTGGGAAGATGGAAGTGCAGTGAGTTCGTTGTGATTATTATGATTTATGGAATTTATATACCGCCCTATACCCAGAGGTCTCAGGGCGGTTTGCAGTGGCAGTGATGAGGCGAGGGAGAAGGAGATACAGGAAAATTTGGGAAGAAATTCAAAGGAAGAGAGAGGCGACAATATGATGGCTGAGAACACATTTATTATTACAGTATTATTATTATTATATATACACCACTTCATTGTTAAAAAAAACCTTAGAATCAGATGGGCGGGGTACAAATAATAAAATTATTATTATTACGCTTATTAAGGGCACCAGAGGCTACTAGGCAATATGAAAGGGCCCTCTGAGCATGGGGCGACCTCCTTTTTTAAACCTTCCCTCTTTCCCCCAGAATACACTTTGAGAGGCATCGTTAAGGCATCATCACTACATCACTAGCATGCCACAAATGGGGAGGGGTAAAAGGTAAAAAATAAAGGGCCCCCGGATGGTGAAGTCCAGCCAAAGGCGACTATGGGGTGGCTGCGCTCATCTTGCTTTCAGGCCGAGGGAGCCGGCGTTTGTCCGCAGACAGCTTTCTGGATCATGTGGCCAGCAGGAGAAACGCTTCTGGAGCAGCGGGACACCGTGACGGAAACCAGAGTGCACGGAAACGCCGTTTACCTTCCCGCCGCAGCAGTTTATCTACTTGCGCTGGTCTGCTTCCGAACTGGTAGGTTGGCAGGAGCTGGGACAGAGCAACGGGAGCTCACCCCGTTGTGTGGATTCGAACCGCTGACCTTCTGATCAGCAAGCCCAAGAGGCTCAGTGGCTTAGTCCAGGGGCGGCCAACTCCCAAGAGACTGTGATCTACTCACAGTTAAAGACTGGCAGTGATCTACCAGCTTTTTTGGGGGGTTCAGGTCAAAGTTGCTGGGCTTTTTTTAAGGAAGAAATGCCCCATTTGGGGAGGGAGGACGAAAGCCCCATTTTTTGGGGGTGCGGGGCAATTTAAATGTTGAACTTTTTTTGGGGGGGAGCCAGTGATCTACCACAGGTATCCAGTGATCTACCGGTACATCACTATCTACCTGTTGGACATGCCTGGCTTAGACCAAAGTGCCACCTGTGTCCTAGGGGAGGGGTATACAAGGGTTACACAAGTTTGACATTAGCTCTCTTGATCAGACACCTTCCCCAACGCCTCTTAAGTCCCCATCGCTGAAAGAACAAGAAAACTCTTGACATCTCCTTGCCCTCCGGACTCGTCTGGAGATGGGCTTTCAGAACACCTGCCTCTGCGGATGTCTACTGTTGCCCCCTTGGTCACGCCCTGGGTGGGGTGCCGTGGATGTGCTCTCCCGCTTGGGGGATTCTGGCGGGTTGCCCTGTTCCTGCTTCTTGGTTCAGGGAGGGAGGTGGAGGCCAAATTCACCTTTCTCTCAGGGTTCAAATGGCGTTGGAATGAGGAGAGTCGCTTAAAGTATGGATTTTCTACGAATTTATAAACCTAGGCATCTTCCCTGGGCTGTCAAGTCGAAAGGATACACTCAGGCATATTTGTAACATTGCAACAACTTTAAAGATGTGCCCCCCATGTCATTTCCGTGACACTATTTCAATTGTTCAGTCCTTCAGGGCATCTCTAGGTAGGACTGGGAGAAACTCTGCCCAAAGCCCCCAAGAGCCACTGCTTCCTGCACTGCTCTTGAGGCAGCTCCTTCCTTCAGAAGCATGAGGACTAGGCCAGGGGGAGGCCCAGGGGCCGGATCTGGCCCAATCACCTTCTCAATCCGGCCGGCGGATGTGTTTTCACATGAGTAGAACGTGTCCTTTTATTTAAAAGGCACCTCTGGGTTATCTGTGGGGCATAGGAATTCGTTCATCCCCCCCCCCCCAAATATAGTCGGCCCCCCACTGAAAAGGTGTGCTGACCCCTGAAGGACACTTCCTTCCTTCTTTCCTTCCTTCCTTCTCTCTTTCCCTTCCTTCCTTCCTTCCTTCCTTTCTCCTCCTTGCTTCCTTCTCTCTCTCTCTCTCACCTTCTTTCCTTCCTTCCTTCCTTCCCTTCCTTTTTTCCTCTTTCTTTCTTTCTTTCTTTCTCTCTCTCTCTCTCTCTCTCTCTCTCTCTCTCTCTCTCACCTTCTTCCCCCTTCCTTCTTCCTTCTCTTCCTTTTTTGAGAAAGGACCCTGGGGCAGTGGCTGGGCGATCTGGAATGGACAATCAAAGAGGGGTGATAATCTCATTCCTTCAAGTCTTTATCAAGAGTGCAAGCTGTATCTTATGCTACACTCTTTCATGGAAGAAGAGCGGCTCTGCCGGGGCATTTGACGTTCTTCTTGTAAAGCCGCCTTTCAAGGAGAAGATGACAAATGCCCCTTTTCACCCCCAACCCTCCTTCCCTCTCTGCAAATCCGTCACTGACAGGCCCGGCTTCCAAATAACATAAATATTTAAGCCCAAGGTGGGACAGCTTATCTTTGCTGCCGGCTTGCTGCTTCCCCTCGGCACCCTTGATTCATTGCATGCATGTCAACGCCCGGTTCAAGATGTCTCCACGAGGATTTGTGGATTGCAGTTGGGGGGCCAGTTGGGCCAGCTTGCAACACCTCCCATTCCTCATATATATATACAGGGTCCCTTGGTTCTCAAACTTAATCCGTTCCAGAAGTCCATTCCAAAACCAAGGCGCGCTTTCCCATAGGAAGTCATGCAAAACCATTCCAGACTTTTAAATGTTTCGTCGTTTAGTCGTGTCCGCCTCTTCGTGACCCCCTGGACCAGAGCACGCCAGGCCCTCCTGTCTTCCACTGCCTCCCGCAGTTTGGTCAAACTCATGCTGGTAGCTTCGAGAACACTGTCCAACCATCTCGCCCTCTGGCGTCCCCTTCTCCTTGTGCCCTCCATTTCCCCCAACATCAGGGTCTTTTCCAGGGAGTCTTCTCTTCTCATGAGGGGGGCAAAGTCTTGGCAGTGATCCCCTTCATGGATCACTGCCTTGCCGGGGCGAAGGGGCTTGAATAACTCAGAGAAGCTATGAACTATGCCGAGCAGGGCACCCAAGATGAACAGGTCATAGTGGAGAGTTTTGACCAAACGTGATCCACCTGGAGCAGGAACCGGCAAGCCACTCCAGTATCCCTGCCAAGAAAACTCCATGGACAAAGACAACTGGCATATAAAAGTTATGACGCTGGAAGATGAGCCCCTCAGGTCGGAAGGCGTCCAACATGCTACTGAGGAAGAGCGGAGGACAAGGACAAGTAGATCCAGAGCTGATGAAGCGGCTGGGCCAAAGCCGAAAGGACGCTCAGTTGCGGATATGCATGGAAGCGAAAGGAAAGTCCAATGCTGGAAAGAAAAATATAGGAACCTGGAATGTAAGAACCATGAACCTGGGTAAGTTGGATGTGGTCAAAAATGAGATGGCAAGACAACCCCTAAAACAGCAAATTAATGTGAAACGTGCAAAAAACTGGAGGTCTGAAGGAGGAGACAGGGGAAGTCAAATGGCAAGGGAAGCACAGATGAAAGGCATACCCTCCAACATAGAGGGAAATTGGCATGTCCTATTCAATGATGATAATAATATTTTATTCTTTGTACCCCGCTCATCTGACCAGGTTGCCCCAGCCACTCCAGGCAACTTCCAACATATATAGAAACAGAACCGATGTCTTCTAAAAGTTGGATGGCCACTTATCTCCTTGGTTTGGGGGGGCCACATAACTCCATCCCCTTCCAACATTTCTCCCACGAAAATAGGGAGGTGCTAAGGAAATAATAATTTATTATTTATACCCTGCCCATCTGGCTGGGCTTCCCCAGCCACTCTGGGTGGCTTCCAGCAAAATATTAAAATACAATAATTCATCAATTATTACAAGCTTCCCTAGACAGCAGAAAAGCTGAATCAAATCAGAAATCAGGCTGGCTTCTGTAAATCCTGGGAAATAGGGGCACTTGGAGGGTGGTGCAGCTAGGCCGGGACCCGTGCCTCTGTGCATGCGCAGAGTGCCTCTCCTCTGCAGCAGCCGTGAATTGATTCTTCCAGGATCCTTGCAACAACCTGGGTGTTTCTAAAACCTACATTTAAAATTGGAGTTAGGTTGCCACCTTGTGGCCACATGGCAAGTCTGTAGAATATTTCGCCACATTGCAACAGATTTATGAACCAATACAAATCCCGTTCGTTCTCCCCTCCGGCACCTAATAATAATAATAATAATAATAATGGACCTTTCCAGTATAGAGGTTCTTAACCCGAGGTACCACTGTCTTTTATACCTCTGACCTTACAATTCTCCTCACACCTGTAAGAGGAATGAGGCCAGGAATGAACGGGGAGGCTGAGGCGGAAAGAGGAGGAATGGAAGGTGGAAAGAGAGCGTCTCCTTGGGTCTCCTTCCAGTCAGGAGGGAGAGATTCTTCTAGAAGGAGAAGCCTCCCAAGGCGGCCATCTCTTGGCTCTGTTCCTTGGAAGTCCCTCAGGAGAAACGGACAGAAAGGACCAAAGGATTAAGGGCGAAACAAGGGAGAAAACCTTGCAGGGAAAGAATATTGTCAGCTGAGGCCTCCCAAGTTTCATCCCCCGGGTCATAGACTTCCTTGTTCATTTGAACAAATCCTGCCTGAGACTCCTGATTGTTAAGTTTTACCTCACGCAAGTCCCCGGCAAGGGAATCTGAGGGAATTTGTGGAAGTGGGCGCTCCGTTTTGAAGTGAGAGGCCATTGCATATTAATTGGTGGCAGCGCTGTGATATGAAGTGAAAACCCACACAGAAATGTACCCAGAGACACAGAACAACTGGTTTAATAAATTACTGGAGTTATTTGAGTAAAAGGAGGAAAATTTCCTGTCAGAAAATGACCAGCAAGCGCCAAGCCCAAGTGATGCTGCGACTCAGGTGATGCTCAAGGACTACCTAAGAAGCAGAACTAATGTGATGAGAATTATAAGGTCCAAGGTGTAAAATAAACGTTTATAAACGTCCCAGGCAGAGACATCCATAATGGTATCAACCAGATGCCTGAAACAGTCCAGGAAGACAGTCCTGAATCCCTTTGGGCTCCTTCAGGGACCTCCGCTCTTCCTCTGCAGTTTGGATGGAAAGGGGAAAAGCTTCCCCCATGTCTCCCTGCCTGAAGGGCATCTTTGGGGACGAAGAGGGCGAGACGGAGAGCCGGACTCAGAAACTCAGTCTGGATCCTCACCAAAGGAGGGCCAGGCTCTCAGCCAGGGAAACCCAGCAAGAGGGAACCTGGCAGGCAGGATTTCTGCTCTGGACCTGCCTCCCTCTGGGGTGTTAAGGGGGGCTCCCTTGGACAAAAAAGCATGGACCCCAGCCGGGAATCCCAGAGCAAAAGAGCAGCCAGTCGGCTTGGTCTGGATTGAAGATGGTCGCCACAGGACAAGATGGAAGCCCCCAACAAAAGAGAAGCCCAACTTTTAGTAGCTGCTCATCCCCATCTTACACCCCCCAAACCACATCACTAATGCATCATGAAAGGGGAGGTCTGGTGGCAGTAATCTGAGCATCCTGGACCCTGCCCCATGGTTCCTCTTGCCCTCCACCAAACACCCATCAAGTGGAACAAAAGAGATCTTTACATTTCCCTTTTTCCCAGCCAAGTTCATCCCACCCTTTTGTCTTCATCTGGGTTTGTTATTTCTGGCATGGCTACCCATCTGGCCCTCAGGTATCAGGAGGCCAGGGATTATCCCTCAGGCAGAGGGGCTGCTGAGGAGCTGAGCTCACAGGTCTAGAGGGATTTCTGAAGTTTTCCCAGTGAGCCAGTACACAGATCCATTGATCAGTGAATTCTTACATTTGGCATCGTGCAGCAAAGGCCCTTTGAATAGATAGGAAGAAACTGTGATGAAGTGTTTTGTGGGGACAAACCACAAAAGTGATGGTGCTGATTTTGGGAGTGGGCTGCATGTGCATGAGATCTGCGGGAGGGGCAGCCCCCACAACCGATACATAAATTCCTGCAACATATACCATATTTTTTGCTCTATGACACACCAGACCACAAGACGCACCTAGTTTTTGAAGGAAGAAAACAAGAAAAAGAATATTCTGAATCCCAGAAGCCAGAACAGCAAGAGGGATCGCTGCGCAGCGAAAGCAGCAATCCCTCTTGCTGTTCTGGCTTCTGGGATAGCTGCGCAGCCTGCATTCGCTCCATAAGACGCACACACATTTCCCCTTACTTTCGAGGAGGGGAAAAGTGAGTCTTAGAGAGCAAAAAATACGGCATATGAATTTTTTTTGGGGGGGGTGTCTTGGGCTACAGCAGGCATGTCCAAAGTCCATTTCGGGGGCCTAATCCAGCCCCCATGGCAGTATATGTCCTGGGGTAAAATCCTAAAAAAAAAAGCTGAACAACTCTTCAATCCTAAAAGCTCCACAACTTTGGTGTAAAATTGTAAAAAAAAAAAGTTCAACAACTCTTCAGTCCTAAAAGCTCCACAACTTTGGTCAGCCCTAAATAAGGACTCTATAGGGGCTCTTGGGTACCAAAAAGGAGCAGTATTTTTTCTTATAACAATAGTGTTATTACTGTAAGCGATTGAAAACTTTAGCAGGGTTGACATAAACACGAGGCGTAAAAAATAAACTTCTGGAGAGCAAAAAGATTAAATTTATAAACAGGTTGGAATTGTGATATAAAATAAGGGACCACAGAGAACGGAGGAGGGAAGTCGAAGACCATTTTGGTTTTTGTTTAGATGTAGAAACACTGCAAAATGAGAAATGGGGAAAATACAAAATTTTTCTTTAAAAAAGAAATTATCAATGGAACACAGATAAAATTGGGATTTTTTTTGAAAGCTAATACGAGTGATGTAATAATGTTGGCATATTGTTATTAATTTCGTTTCTGTACCTCTTTATGTTTTAAGGAAAGAATCTCAAAGCAGTTGACAAGCTACATGAAGGCATAAAATAAAACCCGGAATAAAATGTAAATTGTGTCAAGAGGCGGGGAATTCCAAAGTTTTAAGGGCTGCCATGTTGAAAGATGGATAATGTTTTCATCCTAACAGCAGCAATAACCATGTATTTGGCTTGAAATTTTTATTATTTAAAAACCCCTCGATCCATAATTGATCTTATATGGTAGGAACAATCTCCAGCATCGTTCCTCATAGATTTGTGGATTATATAATTGCTTTGACACCAGTGGGCTTGTATATGTGGTATTTTATTTTATTTTTGTTTGAAACATCAGATGAGCATTTTTGTGAGGTAAAAATCATGGTGATAATTTAACAGAAAAGCACAACAGGAGACTATCCTGAGGTGAAAAATTGGTCAGAAATTCCGCTCTTGGTCTTCTACTGATTTGCGTGATTTATTTCTGGATGACCAGCATTTACATGACTCTGAGGGGGCATAATAGCCTTCGGATAAAAACAGAATTAAGAATAAATAAATTCCCCTCATGACCAGCATTTACATGACTCTGAGGGGGCATAATAGCCTTCGGATAAAAACAGAATTTAGAATAAATAAATTCCCCTCATGACCAGCATTTATATGACTTCGAGGGGCTTAATAGCCCTCGAATAAAAATAGAATTTAAGAATAAATAAATTCCCCTCAGAGTCACGTGATTTGCTTCGCCATAGATATGCCTAGAGAGGGGGGTAAGGGGAAAAAATGGCGGGAGAAATAAATCTCGCGAGATTTCGTGAGGCTTCTCTCTCCTTAGAAATCAGCCCCGTTGGGTTTCAAGCGAGCTCGTTACGGGGCTGCCAATCCTAGGCGATCCACCAATCGCCTGGCGGGATGGCAGCTTGCCTCGATCCCGCCTCCAGGAGCTGCGAAGGCGGAGGCGGAGCCTCGCTCCCTGACGTCACCCGCCCTATTTGCATAGCCGCCCTCCCCTTTCGGAGCGCTGGTGACGTCAGCCCGGGTTCTGCAGGCAGGTGCCGTCGCCTCGCGCCGCTTGTGCTGCTGCCGCTGCTGCATTTGCTGCTAGACCCGAAGCGCGTTCCCGAGGTGAGTGCGCGCCTAGGGCAACCCCCCCCCAAGCTTTGCACCCCCCTGGGGCCGTCTTTTCCCCTTTCCTGCATTGCACCTTTTGCATCCCTGCATTGCATGCGAAAGAACGCGTCTCTGGGGGGGCCTGGTAACCTTCATTTGACACATGCAAAAAAAAAAGAAGATGCAAAATTGCAGGGGGGGGGGGGAGAAAAAAAGCCAAGCCTAAAGCGCTGGATTCTTTACCCAAAAGATATAATTAAAAATGGAGGTGTTTTGGACAGGGATGATGCTGGCTTGCTAACGGGAGCGGTGCTTTCCTTTTTTTATTATGCATTTTCTTGCAATGGGCGGCGATGGGCTAAGCTGGAAATGCTGGCCTGGCAAAAGAGGCTTCGGCGATGCAGATGGTAAACAGGCGGATTGGGAAAGGAGGGACGGGGGGGGAGGGGGGAGCGAGCAGCGCAGGTTGGAAAAGGAGCCAGATCTGGTGGGCCTTATTTGCAATGGGGGGGGGGAGGCTGCTTTTTGAAAAAAAAAAAAAAGCAAAAACCTCAACTCCAGAAAGCAAAAAAACCCTTCCCAAACCTCTGCGTTTTGTAAGGAGCTGGATCCGAATCGCTTTGGCAGGAGCTCACCTTTCGGATGACAAGAACGAGCTTGAGGTGGTTTTTTCTTTCTCCCTCTGCCCCCTTTTCCAATTCCTCTGATGCAGAGAGAGCTTGCCAGTCGCAAAGCTAAAAAAACGAAAAATCAAGGCGGAGAGAGGCAATTGATTCACGTTTTTTGGATCCTCTCCCCACCCCCACCCCCTTTGGCAGACCATAATTGCAACCCACTGCGTGCTTTTCTGGGGTGAGCGATGCAGCATTGAATGTAGGCAAGGAGATGATGGTTTGGGGTGCTTGCCTTGCCTTTTGCATGGGAAGGAGAGAAAATGGATTGGATTGGGCCAGCGTTAGCCCTACTCGGAGTAGATCTATTGAAGCATTGCACACATCCCTTGCTTCCAGAATGTACCCCCTTTTTTTGCAATTCCACCTCCTATCCTCTTGGTTTTCATCCGTTTGCAACTGGATCAGATTTGTGCAGGGGGAGAACGGAGCGTGTGTCCTATTGATGGACGGCTGTCCAGGCCAAAGGGCTGCCACGCAACGCCGGGCGTATGAATGATTGATGCCCGGGTGCCAAGGGCAACCAGGAAGCTGGGCCCTATTGATGTCGCCAAGATCGACGTCTTTTCTGCGGGGACCGGGGCTGATGATGGCTGTTGGCCGGGGTGCAGGGCCCGATTTACGTCGAAGCTCAAGCTCTAGCTTAGGGCCCCACTCTCTTGACTGCCCCCCAAAAATTAAAGGGGTCCATTTCCAAAATATAAGATAAAAAACAAATGAAATAAAGCCTACATCCAGCAACAGTGTTTTATGTTGTGTCGGCTCCTCGGATGTAAGTCATGGGCCTCACCTGCTCCCTCATATATCCCTGCTTTGCTCCTTTCTATATATAGGGTGCCTACACTCTGCATAGACTGGTTGCAGGGCAACATGCGCAAATGGCTTGAGATACCTCTGAGGTCCATCAAGGACCATATAGCATATATTCAGCACCAAAAACAGCACCAATTTGTTGTTGACAAAGGACAGCGGACATAGAAAGGTCCCGTCCCCCCGGTTACCTTCAGGAGCTGAGGGCCGCATCAGACCTCAATCCGGCCCTGCCTGGGTGGCATTTAGAAGTGGGCTCTGTGTGTGAACCAAATGTGTGGGGCAGGGGAGGAGGAGAGGGCCTGTTGGTGGCTCAGGCAGAGCCCCCTCTTCAGGAGCAGTCTATCTGCGGACAGGCAAAGAGATGGGCCCTGCTGCTTGAGCATCCGCCTCCCTTGTTGTCGGCTGTTAGATTGTATTGGGCAGGATTAGATGGAATCTCGCATGCGGCCCTGGGGCCTCTCTTACCAGGCCCTTGGCACCCTCCTCTTGCTTCTGGACTGGCTGGAATGTTGCTCTCGAACTCGGACCAGGCAAGATTTGCATCGGTGGCTCCTCCCGCCCCTGGCCCCGCTTACCCATGCGGCCCTCGGGACAATTGCACGCCGCAGAATGTGGCCCTTGGGGTCACGCAGGGCCGGCGGGGAGGGCAGGATAGGGGGAAGCAAGGCAGACGAGGTCCCGGGTTCAAATCACCGCTCAGCCATGCGCCGGGTGACCTTGGAAGCCATTGAGTGTCTTCTCATCCTGTCCTGCTTCACAGGGTCGTTGTGATGATGAAATGGGGAAGGGGAGGGTGGGAGCACCTTAAGCGTCCTGGAGGAAATGCAACAAATATTTACAGTGTTTAAGACGCTGCATAATAAGTAGAATAGTTGTTTTCTGCATTATTAGAGAGATTCGCGGAGGAGTGGCGGGCTAGGCAGTAACTATATTTTTTATTATTCTTAAGTAAATTTGTATACCGCCTGATAACCGCAGGCCTCAGGGCAGTTCACAAGATAAAATCGCAATATAAAACCACAGCATGCAGAATAAAAATAAAAACGAGAACAATCCAATAGCGCCCCGACTCCTCGACACATTTTAAAAGGGCATTGGATGTCAAATCAGCCACAGGCCTAGTTGAAATGGAATAATTACATAAATACGGAGATGTAATAAACAACTTTAATATGCAAGAGGAAATATGGAATAGACAACAAATTACAATATTGTGATAATTACAGCCATTCTTGGAGCAAATGTGAGTTATGTAATAAATAACCATAATATTCTTTCGATCATCCTTGGAAGAGGAGATATCTATATCGAGTAATCCTCAGAGGAAATATGGTATACAGAGCAGATAATAATATCATTATAATCAGAACAATTCTTGGGGCAAATGTGAGTTATGCAGTGAAACGACTGTCATCTTATTTCAGTCATCCTTGGAAGAAAGAGGAGACAGATAATATTGTTATTATCATGGATACGTTGTTTTGATTTTATGTATTTTTATATTTTGATTTTGTTCTGTGAACCGCTCTGATAACCTCCCGTAAGCAAGATCAGAGGGTGAGGGTCCCCATTCTGGGTGGGGAGGGAGCTGAAAGCAGGGCGTTTCCCGCCCCCCATGAAAGTTTGAATGCAGTTGCTTTGCATTCAGGTCCCACGTTCATCCACCTGGGAAGCCGTTGCTGGCAGTCAGAGCAGGCTTTACTGAGCTAGGTGTGCAAGCTGGTCTGGATTCCGCAGAAGACAGCTTCTTCCACCCCTCTGTCTGTGTCGTTGGGGTTGCAGAAGGAAGCAGACCCCGCAGGATCGCAGCCGGCAGGCAGCCTGTTCCCGATACCAGGGACAGAACATCCCGCGTGGGCAAATTTAGCTTTCCGGACCGCCTCCTCTGACGCAGGAAAACGTGGCTCTTCTTCTCCTTTGCCTGCTCACAAAGGCACGGTTTTTTCTCCCTTGCTGGGAAGAAGGGGGAAAGTGTGAGTCGATGTGCAAGAATAACTGGGGCGTTTTTGGACTACAACTCCCATCGGCCAGTGCCGCTGAAGGATGATGGGCTTTGTAGTCCAACGGCATCTGAAGGAGGGGCGCCGTGTTGACACCCCACTGCAGTCAGGGCTTGAGATAGCCGTAGCCTGAAAAAGGCAGATCAGCCCTCTTCCCGTATCCAGACTCTTCCCAAATTAGTCACCTTTTTTTCTGGGGGGGGGGGGGGGTGTCAATCCTGCATGCCACAAACAGGCATGCAATGGGGGGTGCGCAAGTTGTCGGTCATCTGTGGTGGTGGTGGGGCATCTCTCCATTTCTTCGAAGGAAATAAGGAGTTTTGCGTTGGCAAAAGCAAGCTGCCCGTCTCTTGCCTTGATCTCACTTAATCCTGTTTCCTTGTTATCCTTTTTGGGGTTTAGCTTCTTTGCCAGAATTAAAATTCCTGGAGGTTTGGGGTGAACCGGGGGACGCATCTTTCCCAACGCAGCTTGGGGACCCCCCCTCCCCGATGCACGAAAATACCGCTAACTAGGATCTGGTTTTTTTTATTTATTTAATCCTCCCCGGCCTGAGTGTGCAAATGTGTCTCCCCCTCCCATAAAATCCCGGTTTAGGTCGCTTTGACGCCTCCTGTAGGGACGCCTCAGCGGCCCCAAGATTTGCCTGATGCGAGCGGCTGGCCGTTTAATTAGCTAAAAGGGTTATGCAGAAGGAAAAGTAGGCCGTGGAACAAAGCGTGCGGGTTTAAGGGCCGTTTAATAGGGCTGCGGCCCTCCCCACCCCCAGACTCCCGGGGAAATCTGGCCAGAAGCAGCGTTTTGTGGACGCTGTCCGCAAAGAGAGATTTGCAAATTTATTTCGCTCAGCGTTTTTAATCCAAGAGGGTTAGAAAGGGATCTGGGGCCGTGGGCGAATGAGATGGGGTGGGCTCGATTGGAAAAGATGGCGACGGATTCGTGGAAAGCCCCCAGCCGGAAACGAACGGTCCTTGTCTCTGTTCCGGATTCTTAAAACTTGCCTTGGGGTTGATGCATCCCCACCGACGTTTAAATACATGCATTTATTTAAAAAGGTAGAGATGCTGTATTTTTTATCGTGCCAGGCAAAACACAGCAACGAATGATGGGATTTGAAAAGGGAACCGAACAGGCTTCCGTGCCAAAAGCCTTTGCCGTCTTGTTTTCCTTCACATTGACATTTCCCCCCAGCGGAAGGCCGTTCTCTGGGTGTCACTTGGACTAACAACCACATATTAATTATTATTTTTCCCCTCCGCAAGCATTTTTTGCCAGCTCGCAATTGAGCTGCATTGCAGGAGGGGGGGGGGGGAGGAAGGTGGATGTGGAACGGAAACTGGATTTCGTTTTCTTCCCAGTCTGTTGCACCATTAATAATGCTGGTCCTTTTTTTGCATGGTTAAGATAAGGGGGAAAGACAGGGCGGTGAGCCTTGTTATCATTACTATTTTATTTTTGCCCATTTTACTCTCAAAACAGCCCTTTGAGGGAGGCTCCTTTGAGAAACAGATCTCTAATAACGATGATGATAATTTATCAATATGCCACCCATCTGACTGGGTTACCCCAGCCACTCTGGGTGGCTCCCAACAGAATATTAAAAACATGTTAAAACATTAAAGCTTAAAGACTTCCCTAAACAGGGCTGCCTTCAGATGCCTTCTAAAAATCAGATAGTTGTTTATCTCCTTGACATCTGATGGGGAGGCTGTTCCACAGGGCGGGCGCCACCACCGAGAAGGCCCTCTGCCTGCTTCCCTGCAACCTTGCTTCTTGCAGCGAGAGAACCGCCAAAAGGCCCTTGGGAGATGGACCCTGGTGTCCGGGCTGAATGATGGGGGTAGAGATGCTTCTTCGGGTCGACTGGGCCGTTGAGGACTTTCAGCACCAACACTTTGAATTGTGCTCGGAAATGTCCTGGGAGCCAATGTAGGTTTTTCAGGACTGGTGTTCTATGGTCTCCACTCCCAGTCCCCAGTCTGGCTGCCGCATTCTGGATTAGTTGCAGTTTCCAGGTCACCTTCAAAGGGAGCCCCACAGAGAGCGCATGAGCTCTTGCTTTGGTTTCTGGCTTCCACGGGTGTCTCCTGGGGTGCTAGCGAGGGTCACCCCGGCCGGCCCCCCGTGTCTCACCACCTTTCCTGCCCTCCCTCCCTCCCTCCCCAGATGGCCTCCGCCACCGACGCCCGCTATGGCCAGAAAGAGTCCTCCGACCAGAACTTTGACTACATGTTCAAGATCCTCATCATCGGCAACAGCAGCGTCGGCAAGACCTCCTTCCTCTTCCGCTACGCCGACGACTCCTTCACGCCCGCCTTCGTCAGCACCGTCGGCATCGACTTCAAAGTCAAGACCATCTACCGCAACGACAAGCGGATCAAGCTGCAGATCTGGGTAAGGAAAGGGCCCGTCTCACAGGGTCGCTCGCTAATGGAAAGGAGTAATAATAATAATAATTAATAATAATTTTTTATTTATATCCCACCTATCTCGCTGGCCTTCCTCAGCCTCTCTGGGCGGCTTCCAACCAAATATTAAAATACAGTAATACATCAAAGATTAAAAGCTTCCCTAAACAGGGAATGTGATCTTTCAAGGTGACTGAAAGAGCCCCATTACTCCGCCAAGAAAGAGCTCCTTCCGGCTGATGTTGGGGCAGAATTGGGGGCCTGATCCTGCCGGGCCCCTCCGTAACAGCCTCTCTTGGCCTTTCCCCAGGACACGGCCGGGCAAGAGCGATACCGGACCATCACCACCGCCTACTACCGGGGAGCCATGGGCTTCATCCTGATGTATGATATCACCAACGAGGAGTCCTTCAACGCCGTCCAGGACTGGTGAGTCCCAGGGGAGACCCTGGGGGTGGGAGGCGGGTGTCACCAGCCCCTGGACTATTATTCATCTTTTTGACAATAATTGTTACTAATTTTCCATTATAATACAATAATAGCCTCACTGTAACAATACCAAGATATACCATATTTTCCCCTGTATATGTTATAACGTTACAGTTCTAGTTAAATAAATAGTTTAAATCCTTCCAGCAAAATACAGCAGAAAAGTTGTCCAAATATAAACTGTTGACTTATTAAACCTCACCATAATTTCATAATTATCTGTCAATGTGTTTCTAATAGCATAACCAAATCAGTAATTTTTGATATAACTGTAAAAAAAAATGACTCTGAAAATTTATTATTCCAAAAAGGAAGCCTTCCTCTGGTTGTAAATATTAAGATTATACCAGCAAGAATGAGTCTTTCTGTAAAAAAAGTGATTTGAATCAAGTCTTACTAATGATTTAAATCGTGATTTAAATCAGATCCACCCTGAGTGTGGGCAATGCAGAAGGGGGGAGAAAGAGACTTAAGGCTGCCCTTTGCTAGCCCAGATGGGGGGCAATGGGGGGCAGAGAGCTCTCAGCTTCTGAAGCACATAGTCCAGTAATTGGAAGGGGCCCCCCCAGCTGTTTTGGGACTACAATTCCCATCATCCCTGACCACTGGTCCTGTTCGCTAGGGATGATGGGAGTTGTAGTCCCAAAACAGCTGGAGGGCCGAGTTTGGCCATCACTGGCTTTGAAGCTCCGCAGGAAGGGGAGGCGGTGAGTGGTCTCTCTGGCTGTCCCAACAGTCTTCCCATGACCCCCCCCTTGCTGCTTCCATCTCTCCGCCAGGTCGACCCAGATCAAGACCTACTCGTGGGACAACGCCCAGGTCCTGCTGGTGGGGAACAAGTGCGACATGGAGGACGAGCGGGTCGTCTCGTCGGAGCGGGGCCGCCAGCTGGCCGAGCACCTGGGTGAGTCGGCAGCCGGAAGAAGGCGTTCTGGGGGTTGTGGGAATGAGAGAGAGGTGGAAAGCAGGAATCCAGGAGGGGGAGAGGTTTCTTCCCGGCCGCCAAGGATGGCTTAGGCTGCCTCGCAGGGGTGTTGTGACGATGGGGGGGGGAGGCCCATGGGCAGCGCCTCGACCTCTTGGGAGGAAAAGGGTGTATCAGTGTAATAAGAACGATGGAGAGCGTAGTTGTCAGGGGTTCAGGAGCAGAGGCACAGGAAAGGGAGGAAATGGAGAGCGAGGGGGAGGAGTCCGAAGGAAATGTCAGCGATGACAGCGGTCCAAGGTCTCTGAGTCTTTCCAGTGAATCGGAGGATTCACAGAAAGGGGCTCCCATGGTCAGGGCAAGGGGAGTGCCCAGGGGGGCACCTCAGGAAGAAGGGGCCAGAGGGGACTCAGAGAGCAGCAGTTGGAGATCCAGACCAGCGTCCACACCAGAGTGCAGTAGGGGGGAGGAGTCCCAGGCATCGGGATCAGGTGGCGCGCTGCCAGCGGGAGAACATGAGGCAGGATTGACCATGCCTCCGTCGGGGAGCGAGGAAACGGTCAAGAGGAAGGTTAAACGCGCGCGCGCGCCAAGTTCAAATATACAGGAGGGCGGTACAGTTGGCAGCCCGGGTAGGGAGCCAAGTCCTAAAGCCCGCCGAAGAGAGAGGGAGGAGTCAGGGGGGTCAACGTCTGCGTCGGAAGAGTCCAGGAAGGAGGAGACCCCGGGGGGCAGCAGGACCCAGAGGAGAAAGGAGAGAAGGAAGAGGTGGAGTAAGATTAGAGTCTTAAACTGGTGTACAGGGGGCGGGGATTCAGATGGAGCTTCGCCGGTCTAGACCCTAGACGTAGAGCTGGGGCGCTGCGGCTTGGAAATGGAAACTGTACTTCAATAAAGACTTTGGTACATTACTACTGGCTAGCGTTGGTCCTCTGTGAGCTGGGACCAGGAGCCAGCTCTGACAGTAGTAATAAAAATAACGGTGATGAAAATAATCACTTTCCACAATGGTAATAATAATAATAATTGGTGGTGGCTAAAAGACAGTGGCACCTCTGTTTTTGAACGTAATCCATTCCGGAAGACCGTTCGACTTCCGAAAAGCGTTTGAAAACCGAAGCATTTACCGAAGCATTTACTTAACAGTAAACTCAACACGGAAGCCGCATAGCATGTTTGACTTCTGAAAAGTGTTCGAAAACCGAAGCATTTCCTTCTGGGTTTTTGGCGTTTGACATCCGAAACGTCCAACTTCTCAGATGTTCAAAAACCGAGGTGCCACTGTGATACTAAGTGGTATGATAACAATAATTAATGGTGATTCATAGAATTGTTTGAGTTGGAAGGGACCCCCAGGGGTCATCCAGTCCAACCCCCTGCAATGCAGGAATCTCGGCTAAAGCATCCCAGACCGATGGCCACCTGACCTCTGCTTATAAACCTTCAAGGAAGGAGAGGCCACCACCTGCCAAGGAGGGGAGACCCTTCCACTGTCCAACGGCTCTTACCGTCAGAAAGTTCTTCCTGATATTTGCTCCTTTCTTGGAACCTGAAGCCATGAGTTCAGGTTTCTCCCCTCCAGAGCAGCAGAAAACAAGCTGGCTCCCATTTTCCACGAGGCAGCCCTCTGGAGGGAGGTTTTTTAAAATATTTGACGCTTTGTTGTGTTTTTAATGTTCTGTCGGGGGCTGCTCTGATTGGCTGCGTATAAATGAAATAATGCTAAGAGTTATAATAATCATCAGATGATTCAGCATGAGGATGGTGTTAATGATGTAATAATGGAAGAAGAAGAATTGGGGGGGGGGAATAGGAGGCGGGGGAATATGGGAGAGGTTCACCCTCAGGTGGGGGCAGTTTCTCTCTCCGTCTCCCCCCCCCCCCGCCCTTGTGTTTGGCCACGGGAGGAGGTCTGGCTGGGTGTTTTGAGACCCCTGTTTCTCCTGGGGCTCTCCTGCATTTCCTGCTCCCCCCTTTGCTTTCTGTCTCTCTCTCTGTGTTCATTATTCTTTATTTATTTTTGCAAACCCCCCCCTTCCCCTCTGTGCCAGGGTTCGAGTTCTTTGAGGCCAGCGCCAAAGACAACATCAACGTCAAGCAGACCTTTGAGCGCCTGGTGGACATTATCTGCGAAAAGATGTCCGAGTCGCTGGACACGGCCGACCCCGCCGTCACCGGGGCCAAGCAGGGTCCGCAGCTGACCGACCAGCAAGCCCCCCCGCACCAGGACTGTGCCTGTTGAAGAGACTCCCAGGCGGAGCCCCCCAAACCTCCCCCTGCCCCCCTCCTGCCGCACCTTCCTCCTTGCCTGCCTCATGTCCCCCCCCCCCCCCGCGTAACTATGGAGTCCTGGTCTAGCCATCTCCCCACCCCCCTTGACCCATCCCATTGCTTTATCCTTTGTGGGGTTGTTGGTTTTTGGGGTGGGGGTGGGGGGGACGAGACCCCAAACCTAGGAGGGGTGTCAAAGCTTAAAAACAAACCACCTCCCCTCACTCTCCTTTAAGGGACGGGTGAGAATTAAGCCCCCTGCCTGTCTTCTCTTTGTGGATCGTCTTTTCTTTGTGGGGCGGGCTGGGGAGGCGGGTGGTCAGCGTCGAGAGGAAGCTATTTCCACTGTTCTGGGTTCTTCTTTATGTTATTTATTTATTTATTGGACCACACGCCTCTCGATTTGTAGCTGTTCTTGGTTTTGCAAATCTGGGTGTCCACCGCTGTTCCTCTTTCTTCCTCCTCCTCCTCCTCCGCCTTCCTTTGCTGGTTCTTTTGTCCATGCATTCTGTGTGTCTCCCCCCAAAAAACACCCCCCCCCCCGTCTTGTTGAAGAGAGCAGAGCAGGCACCCCATGCCTGGACCTGCCGTTGCTGCAAGAGTTTGACTCCTCGGTTAGAGCGGCTGCTTTCCGTGCCGAAGGAAGTTCTCCCTCTTCCGGTCCCTGGTCTCGGCTCCAGGTAAGGCTGGGGGAAAGAAACCTTGGAGAGCTGCTGCCAGCCAGTGGGTGCAGCGCTAAGCTAAATGGACCAGTGACTTCATTCCTCACAAGGCATATTCGTTGAAATCAACCGCAAAGACGGGAGTCTTAATTTTGTTTTTTAGCAATTGGGCCGTTGCTCAGCAGTAGAGCACCTGCGCTCTGGTCCTCAGTCCCCAGTGGTATCTCTAGGTGGAGTTGGAACCCCCCCCCCCGCCGCCTGGAGGGCCACTGCCGGTCAGTGTAGACAATATACCGAGCGAGACAGACCCAACGGTCTGACTCCTGTGAAGCCGAATTACTTCGGCCCCCGTGTTTCAACTCTGCAGCTGCCGCCCTCCCCATTTGGCCCCTCTCCAAAGCAGGATTGGTCCTGCAACGCCGCTAGTGGGGAGGCCCACACCTGCCTCCGTGCCTGCCCCTCCGGCTGTGCAGTTGTGGGGTCCTTCCTCCCCCAAATCAGTCCTCTCCGTCTCTCTTCCTCCCGAAGAGGCGGCGTGTGGCTATTGTGGCATCTTCAGGGCAGGACATTTCCAGCCCTCCAGGCAACGTCCAGCTCCAGTGTGGCCGGCGGTCAGCGAGCGAGTTGGGAACCCCAGAAAACCTGGAGGTCTGCAGATCTCCCTTCTGAAGCCTCGTTCGGCAGCGTAGAAAACGCCGCCTGGCTCTGTAGGCTTTCATACGACAGCCACAATCTAGGAAACGGCTCAATTTGCGGTTGTGGGGATCTCCTGGCCTCCGATTTGTCTGGACACAGATCTCCCAGCTTTCCAAACTCTTTGGCCTCGCAGGCTGGCTAGCCAGGGAGGGCAAAGACCCTCCTTGCCAGTCCGGCGTCGCCAAAATGCCGCCTGGAGAGCTTTCCTCGATTCCCACCGCTGCCCTGCGTCTCTCGCTTTCTTTCTCTCTCCCTTCTTTTCCCCTGCGAAAACCCCTTTCCAGTCCTCCTCCCGTCTTCCTTGGTGTACAGGAAAAAGGAAATGCAATCCCCAAGGCCCGTTCCCTGTAAATAGAAGTAGACTCTGAAGTGTGTGTGTGTGTGTTTGGAGGTCCTCTTGCCGTGCCGTGCTTTGTGCTGCTGGTGGTTTTATTTATGTTTCATGTGCGTGTGAGCGTGCGTTTGGGTTTTTTTTTATTTATTTAAAGAAAACGTTAACATACACGGTTTTTTCAGTTGCTTGTGGGTTATTCTCTTTTTTAAATACAACAACAACACCGTATTTAATAAGATGAACGAGAGTAAGGCGGGCCGAGGGGGGGAGGTTGGCAACCAGGAGCAGCCGCTAAACTCCTCCTCGGATTAATCCACGTTTAAAGCCGTATCGCACCACTTTAAAAGTGACAGCTGCTCACACTCCCCCCAAAGAATCATGGGAATAGTAGTTTGTGCAGGGTGCTGTTCCCTTCGCAGAGCTACAGTTCCCAAATCGGTTTAACAATCCACTCTTCTTTCCAGGGAACTGTAGGACAGCATTTAAAGCACCACAAAACCCCTCCCCAAAGATCCCTGGGAACTGGAGACCCCCATACCCTCACGGAGCTACAATTTCCAGAGTGGGTTCACCATCACAGGCAACTCCATCCTTTCCGTTTGGCCCATGAGGGCCAGTATCTTAGCTTCTTCTGGGAGGGAAAGGTCCCAGGTTCAGTTTCTGTGATCTGCACCGTGCTGGAAACCCCGGACAGCTGCTGCCAGTCAGTGTTGACAATATTGAGCGACATGGGATTCTGTAGAACGCAGCTTCCTCTTTGCCCTGACATACACCCTCTGGGAGCATGTTTGGGTCCTTGATGGCGCAGACCACTTAGGGCTGCGTTCCCCAAACTTGGATCTCCAGACATTTTCAAACTCCACAGGTCCACTTTTGTGGAACCACCTTCCTCAGTCAAGTCCACCGGTCTGATCCAGGCCTGTTGACCTTCCAGACCCCCAGGCTGAGGAGTTCTTCAGCAGCTTGTGTTCTTGCAGCTGATTTGCAATTGGGAATTTGTTAGCTTTGGCTATCTGCATTTTGCAGGGTTGGGGGCCAGATTCTGGCCCTGTCTGCACTGAATAGTCAAGGCAGCGCCGTTGCACTTTAAGCAGCCATAGGTTCCCCTATGAGAAGCGTTGTGTGTAAAGGACGCCGAGAGCTGGAAATAGGAGGCCCAGATTTCCACCACAGAGCCACTTCCAGAGCCAGTCCCTCTTCCCAGAAAACGGGGGGAACGGTGGGCTCTGCGAAGGGAATCCCCTCCCAACTCTCAGCATACTTTGAACGCTCCCTGACCCACTGGTCCTGCTAGCCAGGGAGGATGGGAGTTCTAGAACGACACACAGAGGCCCAAGTTTGGGGAAATGCAGACGGGGTAAAAAGTTGCAAGAGGAGAATCCCAAAAGCTAAAACAGAGATTGTAATGCAGGCAATAAAACCCGCCTGGAAATCCTACGGGGAATTGAGAGAGGGGGGTGTCTCTTAAGAGCTCTCAGCCCCCTGAAAACTACAGCTCCCAGGATTATGGGATGGAAGGGGGAGCCGTGACTGCAGTATCCTCTCCACGCAGAGTTCAGATGCAGCCTCCGTAACCCGAAATGAACTGGCGTAGGGCGGCCTGTTTCAATGGGCCTACTCTGGAGCAGGACTTTGCCTCTTGCCTTCCCTTCCAACACGGGGAGGGGGAACTTGTGGCCCCCTTGGGTGTTGCTGGGGCCCCAGATCCCATCAGCAGCCAGCTGTTGGGAGCCCAGCCAACATCTGGAAGGCCGGTTTGCCCTGTCCAGCTTCTACATTCCCTGCTCCCTCCCATTCCAGGTTTTTTCTTGGGTTCCTATGAACCCGGACCGCTTTGGCTGGTGGCATCTGCCGGGCACCAGATTGGGGAAGAGGCTGTTGTGCTGTAGGAGAGGGAAAAGGTTGCCTTGCCCCCACTTGCTGCTCCCGCCCCCTCGGACCCGCAAGCCACCTTTCCCCGCTTCACCTGGAGGAGAACTCCGGCCTTTCAATCTTCTCAAACGACCAAACTCTCACTGTTCAAAGCATTCCCCTTTTCTCTCATTCCTCACCCCCTCCATCCCACGACCCCCCTTTTCTTTTTTCATGGAAACGCTGCGTACGGTTTTGGGTTTTTTCCCGTTTTGGCGGATATTTAGACACAAAACATTCTCTCTCTCTTTGTGAAGTTTACTTCTATGGGGAAAATTATATATATATATATAAATATAAAAATATATATATGCTGTACTGTATTTAAAAAAAAAAACTGTCGGAAGTGTCAAAATGAGTTCAGTTTCTTAAAAAAAACAAAAACAATGACAAGCTCTGGGGTGGAAAGAAAATCCCAATATCGTGGTACCAAGGAGAGTTGTGAAGAAATAAAATTCTGATCACGAGAAGCATTCCATGCCGCTAGTCCCTGTGAAGGAAAGGGGGAGGCCGAGCGTCTGAAGGGGGTCTGATGTGGCAAAGGGGGCCGGGTGCTTTTAAAAGGGGTTTTCTCCCAGTTTGGGGAGTGGGCTGGGGCTTAGTGGTGTGGCTGCCCCTCCAGCAACAGAGGCAGTCTACCTCTGAGCGCCGGCTGCTGGGAACCACAAGCAGGGAGCCCCTCGCTGTTGCTCTTGCATTTTGATAGGGGGCTTTGGCTGTGGGGAGGCTGGGAAAGTTTTTAGAAACGAGGAAAGAACGGGATTCTAGAGTCGGAAGGGACTCCGAGGATCATTTCTTCCAACCCGCCACAAGGCAGGAATACACAGCTGTCCCATACGGGGATCAAACCTGCAACCTTGGCGTGTGGCCAGCCGCTGCCATTCAACTGCAGTCAGGAGCCTGGCAGCTCCGCCACACTCAAAATATAATTTAATAAGAAGAATAAGAATAATTTATTACTTCTAGCCCGCCCATCTGGCTGAGTTTCCCCAGCCACTCTGGGCAGCTTCCAGCAGATTCAAAGTACATTAAAACATCAGTCATTAAAAGGACAAACCGCCTGAACCCGACGGCAAGCAGAGAGAAGAAGCACCTGTCTTGGCAACGGGGTGCAAAAAAAGGCCACCTGTTTTTTCTTTTAATTGGGACGTGCAAAAAGATCTGGCACTTTCGAATGAATTGGGAAGCACCGGGGTTGGCAGTCGGGAAATGCCCGTGCCAACTCTGCCCCGCAGCCCGTTTCAGGATCCGAGGCGCTGCTGGAAGAGGGAGTCGAGGCCTCGGCTGGGAGGAGAGAAGGCTGCGCACCCGGGCGACGGCGCCTGCTTCCCAGATCCAGTCGCCGATCCGGTGGGGCACCAAGGTGGCTCCGGCACGAGTTCTGGATCCAACCTTGGCAGAAGTGAGTGGCCCTCGTTCACCCGGTCGTTTCCATCTCGACTGTGTCGGCTTCCTCGTTTTCCTCCAGGCTGAGTGATGGGTGCTTAGGCTAAAGAGAAAGCGGGGTGGGATCTCGTCAGTTGGGGATCTATGCAGCTGGTGGGATCTCTGGCTAGAGCAGAGAGTATCCTCTTGACCCAGAAACCCAGGAGAGCTGCTGCTGGGCAGACAGTCGTGAGCTGGACGGACCACAGCCTGCTGAAATGATCCCTTAAGGCAGGCAGCCCCAAACTCGGCCCTCTAGCTGTTTGGGACTACAACTCCCATCATGCCTAGCTAACAGGACCAGTGGACAGGGATGATGGGAACTGTAGTCCCAAAACATCTGGAGGGCCGAGTTTTGAGGTTTTTATTGTGCTTTAAAATATTGGGGCAACCCAGTCAGATGGGTGGGGTATAAACAAGAAATTATTCTGCTGTCCTGCCCACCTCTGCCCTACAAGAGAACATGGTCCCCAAACTCATGATTCAAAGGATCTGAGGCTGCCGTTCTGGGATAACCCCTCTCCACCGGAGACCCCAAACTGAGCCCTGTGCCACTGCCTCAGTTTACCCACCCGGTGCTTCAGGTACGACAGGTAGGTGTCCCAGCCGAGGGTGATGACGTTCATGTAGAGCACCCGGTAGGCGGCGGGCAGGAAGAGGAAGTTGATCAGCTGCGCCGGGGGCCACACGCACCAGTCCATCTGCGAGCGGGGAAAGGAAACGGGGGTCAGCTGCCCCACGGGACAGGAAGTGATGTCAGGGACGGGGAGGGAAGCGTCTTACCTTGTAAAACTCCCAGAAATTGTCCTCCAACTCTTGCCAGCTCTGGTCCAGCGTCTGCCCCTCCAGAGACCCCATCCCTGCAGGGAGACAAAGGAAAGGCTTGGGAGGGGGGGTGCAGGATGAGGCCAGTCCTGGGCCCTACCTGACCCCCTCCACACGCATACAATCCCTCCCAAGCGGGATTTTTCTCCTAGCGGTGTCAATGTCCTTACTCACCCAAGAAGTACCAGACGCCCAGCGCCGGGGAGGCCACGATCTGGTCGATGAAAACCTTCTTGAGGACGCTGCGGATCCCGCTGAAGCCGGCGGCAGGGAAGGTGCGGTCGAGCCACAGGTACCAGTAGTGCATTAGGGGGCCCATGCTGCAGCCGATGGCAAACATGCGGGCTGAGGAGGAGGAGAAGGCATATTTGTAGTGGGTTAAACCACTGAGCCTAGGCTAGGACTTGCTGATCAGAAGGTTGGCGGTTTGAATCCCCACGACGGGGTGAGCTCCCGAAGAGAAATAATGAGGCAAATGTCTGCAGCAAAGTTCAGAAATGACTGACAGTAACATTGGTCAGTTAAGTATTTTTACTTATTTACTTATTTACTTGATGGGGGGAGGGATGCAGGTGGCACTGTGGGTTAAACCACAGAGCCTAGGACTTGCCGATCAGAAGGTCGGCGGTTTGAATCCCCGCAATGACGGGGTGAGCTCCCGTTGCTCAGTCCCAGCTCCTGCCAACCTAGCAGTTCCAAAGCACGTCAAAGTGCAAGTAGATAAATAGGTACCACTCCGGCGGGAAGGTAAACGGTGATTCCATGTGCTGCTCTGGTTCGCCAGAAGCGGCTTAGTCCTGCTGGCCACATGACCCGGAAGCTGTACGCCGGCTCCCTCGGCCAGTAAAGCGAGATGAGCGCCGCTACCCCAGAGTCGGCCACGACTGGACCTAATGGTCAGGGGTCCCTTTACCTTTAACACAGGCAAAGAAAAGAGGCTCCATCACTTGGAAGTCCAAATGGAGCGCTTGTGAAAAGCTGAGGTGGAGGGGACTTCCAGAAGTCCGTTCCCAAACCAAAGCGTTCCCAAACCAAGGCGCGCTTTCCCATAGAAAGGAATGCAGAAATGGATTAATCCATTCCAGACCATTAAAAACAACCCCTAAGACAGCCGTTTAGCATGAATTTTACTATCTTAACGAGACCATAAAATGAAAGCAATAAACAATGTATTGCAGTCACACAATCAACCAATCGGTAGCTAAACTGGGTTCCACAGTCACAAAAAGAAAACAAAAAAAGAGCCACAAAAACGTGAAATTAATAGCAAAACCAGACAGATCTCCGTGTAATACAGAAGGCCCTGCTCTGGTGTAGCCACCCTCCTGCTAATGGCCGCGACCCACAGACTGATGGCCTGACTCTGCACCCCCAGGATTGAAATCCCAGGTAGCACAGGGGAAAGGCAGCTTTGAGAAAGAGGCAGCCAGGGCTCACCTGTGCGGGCCAGATCCCGCTTGCGCTTGGGCTCCTGCCTCATCTCCCAGGTCTGGCGGAGCGTGTCCCCGGCAGCCAGGAGCCCCCCGCAGCTGACGGTGTTGGTCACCAGCAGGAGGCGCCCTTGGAAGAGCGGCTTCCAGTAGACGGAGAAGATCTGGCGGCCGCGGGCCATCATCTCGGCGCTTCGTCGCAGGCCCAGCAGCTGGCTGGGGGGGGGGGACTGCAGAGAATGGTTGGGGGGGGGACACAAAAAAAGATGGTGAGCTTCCTCCCAGGGCCGTCTGGCGGTTCCCTCTCTGCAAGAAGTGAGGTTGCAGGGAAGCAGGCAGAGGGCCTTCTCGGTGGTGGCGCCCGCCCTGTGGAACGCCCTCCCGTCAGATGTCAAGGAAATCAACAACTATCTGACTTTCAGAAGGCACTGGAAGGCAGCCCTATTTGGGGAAGTCTTTTAGGTTTATGTAGCTAGTCGTGTTGGTCTGCCGTAGTCAAAATAAATTAAAACAATTCTTTAAAAAGACTCTTCTTAAAAGCCTAAAAACTCCTTTAAAAGAACCAAGTCTTCAAAAAAGTTATATGAGCTAAGGAAATCTTTAAAAGAATCCTTCCAGAAGAATTTAAAAATGATAATGTAGCACCTTAGAGACCAACTGAGTATGTACAGCGGTACCTCGGGTTAAGAACTTAATTCGTTCAGGAGGTCTGTTCTTAACCTGAAGCACCACTTTAGGTAATGGGGCCTCCTGCTGCTGCCGCGCCGCCGGAGCCCAATTTCTGTTCTCCTCCTGAAGCAAAGTTCTTAACCCGAGGTACTATTTCTGGGTTAGCGGAGTCTGTAACCTGAAGTACCACTGTAGATTTAGATATAAGCTTTAGTGTGCTTTTTTTCGCGTTTTAAATATTCTGTTGGGGAATCCCAGCCAGATGGGCGGGGTATTATTACTATTATTATTCTTTATTAATTCATTAATTAGGAATCTGAGCAACAGCAACAAGCGTCCCGGCCTCCGCCCGCCCTGGCCAGTCTGCCTGCGGCACTCTGTGCATGCTCAGAGGCACCCTCACCTCGGGCCTCTCCTCCGCCTCCACGGCCGCCGCCTCCTCGCGGGAAGCCCGGGGGAACACGAGGAGGGTCAGAGTCCGAGCCAAGGCCGCCGCATCCCACTTCCGCCTCGGCGGGGTCACGTGAGCGACAGAGCCACGTGACGCCGCCTATGAGACGCCGCTCTGGCCGCGCGGCTTCCTCCGTCTCGCTGTCTCTTGGCGGGCTTTTGGTCGGAGGGCGATGGCGGGAAGGGAGGCGGCGGCGGCGGCGGCTTCTTCGCCTCTCCGGAGCGGCGCTGCTCCCCGCGCGGAGCCCGGCCTGGCGTCCGAGGAGAAGGCGGGAGCCCGGCCCAAGCAGAGAGGTGACGGCGCTCGGCACATGCTCGGGAGCACCGCTCTTTCGTCCTTGTTCTTGTTTCTTCAATGTCTTTTTACATATACAATTTGGCAACACATGATTTGCTCTTGCTGGGGGTCTGGCTGGTTTTCCCTGGGATTCTGGGGGTCTTGCTGGTTTTCCCTGAGATTCTGGGGGTCTGGCTGGTTTTCCCTGAGATTCTGGGGGTCTGGCTGGTTTTCCCTGAGATTCTGGGGGTCTGGCTGGTTTTCCCTGGGATTCTGGGGGTCTTGCTGGTTTTCCCTGGGATTCTGGGGCTCTTGCTGGTTTTCCCTGGGATTCTGGGGGTCTTGCTGGTTTTCCCTGAGATTCTGGGGGTCTGGCTGGTTTTCCCTGAGATTCTGGGGGTCTGGCTGGTTTTCCCTGAGATTCTGGGGGTCTTGCTGGTTTTCCCTGGGATTCTGGGGGTCTTGCTGGTTTTCCCTGAGATTCTGGGGGTCTTGCTGGTTTTCCCTGAGATTCTGGGGGTCTTGCTGGTTTTCCCTGAGATTCTGGGGGTCTGGCTGGTTTTCCCTGAGATTCTGGGGGTCTTGCTGGTTTTCCCTGGGATTCTGGGGGTCTGGCTGGTTTTCCCTGGGATTCTGGGGGTCTGGCTGGTTTTCCCTGAGATTCTGGGGGTCTTGCTGGTTTTCCCTGGGATTCTGGGGGTCTTGCTGGTTTTCCCTGGGATTCTGGGGCTCTTGCTGGTTTTCCCTGAGATTCTGGGGGTCTTGCTGGTTTTCCCTGGGATTCTGGGGGTCTTGCTGGTTTTCCCTGGGATTCTGGGGGTCTGGCTGGTTTTCCCTGGGATTCTGGGGGTCTGGCTGGTTTTCCCTGAGATTCTGGGGGTCTGGCTGGTTTTCCCTGAGATTCTGGGGCTCTTGCTGGTTTTCCCTGAGATTCTGGGGCTCTTGCTGGTTTTCCCTGAGATTCTGGGGGTCTGGCTGGTTTTCCCTGAGATTCTGGGGGTCTGGCTGGTTTTCCCTGAGATTCTGGGGGGGTCTGGCTGGTTTTCCCTGAGATTCTGGGGGTCTTGCTGGTTTTCCCTGGGATTCTGGGGCTCTTGCTGGTTTTCCCTGAGATTCTGGGGCTCTTGCTGGTTTTCCCTGAGATTCTGGGGGGTCTTGCTGGTTTTCCCTGAGATTCTGGGGGTCTGGCTGGTTTTCCCTGAGATTCTGGGGGTCTTGCTGGTTTTCCCTGGGATTCTGGGGGTCTTGCTGGTTTTCCCTGAGATTCTGGGGGTCTTGCTGGTTTTCCCTGAGATTCTGGGGGTCTTGCTGGTTTTCCCTGAGATTCTGGGGCTCTTGCTGGTTTTCCCTGAGATTCTGGGGGTCTTGCTGGTTTTCCCTGAGATTCTGGGGCTCTTGCTGGTTTTCCCTGAGATTCTGGGGGTCTTGCTGGTTTCCCCTGGGATTCTGGGGGTCTGGCTGGTTTTCCCTGAGATTCTGGGGGTCTGGCTGGTTTTCCCTGAGATTCTGGGGGTCTTGCTGGTTTTCCCTGGGATTCTGGGGGTCTTGCTGGTTTTCCCTGAGATTCTGGGGGTCTTGCTGGTTTTCCCTGGGATTCTGGGGGTCTTGCTGGTTTTCCCTGAGATTCTGGGGGGTCTGGCTGGTTTTCCCTGAGATTCTGGGGGTCTTGCTGGTTTTCCCTGAGATTCTGGGGCTCTTGCTGGTTTTCCCTGAGATTCTGGGGGTCTTGCTGGTTTTCCCTGAGATTCTGGGGGTCTTGCTGGTTTTCCCTGAGATTCTGGGGGTCTTGCTGGTTTTCCCTGGGATTCTGGGGCTCTGGCTGGTTTTCCCTGGGATTCTGGGGGGTCTGGCTGGTTTTCCCTGAGATTCTGGGGGTCTTGCTGGTTTTCCCTGAGATTCTGGGGGTCTTGCTGGTTTTCCCTGGGATTCTGGGGGTCTTGCTGGTTTTCCCTGGGATTCTGGGGCTCTTGCTGGTTTTCCCTGGGATTCTGGGGGTCTTGCTGGTTTTCCCTGAGATTCTGGGGCTCTTGCTGGTTTTCCCTGAGATTCTGGGGGTCTTGCTGGTTTTCCCTGAGATTCTGGGGGTCTGGCTGGTTTTCCCTGAGATTCTGGGGCTCTTGCTGGTTTTCCCTGGGATTCTGGGGGTCTTGCTGGTTTTCCCTGGGATTCTGGGGGTCTTGCTGGTTTTCCCTGGGATTCTGGGGGTCTGGCTGGTTTTCCCTGGGATTCTGGGGGTCTTGCTGGTTTTCCCTGGGATTCTGGGGGTCTTGCTGGTTTTCCCTGGGATTCTGGGGGTCTTGCTGGTTTTCCCTGGGATTCTGGGGGTCTTGCTGGTTTTCCCTGAGATTCTGGGGGTCTTGCTGGTTTTCCCTGGGATTCTGGGGGTCTGGCTGGTTTTCCCTGGGATTCTGGGGGTCTTGCTGGTTTTCCCTGGGATTCTGGGGGTCTGGCTGGTTTTCCCTGAGATTCTGGGGGTCTTGCTGGTTTTCCCTGGGATTCTGGGGGTCTGGCTGGTTTTCCCTGGGATTCTGGGGGTCTTGCTGGTTTTCCCTGAGATTCTGGGGGCTCTTGCTGGTTTTCCCTGAGATTCTGGGGCTCTTGCTGGTTTTCCCTGGGATTCTGGGGGTCTTGCTGGTTTTCCCTGGGATTCTGGGGGTCTTGCTGGTTTTCCCTGAGATTCTGGGGGCTCTTGCTGGTTTTCCCTGAGATTCTGGGGGTCTTGCTGGTTTTCCCTGAGATTCTGGGGGTCTTGCTGGTTTTCCCTGGGATTCTGGGGCTCTTGCTGGTTTTCCCTGAGATTCTGGGGGTCTTGCTGGTTTTCCCTGAGATTCTGGGGCTCTTGCTGGTTTTCCCTGAGATTCTGGGGGTCTTGCTGGTTTTCCCTGGGATTCTGGGGGTCTTGCTGGTTTTCCCTGAGATTCTGGGGGTCTTGCTGGTTTTCCCTGAGATTCTGGGGGTCTTGCTGGTTTTCCCTGGGATTCTGGGGGTCTTGCTGGTTTTCCCTGGGATTCTGGGGGTCTTGCTGGTTTTCCCTGAGATTCTGAGTAGATTTTTGGTGCTCGAGGTCATTGGGGTTGGGAGAATTGGTCATCCAGGCGTCCTCAGCTAGGTCCAGTTCCTGCGCCCAGTTCCTGGAGTAATCTGGTCTTTTGTGCTCAGTTTGCAAGTCTTTGCGTTGTATTGACCAATCCAGCACAGTAGGGGCCATTTCTTTGGGAGTGCTCTCGTGCTGTGGATTCTTCTTCCCTTCTTTGGGGGGGAAGTAATTGGTAATTTTACTTTGCTTCGTTCGGGGCTCCCACTCCCCCTGAGGTGACATTGGTGCAATTCCCAGGTCCATATAGTTCTTTCTTGTAAGGACCATGTTGAGCGTGGAAAAAATGGTAATTGAGAGCAGTTTGCTGGGATCTCTTAGTCCTGGGTTTTTGGGCTTCATTGGCTCAGTCACAAGACGGATTGTGTTTATCTTCCAGTTTCCCACCTTCAGAAGGTGGGGAGGGTTGTTTTACAAGCAAGGTTTCATGCTAACGCTTCTGTCCTGTGGTGCCTTCCCCCTTATATTTGCGAGCAGAAATACCGAGGCTGTCTCCAGTACCCTCGTCCCCCTCAAAGAAGTTATAAATGACTAATAAATCGGGATGGTTTCCTGCAGCAAAGTAATAGGGCTTGTGCCAGGAGATAAAATGAAGCAGAACTCGCCTCCACTATCAGCCGCTCCCTATTTCTCGGCGTCCTTCGTCTTTTCCTTTGTAGATTAGTTAAGGAACAGCTGCCAAATGTGGTAGATCAAATGCTGAGGCCGAGAAAAGCTAAATAAAAACTGATAAAATTAATAAAAACTGATAAAACTAATAAAAACTAATAAAAACTGCACAACTGCTGCGGAGCTTTAGTCAGTGCTTCTACTAAGGACGCCATCTTGGACTCCCCCCTCTATTTATATATACAATTTGGCAACACATGATTTATATCATGATTTATACAAATTATTTATATATTTATATAATTATTTATATATACAATTTTTGCAACACATTATTTATATCATAATTTAAACAAATTATCTATATATTTATAAAATTATTTATATGTACAGTTTTGCATCAAATTATTTCTATAATCCTTTCGCAACATTCTCTAAATCGCTTGACTTCCTCCCATCCCTTACATGGATCCTAATGACCATTTTTCCAAGTTTACATATCAATACAGTTTCCATAATTTACATTTTTCTTAATTGTCCACAAACTTCACTACTTTACAAGTGATTTTTTCAAAAGGCCAGCTAACGTTTTAATTTGTTTACAACGGCCTCCTAGATAGGTTATAAATCCCACCCCTAATACTTTTTAAAAGTCTTTTATCTTCTAGATTCCCGGTTACTTTAGCCATTTAGCTATTTCACGTGAACCGCCCTGAGACCTTCGGGTTTAGGGTGGTGTAGAAAATAAATGAATAAATAAAACATATTTGGGCATAATCCAGCAATTTTGGCTTCCCATTCTTCCCTAGTTGCTCGTTGCTGTTTTCTCTTAATCATTTGTTTGCTTTGTTTTGTAAGCTGCCCTGAGATCCCCTGAACAAGGGCAGAAGATCCATATAATTATAATATAAAATAAGGCCTTTATGATGGGGGGATTATGGGGGTAAGTGTGATGCGCATGCTGGGGGGGGGAGGAGCTGCACATGCGCGGGGGGGGACAGAGGTCTCTGCACATAATAATAAAAATAATAACAATAACCACAATTTATTTATACCGTGCTCATCTGGATGGGTTTCCCCAGCCACTCTGGGTTGCTTCCAACAGAATATTAAAAACACAACAAAACATCAAACATTAAAAACTTCCCTAAACAGGGCTGCCTTCCGATGTCTTCTAAAAGTCAGGCAGTTGTTTATTTCCTTGACATCTGATTGGAGGGCGTTCCACAGGGTGGGAGCCACCACCGAGGAGGCCCTCTGCCTGGGCATAGTCATGATTTATGTTGGGGGGAGGCAGAATTCAGCTAGTTCAGTATTTTTATTGATTTTGAGTGCTCAGCTGCCCCCCCCCCGGCTATGCCCATTGGGGAGGGCAAGGGGCGCTACAGGAGCAAGAGGCACACTGCCGTTCCAGAGAGGGGGGGCACTTTGCCCCCCTCCTGCCGCAGTCTTCGGAAAAGCTGCTCCTGACATGCTCAGAGGCACCTTGCCTCTTCCCATTTCACACTTTTCCTCCTTTCTGCCTCCTTAGGGGCAAGAATCGTGCCCTCGCGATACCTGGACTATCAAAAAGGATCCGGAAAGGTGAGGTCTGGAGGTGAAATTCCTCTTTTTGGCGTTTCTGCTTTAGGCTTGTGCTTCACTTCCTCTTGAGAAGTCTTTGGTAAAATAATCACTAATAAACAGGTTGTGGCTCCTTGTTTGTGGATTACTCTCTAAGGAGGTTTGTTCCTCTTCAGTCTTTTAAATGTGTCTGTGAGAAGGGGGCCATCACTGTTTTGCTGTTTTCTTTTAATTGTTTACTTGTTTTTATCCCATGTTTTCTTCTGTGAACCGCCCTGGGATCTTATGACAAAGGGCAGTTTATAAATCTAATTAGTAATAATAATCCTTGAAATAAATTCCACCAAAACGTGCTTCGGGTGGGTGTGGGGAGAGGTGTAAACCCCTTTATTTTGATTTGTCCAATTGCTGGAGTGAAACTCACACTCCTGAACCATGACACAACAGCCCATGCCTAACTTGCCGTGTCTTATTCTTCCTTTCCAGGCTGCTGCCAAAGCCACAGCTGGTGAGTTTTTTTTGGGGGGGGGGTCAAGCATCTTGAAGGGGCTCTCTGGGGCGGACCTGCCTTTCTTGGGGGCAAGTTCACATGTCCTTCCGACACGGTTAAATCTGTCGAGAAACGATGCCTTATGAGGAACGGCTAAGGGAGCTGGGCATGTTTAGCCTGGAGAAGAGGAGGTTAAGGGGTGATATGATAGCCATGTTCAAATATATAAAAGGATGTCACATAGAGGAGGGAGAAAGGTTGTTTTCTGCTGATCCAGAGAAGCGGACACGGAGCAATGGATCCAAACTCCAAGAAAGAAGATTCCACCTAAACATTAGGAAGAACTTCCTGACAGTAAGAGCTGTTTGACAGTGGAATTTGCTGCCAAGGAGTGTGGTGGAGTCTCCTTCTTTGGAGGTCTTTAAGCAGAGGCTTGACAACCATATGTCAGGAGTGCTCTGATGGTGGTTCCTGCTTGGCAGGGGGTTGGACTCGATGGCCCTGGTGGTCTCTTCCAACTCTAGGATTCTATGAGAAGGCAAACTGGGTTGGTGATTTCCTCCTGGAATACATGAGGACCCCATCGCTTTCGTTGTGCAACTGGCTCTTCAAAGACAATGTCTATTCTTTGCGGCTTCAATTCAGCCGTTTCTAATTTTGGTCTGTGTTTATTTGTCTCCATCATGCAAACCACTTGGGAGCCGCTCTGGCAAACCAGGAGAATTGGAATATATATATATATAGTCCATTAGCACCTTAGAGACCAAGTATAATGGGGTTTTCCTCCCCTCCTCTAGACCCTCACGAAGTTTTGCAGTCCACTCTGGTGGAGAGCCACGGAAGATCCCGGCCTGAACTGGAGGTCTCTGCCATCAAAAGTACGTGTGTTCCCTCCAGTTACAGCCTTGAACTGGTTGCAGAGGTGCTGGTCTCTTCTCTCCCCCTCACCGAGAGAGCTTCTGCGTGGTTCTCGGGGGGGGGGGTGGCATGTCCCGCAGAAGACGCAGGGGTTCAATGATACCTTCCCCCCCCCCCCATGTGGGATATTTAAGGCAACTCCTTTCGTCCAGGACAAGATGCCTTGAGCTCTCCCCCAGAGACGTCTTTAGCATATGCGCTGCCGGGGTGCAAAGATCCGCCCGGCGCCCCCGAATTTAGTTTAGCCGCCCCCAGATGTGTCCAAGGCACCCAACAGAATATTTTAAAGCACAACAAAACCGCAAAACATAAAAAACTTCCTTGAACAGGGCTGCCTTCGGATAGTTGTTTATTTCCTTGACATTTGATGGGAGAGGGTGCCACCACCAAGAAGGCCCTCTGCCTGCTTCCCTGTAGACTCACTTCTTGCAGGGAGGGACCAGCCAGAAGGCCCTTGGAGCTGGACCTCCGTGTCTGGGCAGAACGATGGGGGTGGAGGCGCTCCTTCAGGTATACAAAGCACAGGAAAACACTAAACGGAAAAAGTGGGGGGGGGTGTGTGTCATTGTCGCAGCCATTTGTGGGTTCCCTCCTTCCCAGTTGCAGCCCAGTCTCCTATCGGCTTTTGACTGTTAACTGGAATGTGACTGTGTTTGTCTTTTCTCTGGTTGCCACTTCTAGGCAAAAGCTGCCCCAAAGCATCGAGTGCGAAACACCACCTAAAATCCACCCCCCGAGAAAAACAGAGCCTGGTGAGTCATACTGAGACACTGAATGCAGATTTTATTTTCTAGTGAGGGGCTACAAGTTCTTGTTGAGCTGTTGTCAAACAGATACTCTCAAGTCTGCTGTCAGGGAGGCGTTTTGGTTGCGGTAAACTTTCCCAGACGGCTGAGCCGGTCTTGGCCACGAGGGTCCACTTGTCTTGTTTTGAGTGCATTTGGTGTTTTTGTGCTTTTAGTTGTCTTTAATTATCTTATGTGTAAATCGCTTTGAGACGCCGGTTTAGAAGGCAATTCATAGCTCAATGATCATCATCATCATCATCTGGGACCTACGGTTTCTATAATTTAAAAAATGGCAGTGCTATACTTTCTTAAGCGTGTAAAGAGAATTGCAGCAGATTGGCCCTTCCTCCCTGCTTTTCTCGACAGTTTCCCACACATTTAATAAAGAATCGGCTTTGTTTTCTTCCAGGTCTCTCCTGATTCTGAGGACTTGATCCGGATGCTGGAATCGGAGACACTTCTGTTGACCTATGCCTCCCTGAAGGTACAAGACCAAGAGTCTCCTCCCTACTTTGAGAGCTGGTGGCAAAACGTCACTTAGAGAAGGATCTGAAATATCTCCCTTGAAGATTGAGTTTGTTTTATTCTGGATTGCTCCATATGCTGCTTTAATGTGTTGTAAATGGCTTTGAGATATTTCCCCTTTAAAATATAACGCGGTATATAAATGAGGAGGAGGAGGAGGGAGAACCGTCCCCCCTTTAAAAGCCCCTGCACTAAATACTTCTTCTTTCACTTGCCTTTTGTGGACGCGTGTTCGAAACCTGACAACCTTGCATCGCAAACAGATGGAGAAGAATACCGCCCTCCTGGAAGCGCGATCCGAGAGGAGCTTGCTAACCCTCAGCAGGGAGGCTGCGAGGCTGCAGGCGGAGGCCCAGAAGAAACGGCGCAGGCTGCAGCGCTTAAGAAAGGACCACCAGCTCTCCGAGTCTCTGGGCAGACAGGTATGGGCTTCCCGCTTCCCAGGGGGCAGATCGGAGGACATTTCTGTACTTGGTTGTGTCCTGCGGCTGACGTCTCTCCTTCCTTCCACCCCCCTGGCTTCCAGCTCGAAGCTCTTGCTCCCGTTTCTGAGCAGAGCCCGGCATTCGAAGAAGAATACAGGCACTTTGCCACCGCCCTGGACACGGCGAGACACGAGCTGCCGGTGAACAAGATCTACCTGGGCGAGGACAAGAGCCAGTTTCTAGGTAGGGGAGTGGGTATGCCTCTTCTCAAGGCCAGAGACTCCGGGATTCAGCCCCACGTGGCGTCAGGAAGCATCTGCTTGCGGGAATGTTGAGGGTGCAAGCACCTAGCAGAGTGCCTTCTCCAGTGTGGTGTAGTGGTTTAGAGCGATAGACTCGTAATCTGGTGAACCGGGTTCGCGTCTCCGCTCCTCCACATGCAGCTGCTGGGTGACCTTGGGCCAGTCACACTTCTCTGAAGTCTCTCAGCCCCCTCACCTCACAGAGTGTTTGTTGTGGGGGAGGAAGGGAAAAGGAGATTGTTAGCCGCTTTGAGACTCCTTTGGGTAGTGATAAAGCGGGATATCAAATCCAAACTCTTCTCTTCTTCTTACGCAGCAGAAAGCTGGTTGCAAACTCCTGTGAGTTTCTTAAGACAATAAGCAATTCCATCTGGCTTGTCCAGATTGAAATGGGTTCTAATATTTTCCTGGTAAGACCCCTTGAATCCCCCCTAAAAGAATAAAGACACCACCGCCTTCTTCACAAGGAACAAAAAGTAGTTTTACTCACGATTAGGCAGAGCACAGTGTGATCCCTGAAGGCAGGCTTTAGGCTTTCAGTTACAAACAGGTTTACCCCGTATGGGAGATAACCTGGGCAACTGCTGTGGCAGCCAGCAGCCCAGTCCAGGTGATGCAGAAAGCAGGCAGGATGAACGAGAAGATTGGGGAAAGAGAAAGGGAGCAGATTTTTCCTCCAAAAGCATTTTATTTTAAAAATCCGATTTAATTTTTTTTAAAAAAAAATCTGATTTAAATTTAGAAAATCATTGATTTTTATCCACCCTGACAGCAAGGGAGATTTGCAGTTTCAGCTTGGTCCAAGAAACAGCCCTCACAAGACCTTCGAGGGCAGGAGTTGCGGCAACCGGGAACAATCCTCTTCAAGAATTTGCTTTCCAATGGGGAGGGTTCCTGGTTTGATGCCTGCCACCTAAGAGCATCTCTGAATCTCTTCCCTCGACTTGCAGACGAGTTGCAGAGGGCCTTGGCCACCACTCAGGAAGTGCTGCGCAGAGCCCTGCCGGAGCACGCCAAGGAAAACGCCAAGGGCCTGAGCATCACGAAGGAGCTGGAGGAGACATCTTTGGAGGTGGCTGCTGAGCTGCCAAGGTATTTATAGTAAAAGCACATTTTAAAAGAACCGAAGGCACTTTAAGGGATGCGGCTGGCGCTGTGAGTTAAACCACAGAACCTAGGACATGCCGGTCAGAAGGTCGGCGGTTCGAATCCCCGCAATGACGGGGTGAGCTCCTGTTGCTCAGTCCCTGCTCCTGCCAACCTAGCAGTTCGAAAGCATGTCAAAGGGCAAGTAGATAAATAGGTACCACTCCGGCGGGAAGGTAAAGGGCGTTTCCGTTCGCTGCTCTGGTTCGCCTGAAGCGGCTTAGTCATGTCAGCCACATGACCTGGAAGCTGTAAGCCGGCTCCCTCGGCCAGTAAAGCGAGATGAGCGCCGCAACCCCAGAGTCGGCCACGACTGGCCCTAATGGTCAGGGGTCCCTTTACCTTTACTTAAGGCACTTTGTTCCTGTTTGGTTGGGTGGAGGAGGAGGAGGAAGAAGCAGGTTCTTAAGGGGCTGAGGGAGATTGTGAATCCTATTGGGAATTCAGACTTTCTCCGTGTTGGGAACGCAAACTTTCAAAGAATGAGACAGAAATATGACGTCCCATTTCCCCTCCTGCTAAAGTAGAATAGCTGCTTTGCTTGGAGATTCACTTTACCAAACAGTGAGATTGTGGGCCTTTTTGGAACCGGCTTAGAAGGAACACTAAGACAGAAATTGCAGGAAACAAATGTGTAGAGAGAGGGTCTTCTCATTTGCTCATAAGTACTAGAATTGGTCGCTCAGTGCTTCAGAAGTAAGCTGTTCTTCACTCAGCAGCCCGTTCACCTACGGGACTCACTGCCACAAGGTGGCCCACAGGCTCAAACGGCTTCAAACGGAGGATTTAGGCTCATCCACGTGATGCTATTCAGCAGAGGCCGGCTGCAAACTCATTTATTTATTGGAAACGAAGGGATTAGTCAGAGCAGACCCACTGTATTGAAGGGACATGCCCCCTTTCCTTGGGTGTACTTTGGGTATGGTTGGAGTTCCCTGAATGGTCATTCGCCACAATGGTGCAATGGAACCAATAATAATACTAAATAATAATTTATTTATACCCCACCCTTCTGGCTGGGCTTCCCCAGCCACACCAGGCAGCTCCCAATAGAATATTAAAAACACGATAAAATTCAAAACACGACAAAAGATCAGTCATTTAAAACTCCCCTGAACAGGGCTGCCTTCAGATGTCTTCTAAAAGTCAGATAGTGGTTTATTTCCTTGACATCTGATGGGAGAGGGTGCCACCACCGAGAAGGCCCTCTGCCTGGTTCCCTGCAGCCTCACTTCTCGCAGGGAGGGAACCGCCAGAAGGCCCTCGGAGCTGGACCTCAGTGATCAGAAGCTGGGGAGAAATAATAGGGCCCTTGCCATTGTTTCCTTCGAGGAAGCACCTGGTTGGAGCGACAATGTTGAACGTTGGTCGGTCTGAGCCGTCAGGACATCATGTTCTTAGCAATGGCTCCTGCTAGATCTTTTGCAAAGAGATGAGCCTGTTTGCTTCTCTTTTCCCACTTCACACTCTCCTCCTCCTCTTCCAGGACTGTCGCGCACGGACTGGACTTGTCGGCCGATGTTGGCAAAGAGGCCTCCCTGCGCTGCCAGAAGGTCTTTGAAGACGCCCAAGGGGTCGAGGGGATGAAGCAGCTCTATTTCGGCTAGGCCCAAACCCCCGGGCTGGCCCCACTCCAGGCCTCTCATCCCAAACCCAACAGCAAGGGGCCGGCAGCTGAAGCCGCCCTCTCTGCTAAGCGGCTTGAATTTTTGTATTAAATTGAATTTCTGTATTAAAGCACTACACTCTATCACTGCAAAGTCTGGCTGCAACAGTGTCTTCTTTTGGCCTGTTTTATTTACTATTATTATTATTATTATTATTATTATTATTATTATTATTATTATACCACCCTATACCTGGGGGTCTGTATAGTAAAAGCTCTGGTTTTCCCAGTAATGATGTATGGAAGTGAGAGCTGGACCATCAAGAAGGCTGAGCGCCGAAGAATGGATGCTTTTGAATTCTGGTGCTGGAGGAGACTCTTGAGAGTCCCATGGACTGCAAGAAGATCCAACCTCTCCATTCTTAAGGAAATCAGCCCTGAGTCCTCACTGGAAGGACAGATCCTGAAGCTGAGGCTCCAAGACTTTGGCCACCTCAGGAGAAGAGAAGACTCCCTGGAAAAGACCCTGATGTTGGGAAAGATGGAGGGCGCAAGGAGAAGGGGACGACGGAGGACGAGATGGTGGGACAGTGTTCTTGAAGCTGCCAGCATGAGTTTGACCAAACTGCGGGAGGCAGTGGAAGACAGGAGGGCCTGGCGTGCTCTGGTCCAGGGGGTCACAAAGAGGCGGACACCACTAAACGACCCAACAACAACAACTATTATTATTATTATTATTATTATTATTATTATTATACCGCCCTATACCTGGGGCTGGGACGCGGGTGGCGCTGTGGGTAAAACCTCAGCACCTAGGGCTTGCCGATCGAAAGGTCGGCGGTTCGAATCCCCGCGGCGGGGTGCGCTCCCGTCGTTCAGTCCCAGCGCCTGCCAACCTAGCAGTTCGAAAGCACCCCTGGGTGCAAGTAGATAAATAGGGACCGCTTACTAGTGGGAAGGTAAACGGTGTTTCCATGTGCGGCTCTGGCTCGCCAGAGTAGCGATGTCACGCTGGCCACGTGACCCGGAAGTGTCTCCGGACAGCGCTGGCTCCTGGCCTATAGAGTGAGATGAGCGCACAACCCTAGAGTCTGGCAAGACTGGCCCGTATGGGCAGGGGTACCTTTACCTTATACCTGGGGGTCTCAGGGCGGTTCACAGAATAAAATCAAGATGTAAAACCCTCTTTTATTGTCCATTCTGGGTTGCTCAGCCACTGCCAGAGTGTCCTTTCTCTTGGCAGATCAAGATGACCAGCTGACAGCAAAGGTGGCAAGGTTTTTTGGCTGGGGCAATTAGAATAAGATCCATTATTGGACTTGATTCAAAACCCTAAAATGTATTTTACATCATTGACTTTTTATTTCTATTCTTTGAATATCGTATTGTTGATTTATTGCTATGGCTGACGGCTGATGCAAATAAATATATATTATTTTAAACCACAAAATAATAAGATACTTAGTGATGGGCATGTGTTTTTGTATGTTTCTGGAAAAAATATCCATATAACATTTTAATAGTAATAATAATAAATTTTTAATACAATTTTTTTTTGACAGAATGAAATCCCCATATCTCTTTTGTGTATTTCTGAAGAATCACTAATTCACCCAAATCCCCTCTTGAGTTAACCATTCCCAGCCGAGGAAGGGCACCGGGCGGCGCTCGGGCTTCGCCTGGCGGTTTGCGCCTGCGCGGCCGTCCCTCGCCTTCCGCTTCCGGCTCCCTCTTCCGCGCCTGCGCCGTGGCGTCCTCCAACCCGGAAGTGGCCGCCTCCGCGGTGGGCGGGAAGCGGGCGAGGGCGGGGCGAGGCGGCTCCCGGCCGTCGCCTCTCAGCCGCGGGGAGCCAGACCGGAGGAGCCGCCGGCCTCGCTCGCAGGTAGGGCGCGGGGAGAGAGGGGGGCGCCGAGGCGACTTGGGGGGTTTCTGAGGTCATTTCTGTGGGGCGGGGTTCTGAGGTACGGTAGCTTGGGGGGCTGTGAGTTAACCTGTGGGGTTTCTGAGGGGATTTGAGGGGTCTGAGGTAATTCAGGGGGGGTCTGAGTTAAATGTGGGGTTTCTGAGGTCATTTCTGTGGGGCGGGGTTCTGAGGTACGGTAGTTTGGGGGGCTATGAGTTAACTTGCGGGGTTTCTGAGGGGATTTGAGGGGTCTGAGGTGATTGGGGTTTTTTTTTTAGGTAATTCGGGGGGGTCTGAGTTAAATTTGGGGGTTTCTGAAGTTATTTGGGTGGGTTTCTGAGGTCATTTCTGTGATGTGGGGTTCTGAGGTACGGTAGTTTGGGGGGGGTTTCTGAGGTGATTTAGGGGGGTTTCTGAGGTAATGTTTCTCCCCCCCCCCCCCAGCTTCGTGTACCACCTCTAAGAAGGCGCCTCCCTTGGGTGGGGAACTGAGGCTGCAGGAGTTTTCTCCTGGGGGGGGCATTTAGAAGACACCCCCCCAGAATAATAATAATAATAATAATAATAATAATAAAATAAATAAATAAAAAGCCAGGTCCGAGGCCCCTTGGCTCTCTTCCACACACGCTCCCCCCCCCCCAGTAAAATACCTGAGGGAGCCTCCCCAAAAGAAGTTGAAAGGAAGTGCCATTCAAATGGGGGGCGTGTCATGTGGTCGAGGGGGCGGGGCTTAGCTCCCCCCCACCCCCAATGTTATGTCCAAGGGGGCAGCAAAGACACGTTTGCTGAGCTAGTTTGGGGGGGGGGTTGCTTGGGGTGGGGGGGACATTCTGGGTGTGTGTGTGTGTGTGTATATATATATATATATATGCAGGTTTTGGTGTCCTCGGGTGTCTTCCCGTGTAAAAGTTGGGGTGTCTAGGCGACGTTTCGACGAGGTCTCACTCGTCATCTTCAGGCTGGTGCTTTCGGCTTCTTGTTACTGGAACAGAGCAGGATCTCAGTGTTTGAGTTCCTATAAATACTGTTGAGGAGGTGTGGTGTATAGCCTCCAATGTTCTGGGCAGAGAGGAGGTTCCCAGGCTAGTGTGCCTTTTCTTCTTTTGTTCCTTAATTACTTGAGGGATATCTTGAGTGATTTCTTGACCTACGAGAAACTAGAAATCCGAAGAGCCACCATCTTATGTGATCTCTTGTTCCTACGCAACTGCCGAGACAACAACTTAATTCCCACATGCTTCCAACTTAAATTCCACTCTAAAACCCCAGCTACCGAAAGGATCCTGAAACGAACTGAACTATCTCTAATCAGAAACGAACTACACAAGAAAAGATACCTACTAAACCAAACCAACAAAGATCTACTCACTCTTCACCTCAAACTCTGTAACAAAATCCACCCTGCACTCTGGGACAAATGCAAACAACTAGCCGTCTGGAGAGCTGAAACGGAGACCTCACACAAGACAGACACACACACCAACAAACTCCACAAACTAGAGAAACGCCAGAAGCCCAGCCACCCTCCACAACAACCCATGAAACAAACAGTACATAACATATCAGACAGGATCCTCACCTCAACTGAAACCAAAGTACTCTCCAAAGGTTTCAACTTTGCAGTCGCCCCGAGACGCATCCCCACGGAAAACATCATATGCGGAGTCGAAGCTAGCCTAACCAAAATCAATCCAGATGAAGCCAATAAAATCAGACTTGAAGTCACCAACATCCTCTGCTCCAGCAAACCACCCAGAAGCAATTTACACAAAGAAGAACAGAAAGCACTCACCAACCTGAGGAAAGACAACAACATAATCATTCTCCCAGCAGACAAAGGTAATGCCACTGTTGTGATGAACACATCGGACTACCAAGCAAAACTATCAAATCTACTCCAAGACCCTACCTACCAACCTATAAAAACAGATCCCACCACCTATCTGGAAAAAACCACCAAATCCAAAATAAAAGCCTCTCCTATCAGTGAAGAAATCCAGCTAAGAATCATCCCCAGAGAAAAATCATCCAGATGCCCCAAACTCTACGGCCTCCCCAAGATACACAAAGAAGGAACACCACTCAGACCAATAGTCAGCTCCATAGGCTCACCTCTACAAAATCTCGCTAAATTTCTCGCCAAGCAACTTCAGCCCTATGCAGAATCCATCTCTTCACACGTTCCAAACTCCTTCCAGTTCATAGAAACAATAAAGAAGCAAAACCTACAACCCAATGACCTACTTGTGAGCTTCGATGTTGTATCTCTCTTCACACAAGTGCCCATTAATGAAGCCTTGACAGCCATTCAAAACAAATACAATCCCCCCGAATACATCTTGGACCTGACCAACCACTGCCTAACCAACACGTACTTCATCCACAATGGACAAAGATACAAACAGATAGAAGGAGCACCTATGGGATCACCCCTCTCACCGGTCATCGCTAACCTGTACATGGAACACTTTGAAACCAATGCTTTAGACAAGTCAGAACACAAACCCAAACTTTGGCTCAGATATGTTGACGACACCTTTGTAATTTGGCCACACGGGAAGGAAAAACTGGATAGCTTCCTCACACATCTCAACAGCCTACACCCCAAAATACAATTCACTATGGAAATAGAAGCCAACAACCAACTTCCCTTCCTTGACGTCCTAATCTACAAAAAACCTGATGGCTCCCTAGGACACACTATCTACCGGAAAAAAACACACACCAACCGCTACTTACATGCACAATCACACCACCACCCTGCACAAATAAACTCCGTAGCCAAGACTCTCATCTCCAGAACCAAACGCCTGGCTGACGAAGACCACTTGACAACTGAGTTACAGAATCTCTCAAATGTGTTAATTGCCAATGGATACCAGCAAAACAGGGTTACGAAGCTAATCCAAAAAGAAACACCCCCCAAAAACCAAGACACAGAAGAAAACAATGGCATAGCCCTCCTTCCTTATATCAAGGGCACTACAGATAAAATTAGCAAAATCCTCCATAAACACAATATCAAAACAGCCTTTTGCACCAACCAAAAAATAGCCAATATCCTCAGAAACCCCAAGGATAAAATTCAGTTGGAAAACCAAGGGGTCTATGAAATACCCTGCAAAGTCTGCCCAGCCACGTACATTGGACAAACAAACAGACGAATAAATGCACGGATCGCAGAACACAAGAATGCCGTCAAAAAAGAAGAAAAAACTTCCTCTCTTTTCCAACACATGAAAGAAACAGGACACGAAATTAATTTTGCAGATTCCAAATTGCTCTTTAACATGGAACATCACCACAAGAGAATAATCATGGAAGCCATCGAGATAGAGAAACACCCTCACAACATGAACAAGCGTGACGACACATCCCGCTTGCCAGACATCTGGAAATTAGCCCTCCCCACAAAATCTGACACCAGATCCAGAGGCACACAGAACGCCATCACCAATCAACCACACCAGACCCAAACCCAGACCCTCTCCACAGATAAATTACAGACACCATCCAGTAGCCAAACCAGGGTGGCACCTCCGGATGCTGCACCCCCCTGCAATCCCTACACAGATCTGGCTGGCACAGGCCACAAAACCACAGCTCGCCCCTATACACGAAGCCAAGCCAGAGCACAACCAAGTGCAGTACAGCCATCTTCTCAGAAAAACTCTTCACAAAGTTCAAGAGTTCAAGACACGAAGGCTTTAGCAACTAATCCACACCTAATGACCCACCTAAGTGGGATTCAGGAAATCACTCAAGAAATCACTCAAGATATCCCTCAAGTAATTAAGGAACAAAAGAAGAAAAGGCACACTAGCCTGGGAACCTCCTCTCTGCCCAGAACATTGGAGGCTATACACCACACCTCCTCAACAGTATTTATAGGAACTCAAACACTGAGATCCTGCTCTGTTCCAGTAACAAGAAGCCGAAAGCACCAGCCTGAAGATGACGAGTGAGACCTCGTCGAAACGTCGCCTAGACACCCCAACTTTTACACGGGAAGACACCCGAGGACACCAAAACCTGCATTCCTGTACCCGTGAAAATCTACGAAAGCATATATATATATATATATATGGTATATGTTATAGGGAACACATATATATATAATATGGTATGGTATAATATGTTTGTGTGTATATTACATGTACATGTGTGTATATATATAATGTATATATTATGTTATAGGGTACATACAAATGTAAGGTATGATATGATATGGTTGAGTATATATCGCATATATATGTGCATAGGTGTGTATATATAATGTATATATTGTGTTATACAGTACATACACACACAATGTAATATAATATATGGTACGATATATGTTTGAGTGTGTATAACATATATGTGTGTATATATAATATAACATTGCATTACATTATGCTATACTATACTGTACTATACTATATTTTGCTATATTATTATATACACTGCTTTTTTTCTAAAAAAAATGTTTAGGGGGACTCTTCATTTTGACTCCAGGAAATCACCATTTTATAGTTCACATTGGGAAAAATAAATACAATAAACAGACAAAAGTACAAAGATTCACATAATGTTTAGGGGTACACGTCCCCCCAGAAAAAAGCACTGTGTGCGTATAATATTTTGATTGCTTTCTCTCGGTCAATTACCAGTAGAGAAGATAGGGAAGAAAACAGAGTGATACATGATACATTAAGTATACTATGAAATGTAGATTTAAAAACAATGGGAAATGTTTTTACAACAATGAGAAATATAAAATCACCACATTAAAGGGGGAAGAAAACAAGGTAATTTTCGAGCCCCACATTGGGCAAAAAATTCCTGCCTTGCTGGGGGTTCCATCTCTACAATCCTGTTGTTATTTTAGAGTCCTCCATCGCGACATATTGTGGAAGTGAATCCCATAATTTCAGTACATACCGTGTGTGATACAGTGATTTATTTGGTCAGTCCTGGATCCCAAGGTGAGGGATTTACCTGAAAGCCCAGAGCTTTGGGGGCACGGGGGGGGCATTGCAGGTAGTTGGACGCTGTACTTTTCCTATTATTATTATTATTATTATTTTCAAGACTACCCATCTTGAGGTTGCTTATCCAGAGAGGGACCCTGTGAGCTGCCTTTATATATCTTTTTTTGTCCATGCGGATCTGGGCTGAGTGCGAGTGACGGCATCTTTACCTCTTGCTCCACTTTATTGGTTCCTTGTGCTGGAAGGAAGAGGTGGCCTCATTTTGGAGCCCTTCTGCTGCTGCCTCTGTTTCAGGGGCTGGGCCTGGTGTGTACAACCTGGGAGATCCTGCCGCTTCCTGCCAGGATTTTGGGGCGACTCTTCTCCCTTCCCTGCAATTAAGGCTGGGAGTTGGTGGCTGGGCTCTCCCGCCAGCAGCCTTGGGCTACGGATCCCGGTTTCTGGAGAGCAGTCCCCCTTTGGCGGCGGGGGGGGGGGGGCTGTGCCATCTTGCATCACTTTGCCTCGCGGATGCATTACTAATAGGGCCGCCCCCCCATTCGGAGCGCCATTCAGAGTGACTGGATTTATTACAGTGGTAGGAAAGGGCTGGTGGTGCTGTCTGATTTTGTTTATTCCCCCCCCCCCCCGGCAGACCTAGGAAGAACTGAAAACAGCCAGTTGGCACCACTGCTCTCCTAGCTGCCCCCCCCCCCCGTGTGTCTGTTTGGAATTTGCTCACCAGCGCTCAAGAGAGCAGAGATTTTTGGGGCTGGTGGGGTTGGGTGCGCGTCCGAAGATGATATCATGAGGCAGCAGAGCAGAGCGCTCACACCCTTATGTGGTTTGGGCAGCAGGCTCTGCGCCTTGCGTCAACTTTGTAACTAACAGATTTCTCTCTCTCTCTTCCCCTCCCCTCACACCCCCTCTGCACATACCAGCCCCCCCCCCCCAATCTGTGGGGGATAAGTTAGGGCAAGAAATACCAGAAATATCAAGCTCTATTTTTGAAGAGGTTGTACTTCTTGACAGTTTCCTGTCAAGGCGAAAGTGCGGGGAGTGGGGGACGGACGGGACACAACACTAGTGTGGCTCAGTGGACGCACTCTTAGAATCTAGCCAATTGTAGTTTTGTGAGGGGCAAACTACAGTTTCCAGAATTTTAATTTGGGGCAGGGTGCGCTTTAAATTTATGGCGCAGGTGCTTCTGAGGCAAGGCGGGTGTCAACACACAAGGAGAGCCTCATTTATCGATGTTCTGTGCAGCGAGGGAAAGCAGGGTTTTGTTTCGTTTTGAATTGAGGAATGCCCAATAAATTTGGTTAGGAGGCCTCTAATGCTTGACTGTATTTTTCAAAATAGGATTTTGGCGAGGTTTCCACCCTTGCCCACTCGCCAGCCGTGCAGCTGCCACCTCTAACCCTCCCTTCTCCCTCAAGGTGTTCATGAGAACAAGATGGAGAGAGTTCTTGTCTCTACTGGCTTGAGGAAGTGATGGGATGTGGATTAAATACCCCAGTGCTCTCAGTTTGATAAGCAGACACCTTGGGTGGCTGTGTGTGGCTGTCAGCTGTGGGAAAAAAGTGTTTAAAAGTTTCTGCATGGTTTCGCTTGCTTTCAACCTCTCGCTGCGAGATCTTTCCTAACCTCCGACTTCAGAGGTGCTGGTTCTTGCTTGGGGGGGCGGAAGGCAGGGGGAGTCCCCACTTTCTTTCTTCCAAACTTGGAGGAGGCCCCTTGATTCAGGAGCCTCCAAGGCTGCCTTCTCCCCTCCATCCCCCCCCCCCCGCTTCCCCTCTGCATTTTTCAGCTGCAGATGTTCTTGATAACTTCCTCTCTCTTCCAAAGTGAGCCATGCCTTTTGCTCTCTGCGTCTGGAGGATGACTAGCTGACTAAACAAAGAGATTTCTTCTCTCCCGCCTGCCCCCCCCCCCCCTTCAGAGGTTGACTCAGTTTTCTGTGTCATTCAAAGCAAACCCCGAAGCGTCTGGGCTGTGTGATAGGGGCAGAGCGCCAGGCCTCTGGGCTCTCAGACCTGCCACACAACCTTAAACATTTGTCTCCCTGAATAATTGAAAGAGGGTTACACGCTGTCTGCTGAAGTGTGTATGAAAAAGAAGACGCACATATCTGGTGGCTGAAACTTCAAGCAGACACCACTTTTTTGAGGAAAAGAGTGATTCATGGACGATGTTCGCTTGAATAATCCAGAGTATGAATAAACCGCTTGAGTCGTTGCTTCTAGCCCTCAGTTACCCACCCTTTTATTGCACTTCATGGGTCGAGGAGACTCCAGATCTTAAATTTCTTTGTGGGGACCTTTTTGGGAGAGTGCAGTGCTAGACATCTGATTTCTGACCTTGCCCCAGGACTTGCCAGGGAAGTTCTGTGGCTTCACTCCCTCTGTGGAAGTATTGAGCGGGGCAGCAATCTTGGCTGCAGGCCCTGGGTTCATATCACATACGGGGCGGTGGGAGCAGCCCCTCAATGGCTGATCTCGAGCATTCATATTCAAGGCTCTAGGTTTTAAAAAAGCTATGTGTTTCTTTCTCTTTGTTCTGACTAAGACCTGCGATGAGGTATTTAGAAACTGACACCACCACCTAGTCTTTGAGTCTGCAGATGGGGAAAACGTACAACTCAGCAGCCTTCTTATACACAACCTATGCAGACATGATCAGTGTAGGATTCCTTTTGATATGATTTCCTATATTTCTATGCTGCTTTCCATTCCAATGGACCCCAAAGCGGCTCACAATCAATAAATCGCAATAGCATGAGAGAGCACAATAGAACATCTCAACTACAGCATAAATCATATAGAATAATTAACAGATAATCAGTGAAGCAGTTGCAATCTGTAAAACACTGTGCTGCAGCTATGCACAGCCCTGTGCCCTTGGCACTGAACTGCCCAATGTTTGCACAGGGATTAGCAAATCCTTCCTTACTGTTGTTGTTTGGGTCTGTGTTTGTTTTTTTCCAAAAAAAAATCCATTCATGTCTACAAAGTCCTCCTCTTGTGTGTGTGTGTGTGTGTGTGTGCTTAGTTCTGTTTCCTAACGCCCTCAAAAGCCTTTTTAGTAGTGAAATGGAGCATGGAAGCTCTGGACTTTAGCGATGCTGCTGTAACACAATACAGCACTCAGACAAAGGTGGTCCTGTTGCCTTTCAAAGGGAAGCTCCTTAAATATTTTAGGCCCAGGCCTAATGGTTGTGATCTCTCTCCGTGTGTTTGTTTGTGTGTGTGTGAGAGAGAGGTGCTATCTTACAATAGTGTGAGTCCACCTAAGCTGAGTTGTCTGCTTTTGAAAAGCAAAAATTTGCGTTAACTTGTCAAAAGAGGTGATATGGGAACACCTAGCTACTTTAAGTGAATTCAAATCTCCAGGGCCTGATGAGCTGCACCCAAGGGTGCTAAAGGAGTTTGCGGGTGTAATCTCAGAGCCTTTGTCTATGATCTGGGAGAATTCCTTGAGGACAGGTGAGGTCCCTACAGACCGGAGGTGGGCAAATGTGGTTCCCATCTTCAGAAAGGGGAAAGAAGACCCAGAGCGTGACATCGCTACCGGGAAAGGTGAGGAGGCTGGTAAAATGGGGGTTGAATGAAGTACGGTAACTCTTAGGTGGATTTGTAGCTGGTTGACCGACTGAACCCAAAGAGTACACATTAATGGTTCCTCATCATCCTGGATAAAAGTAACAAGTGGGTGCTGTCGGGTTCTGTCCTGGGCCTATTGTTCAACATCTTTGTAAACGGCTTGGATGAAGGAATTGGGATGCTCACCAGATTTGCAGATGACACCAAACTGGGAGGGGTAGCCAACGCCGCAGAAGACAGAATCAGAATTCAAAGTGACCTCAACAGACTGGAGAACTGGACCCAAACAAAATGAATTTCCATGGGGACAAATGTCAGGTTCTGCACTTCGGCAGGAAGAACCAGATGCACAAATATAGGATGGGAGAAACCCGGCTCACTAGCAGGACATGTGAAAAGGATCTAGGGGTCTTAGTGGACCACAAGCTTAACATGAGTCAACAGTGTGATGCAGCAGCAAAAAAAGCAAATTCTATTCTAGGCTGCATCCACAGAAGTCTAGTGTCCAAATCAAGGGAAGCCCTAGTCCCACTCTGTTCAGCCTTGGTCAGGCCACACCTGGAATCCTATCTCCAGTTCTGGGCATCACAGTTTAAGAAGGATGTTGACAAGCTGGAAGGTGTGCAGAGGAGGGAGACCAAGATGATCAAGGGTCATAGCTGGGTGCTAGGATACCTGCTTTGCCTTCGAAGGCACCATCTTCAATCCCAGGCATCTCCAGGTGGAGCTGCTGCCTGTCAGTGTAGACAATGCTGAGCGTCAGGTGAACCAGAGGTCTGACTCTGTGCAGCAGCTTCCTGTTTAAACCAGTCCTTCAGGCACAATCATGAGGACTAGAATCTTACTGCCCTTCTCATACAAATCAAGTAAGTTGCTCAGGAGTGGGGCATCCTCTTTGCAGACAGGCAGTCCCAAGTTCAGTCCGCAGGAACCCCAAGTCGGGGTGGGAGTGGTCTCCTGTCTGAAATCGAGGAGAGTTGTTGCTGCCAGTCAGTGTAGACTATACTGAGCTGGGTGGAGCGAATGGTCTGAGCTGGTACAGAGCAGCTTCTGGAGTTCCTCTATAGTGGACCCGTCATGTTTTCAGCAGCCTGGAGGAGTTCTCGGTTTCCTTTTGCCATAGCTTTGGGATCTCTGCCCTTCACAACTCCGGGGCCTTCAGAAATCTCCCATCTCTGTCGGCAGGGACAGAAAGGCCCATATTTGTAAATAAAGTGTGTGAGTCGATGGAGGGGTTTTTTTTGGGATGAGATATTTGAGGCTGTTGCTTGTGTGACGATTCTGCCTCCTCCAGAGGGGGCGGCAATAAACCCCAGTTTAGCAGGGAAGAACTTACTGGGCCAAAGTGGTTCACTTGCAGAAATGTGCCTTTTATTCCCCCACCCACCCCCTGGCTGCCCAGTTTTGCTATAATGGTAGCTTTCCCTTTTTAGCATTGGCATGATTCATTGGTTAAACATGCAGCTCAAAATTACGGGTTTATGTAGACTAAACCGCTGCCTCGGACAGATTGGCGGGATGGGATGGGGACAGACACTCTGCCGTGTTTTCCAGAGGCTGTGATATGCACAAGGTAAGAGTTCTCTGCGCGCTTTGCAAATCCTTTGACGCCGAGGTGCTTTCCGCCAGGTTGTACAGGGAAGCCTTAGACCTTGAGAAACGGCCTCAGAATTTTGTCTGCAAAAGGCTCCGGCAAATTACTTTCTACGAAGCCAGAAACTTGCTTCCCTTTTCTCTGCTGCTTCGGCTCTAGCCCAAATAGCAGCTCCCCCCTCTTAGCCGAGCGGCCCTCCCTTGGCAAACAGACCATTGCTCCAAATTGGAAGAAGCTGTAGTTCTCCGTGCCCAGGAAAGGGCATTCGCTGGCACCAGAGCCTTCTGAAAACCTCCAGAGGAAAGCGATTCCACAGCTTCCCCTCCGTGGCTTAGCTGAAGGAGAAGTAAGCGGAGTTTCCTATGTGTCATGCCTTCCCCTTGGGAGGAAGGAGGGAGCTCTCCGGGTCCTCATCTGCCTTGAGAGCGGGGCGGCCTCCCTCCACTCTGGTAAGAACTCAAGACGTGCCTGGGGAGAATTTGCCCGACCCTTGACTTCTCCCCTAAGTAGGCGTGTTTCCTAAGCGGTCACGTTGCAGCCGGCTTGTTCCGCCAGAGCCCACGGGCAGCGAGAGACAAAGCCGTGTCTGTTCCTGGCCTCCCTTTTCAGGCAGCACGGGGTGCCTGCTTTGGCTAAATCGACGGGTCACAGAAACGGCCTGGCGGTGGGTGGGTCCTGCCTTGCCTCACTTCTGTCAGTGGGGAGGCAGCCGTTCACCCGTTCCTGTTTGCAGCCCCCTTTCCTGCCATCTTCCTGAGGCTCAGGTAACCTGTCCCTCTGCCTTCCAGGATTTGCGACAAGGCTGCCCATTTTGTTTTGTATTTCCTAGGGGAGGGAAGCAGAAACGCCACTTCCCTACCCGTTGGAGAAAGGGGGCAGAGGCATGGGAGCTCAAGAACAACTCTCCCCACTTGTGGTACCCAGTGACCAGAATTCAGGGGCCTACTGCTGCAACTATCTCCAGTGTGGCTATTAGCCGGGGGTAACCTTCTCTTGGGACGTGGGTGACGCTGTGGGTAAAAGCCTCAGCGCCTAGGGCTTGCTGATCAAAAGGTCAGCGGTTCGAATCCCCGCGGCGGGGTGCGCTCCCATTGCTCGGTCCCAGCGCCTGCCAACCTAGCAGTTCGAAAGCACGCCAGTGCAAGTAGATAAATAGGGACCGCTTACTAGCGGGAAGGTAAACGGCGTTTCCGTGTGCTGCGCTGGCTCGCCAGATGCGGCTTTGTCATGCTGGCCACGTGACCCGGAAGTGTCTCCGGACAGCGCTGGCCCCTGGCCTCTTGAGTGAGATGGGCGCACAACCCCAGAGTTTGTCAAGACTGGCCTGTACGGGCAGGGGTACCTTTACCTTTACCTTTAACCTTCTCTTGAAGACAGGAGTGCCTGGCGTGCTCTGGTCCATGGGGTCACAAAGAGTCGGACACGACCAAACAACAACAACAAACCTTATCTTGCATAAAACACTGCAGAGCACTGCACACGTTCCTGGGTTCTTTGTGACCTTTTAATTGGGCCTAATGACAATGCATTTTATCCTCTTGTCTCCTTTGGGGAGAACAAATGAGAGCAAACACTCATCCCTTGGCCTGTTTCTCCCTGCCTTCTTTTGTGCTGCTTTGATGACGCCTGGCTGCTTTTCAGGCTCAGGACTCGCTTTTTGGAAAGCATCTTTTGAATGGCACTGCTGCCTGCTAAAACCCTGGGGGTTATGGAGCTGCTTGTTTCCTTCTGTGGCTCAGAATATCCTGGAGGGCAAGTGCTCCTTGGTGATAAGATGACAGGGCCAGTTGTGGTCGGGGCAATTGAGTGTGGCTGGTGTGACAGAGGAACCCAGACCTTGCCAGGCTGCCTCTCCCATTGAGTACAACGTGATGGGCAGCTGACAGCTGACTTTCGGTGTCACAAAAAGGCTGTAAATGGTTTGTTATTGCTGTATTAGCAAGGAGGGCATGCGAAAAGCTGTATATCTGTGGTGTGGAGAAAGCAGATAGGGAGAGGTCTTCTCCCATTGTCGCACTGGAATTTGGGGCCGAATGTTGGAAGGTTCAGGGCAGACGAAAGGAAGACCTTATTCACATAGGCACTGAAGAATTTGTTCCCACAAGATGTTAGTAATGACCTCCAATTTACATGGCTCAAAATTGAGGCAAATATACCATCACAGGCTGTAAGCTATGATGGTGCCTCTGAATGTCAGTTTTTGGGAATCGCAAGCTGGTCTCCATCCTGCTTGTGGGCTTCCCTTGGGGGGCAGCTGCTTAGCCACTGGGCTAAATGGACCCTCTTTGGCCTGATCCTGCTGCTAAGTTCTTCTTCAGTTTTTAACACAATGCTGTCATTTTGCTCCCCAGGACAGGTGATGGCGAGGTGTTCTTGTTTCAGGCACCAAAATAACTAGGTCAGAGGAGGGTACGCGTGGGGAAAGGAAACACCCATCTGCTCTTCTGCTCCAGGCACAAAAATGTGTGAAACCGACCCTGGCGACTGGCTCTGCCAGTCAATGTTCTGGAGAATTGCAGAATCACAGAGTTGTAGAGTTGGAAGTGGGGTGCAAAGGGCCGTCCAACTCCCCTTTCAGCTTGACCATGGCGATTCAGCCATGCTGCTTTCCTTCACCCTGCCCATCTGCTTGGGCGTTCAGTTTTTACCTTCTCTCGCAGCTCTGTGTTGGGCTGCTTTTACAAGTTTTCTTAAGGTGTGGCTCCTCCCATCGAGAACTGCAGTTAATTCTGTGTGCACAGGGCTCTTTAAAAAAATGTCACTGTCCATTTGCACAGGTGTCTGCATTTTGGGGTCCCTCTGCGCCTGTGCTCCGAGGCTGAGATTGGCCTGTCAGTTGGGCGGCTGTGGCTGCTGTTGCCTCGTGCTTCTCTGCATCCCTGCTCTAAACAAACTGGAAGCTTTTTTTAGGGTTGTATCAAATGAGTAGACCCAATGAAGTTATAGGGCATTACAAACTCTGTTGCATCTGTATCACTGGGGGGCTACTGTTGAGTAGAACTTGTTTGATACAACCATTGGAAAGTACTTTTTAATGAAATGCTTGCAAATGTTTCAAGATACGGCAATAACATTCTTGACAGCGGATTTTAAGGGGGAAAGTGAAGGCACTCGGAATTGTTACCATCCTTGACTGCGAATGTATGTACCACTTCAGACTAATCACGTGAAAGAAGCTAATTGCAGCTTCTGATTTGCAGATTTGATTACTGCCATGTTCATTCCAGCTGCTTGGTTTGGCATCTTACAATGTCACTAGCTAATGTTACGGATTTCTTTTAAAATGGGAGAAACTTTTCCACTGAAAAATGTGTTGTAGAAATTTCCCCTGAGGTGGGAAAGATCCCCCACATTGTACCATGTCCCTTGGGACATCAGAAATCCAAGGTGATGGTAGTTTGGGCTTGCCTAGACCTGGAGCAACGCTGGTGTCTTCAAGGAGCTTAAAAAAACAAAGTCATATGTGTCCCTTTGCCATTTATCCGGAATCTTCCCCATCCAAAGCAGCCTTTGTGTATTGGAGAGCTTGATTTTGGGTATGTTTTTGCCCAGGCTTTGCCGCAGAGACTGGGAGCAGCTTGTAACAAACAGTGCAAACTGAATGTTCCTGCTGTGAGGTTGCATGTCATCTCTGCCCCAGGAGCAATGGCCCTGGCCCCTTTCCAGATGCTGCCGACTCCCAGCCACATTGGTCACCTCGTCTCTACAGACGCTTCTGCTGGTGTTCACAGGACCAAGGATGGCTCCTGACATCTCCACCATCTCTAAGTTCTCCAAGTTCTTCACCTAGCTCAGGGTTGTCCTCTGAACTAGCCGGATGTTCAGTCAGTCCCAGTCAGTCCATCATTTGAAAAAATGAGACTTCAGAGCCGTCTTGCTCCAAAATGGCAACTAGGCATTCCGTTTTGGCGGCTGCAACCGCAGTTTAAGGAGCCGTTTTGTGCCCTGCTTATATATCTTGAGTTTCTAACGCTGCCAGTGAGGTAGGTTAGGCTGAGAGAGAGTGACTGGCCCAAAGTCACCCAGTGAGCTTCATGGCCCAGTGGGGATTTGCACCCCGGTCTCCCAGGTCCATTGCCCAGCAAAGCCTCCGCTTTGGGATGCTCCCCTGACCCGCCTCTCTCCTTCCTTTTCCCTCCAGATACCCAGCCCCGCAGCCGAGCCCAGGGCGGTATGCCGAGGCAGGATGAGCGCGAAAGATGCCGGCGGTGCAGCTTGCCCCGAGAAGGCGGCCTACACTCTTCATATTTACCCCCAGCTCTCGGCCGAAAGCGCCTCCTGCTGCCGCGTGACGGCAACCAAAGACGCCACCACCGCCGACGTCATCCGGGACGTCATCGGCTCCCTGAGCCTGGACGTCTCTAAGCCCTACGTGCTGGTGGAGGTGAAGGAGTCGGGCGGGGAGGAGTGGGTGCTGGACGGGAACGACTCCCCGGTGCACAGGGTCCTGCTGTGGCCCCGGCGGGCGCAGGAGGAGCACCCCCGGCAGGAGGGCTACTACTTCCTGCTGCAGGAGAGGAACACGGACGGCAGCATCAAGTACGTCCACCTGCAGCTGGCCTCCGGGGAGGACGAGGGGCGGGAGGAGGAGGCGCGGCGGCTGGTCGAGCGAGGCTTCCTCCCCTGGCTGCAGGAGGACGTCAACGACCTGTGCAACCTGCCCAACCTGACGGAGGCCACGCTGCTGGAGAACCTCAAGCGGCGCTTCCTCAAGCAGAAGATCTACACCTACGCCGGCAGCATCCTCATCGCCATCAACCCCTTCAAGTTCCTGCCCATCTACAACCCCAAGTACGTCCAGATGTACGAGAGCCACCAGCTGGGCAAGCTGGAGCCCCACATCTTCGCCATCGCCGACGTGGCCTACCACACCATGCTGAAGAAGCACGTCAACCAGTGCATCGTCATCTCCGGGGAGAGCGGCTCCGGCAAGACGCAGAGCACCAACTTCCTGATCCACTGCCTCACCGCCCTCAGCCAGAAGGGCTACGCCAGCGGGGTGGAGAGGACCATTCTGGGCGCCGGGCCGGTGCTGGAGGTGAAAAGCAATCTCTCTCTCTCTCTCTGCTGTCCAGTCCTCTTTGTAACCGGGAAGGATGGGTTCGGTCTCTGGGGGTCTCAAGTGGGGAGGATTGCTTCTGTGGAGCTCAGGCCACTGGGGGACAGGAGGGGTGGCTGGTCTAGATCATAGAATCATAGAATCATAGAATCATAGAATCATAGAGTTGGAAGAGACCACAAGGGCCATTGAGTCCAACCCCCTGCCAAGCAGGAAACACCATCAGAGCACTCCTGACATATGGTTGTCAAGCCTCTGCTTAAAGACCTCCAAAGAAGGAGACTCCACCACACTCCTTGGCAGCAAATTCCACTGTCGAACAGCTCTTACTGTCAGGAAGTTCTTCCTAATGTTTAGGTGGGCTCGCTTTGAATCTGCTTAGGTCCTTACGGGAGATTCAGGGCAGGCATAGGAAAGTACAGTACATCTTTACCCAGTGCTTGGCTAAACAACAACAACAACAAAATTATTGATATGCCACCCATCTGACTGGGTTGCCCCAGCCACTCTGGGTGGCTTCCAACAAATGAAACAAAATGAGCACAGTCAAACATCAAACATTTAAAAACTTCCCCATACAGAGCTGCCTTCAGCTGTCTTCTAAAACTCAGATAGTGGTTTATTCCCTTGACATTTGATGGGAGAGGGTGCCACCACCGAGAAGGTCCTCTGCCTGGTTTCCTGTAACCTCACCTCTCACAGGGAGGGAACCGCCAGAAGGCCCTCGGAGCTGGATCTCCGTGTCTGGGCTGAACGATGGGGGTGGAGAGGCTTCGGGGTTGAGGCCATTTAGGGCTTTCAAGGTGAGCACCAACACTTGGAAGCGTAGCGGGGAGCCAGTGTAGGATTTGCTCCCACGGGCTGTCATGATGACGCCCGACTTGGATGGCTTTGAAAGAGGGTTTGACAAATGCGTCAGGCTGCCGAGGGCTACCGGCCGTGATGCCTGTGTTCTGATTCACCGGTGAGGAGAGATGCTCCTGTTGTCTCCAGCTCCCGCTTGCAGCCTTCCCCTGGGGTATCGGGTTGGCCTTTGCGAGGACGGGAGGCTGGTCTGCATGGGCTCGCTTTGTCTGGACTCAGCTGCTGCAAGGCTCCTCTGACGTTCTTATATGGGTTTTAAGCCACTCACTATTGAGGTTTTGGACAGCTCTGAGGAAGGAAGTATTAAGACGGGGCCTTTTCCTCTGCTGGGCGCTGCTTTGTTTTCAGTGCAGGGCTCTCCTCCTGACTCTCTCCTTAGCAGCATCTTCCTCTCTCCCCCCCCCCCAATTTTCCCCCCAGGATTTCAGAGACCTCTCCTTATTTAGTCATATTTGACCCATGCTGTCTTTCACAAATGGAGATTAAGAAACAGGAGCAGGGGAGGGGGGGGGGGTCATTGGATGTTGGCTGCCGTTTTCTAGTCCTGAGCTGAAGCTGACCTCATGGCTTGGTTTTCCCTTAATCAGAGCGAGAGGCAGCAAAAGTCTCCACAAAGACCTAGCCTTTCTGCACTCTGCTTTGCATAGGCCTTTCTTTCTCACCCCCCCCAACTGCTCTTTTTCTGTCACATGCTTGCTTCTGTTTCCTAATCCTCGGAGAGCAAAGAACCCTCTTCCTCAAACAGGCTGGCTGCAGCTCAGGTGAGCGGCTTCCGTCGCTCCTGGGTCCTTGCAGACTTCCAGGGCGCTCCCAACACCAGCCTGCGCCGTTTTACCACTTCAGCACACCAGGCGCCGTCCAAATGCCTCGGGGACTCTGGATTTGAGGAAGGTTTGCTCCTGAGCCTTTTCTTCTTCCCAAGATCTCCCACAAGGTAGAGGAGATTTCGGGTCAGAGTTTCCCTTCTCCCAGATGGGCAAGCCCCACCTGCCCCTCACTTCGCTCTACAACAGGGGCAGAAACCCCCTTCTTTACCCTTGGGGCCCCTCTTGGTCTCGTCCACTCCATCCTCTGCAGCCTGTCTTCACATGCAAGGGAATCCCCTGAGGGTTTGAGACCCACCAACACCCCTCGCCTGGTTTAGCCAGCCAGTTGAAGCCGCTCCCAGGGTGTGGCCGTTACTGCACGCTGACAGCTGAGTGCAGGGGGGGGGGGACCAAAGGTGGACAAACTACCCCCAGAAGGAGCATGAAATGCCCCCCACCAGAGGTCTCTCCCCCCTGTAACGCCCTGTACACCCCAGAGCAGTTTACAATAGTAGTACATGAAACCGTATGTAAAAAAAAATGAGCCAGCTGTTGTGGAAATGTGTATTCCTAGTTGCCTGAAGGAACAGACAAATTCCCAGCAGGTGCTTAAAAATGGAAAGAGAAGGGATCTGCTCAGTTCAGGAGCCTGCAGGAAAAGCGCTCTATTCCTCCTATACATGGGAGGAGCACCTGAGAGACTTTCTTCCGGTCGCAGCTCAGGTTTCAAGTTCTTAAGGACCACTGGAGAAGGGAGCCAGTCATTCAGTAGCAGAGCAGCCACTTTGCAGGCAGACTGTCCCTGGTTCTGCCCCCCCCCCTTTATCTCCTGGCAGGAAGGAAAGACCCCTGGAGAGCGCAGACCACCTTTGGCTAAACAACGGATTAGTCTGAAGTGGGATGAGACAGTTTCTTGCGTTCCTCAGAATAAGCATAATAATCCTTTTCCTGTGCTGCAGACCAGTCAGCTCTATTATTTGCATTTAGAGCCTTTAATCTGGGTGGGGTTCCAGAAACATAATAAAATAAATACTGTTAAAAGCAGAAAATAACAACGGGGGGGGACGGGGGACGGGACACAGCCACTGTGAAGCTTTAAAGCAAGCCGGCTCAGGCTTCTTGCTGTCCTGGCGCCTGATGTCCAAATGTCTCTGCATTTTTATCTGAATATTTTATTTGTGTGACACCCAGGTCTGTGGCTGCTTGCTTGAGATCCCCAGAACATAAGAGCCAGCAGGATCAGGCCAAAGGAGGCCCCCTCTAGTGCAGCGTCCTTGTTCTTACGGTGGCCTGCCAGATGCCTGCAGGAAACCCACAAGCAGGAACTGAGCCCCAGAGCTTTTAACTTGGCGCTGGGGAAGCATTTGTGGCCCTCCTGCTCCCAAGCACCATCAAACCCAACAGCCACCATGGCCCAGGCTTCCGTGGAGGAGGAGGATGATGATGGGAGTAGCATCTGGAGGGGCCACAGGTGCTCTGCCTGTCCTCTGCTGCAGCCTTTCTCAACCTTGGGCCCCCAGCTGTTGTTGAGACTACAGCTCCCACCACCCCTAGCTAGCAGGACCAGCGGTCAAGGATGATGGGAGTTGTAGTCCAGCGACATTCAGAAAGGCTGCTCTCGTGAGTTTCTCAGCAAGGTTTGCGAGTTGGCTCGGACACCTAAATAAGCTCCGCTCTCTTAGCATCTCTGATTTCTTAAGCCCAGGTAAGGAGGATCCACCTCAGCTGGCAAACGGAGACAGGCGCTGCCCCCCCCCCCAAGAAACCTTGCTTCCATTCATAAAGTGACTTGGGCAGGATGCTTCAGAGCTCCTGCATGGTGCGTCCGTCCCTCCCCCTCCCCTCCCCACCTCCGCCAGAAAGCAGAAGTGAAGATCTCTGAGGCTGGGCTGCCTCTTTGAGCTTCTTCCACTTGTGGTCTGTCGGCCAAAACAGGAAGGAGGTCGCTGCTGTGGGGAGCCCCTTCGGGATCAGCTGATGGCATGGCATTGGTTGCTACTAACTCATTCAGACTTTCGGAGGGGGAGAGGGGAAGGGAAGTCTTTCAGGTTCCATTTGAGGGAAAGTTAAGAAGAGCCCGATGGCTGAGGCCAGCGGCCCATCTAGTCCAGCGCCCGACTGGGCGGCTCTTCTGAGAAGCCCACAAGTTAGGGCCACGTGAGCGCAAGAGCCCCCTCCCCTCCTGTGGTTTCCTGCAACTGGTAGCATTGCTGCCCCCAGCAGTGGCATCAGAGCATAGGCATCATGGGTGCCTTTGGGAGGGTGCGGCAGATGGTACTGAGGGTCTTCAGATGCTCTGAAATATCATAAGGAAACGCGAGGACTCCTCCCAGAATGCCTGTGTGGCTGCAGGCTGTTTGTGAAGCTGAGATTCTTGTGCAGTAGCTGGGAAGAAACACCCCCCCCCCACACACACATCTGCCTCCAGAAATTCATTTCTTGGAAGTTTCCGAGAAAGGGCTCTTGCTCCGATGCTTTCAGAGTCATGCCTGCCTTCTGGCAGGGGGAAGAGAGTTCTGCGTTGAGCCAGACTCATCTCAAGCCCTTGGCTTCCATGGCTTCAGGGATGACTTCTTCCGTGCCACTGGACTCGCCAGGGGATGAAGCCCAATGAAATGGGGGCCGGGGGCCGGGAAGAGAGCTACTGGCAGCCTTTTGGGGCACAGATTCTGTCCTGACACTGTGGGTAGCATTTTGGAGAGAGTTTCTTTTTCGTTCTCTTAATCTAGCAACTTACTTTGGGTTTTGGTGGGGGTGGGGGGTTTTCTCTGAGAGGCTGTAAGAATAGGTGGATACCCTTCCTCAAAAATAGCCACATTTCGCTGCCACGGACATGGTTTGGGGACTTTATATGGCCCAGCTTGGGTTTATTTTTTATTTTTTTTTAATCAGCTTTGGAGAATTTGCTCTGTAGTTGGGCTAAATACCACACAGATGAGGTCATCACACTCTTGGGTTCCTTTCAGAAAACCATAGGCGGCTTACATGGGTAATTGTAAAAGGGGCGGAGAGGAAATTAGGAGATCGGTCAGGGCAGATTGAGCTTTTAAACCCAGGCTTCCCAGTTCAAAATTCACGGTGTTTCTCAAAATGACCTCAATGCATCCTGTTGGAACAACGAAAAACCTGGCGGTTTGCAACAAAATGGAGCCTGCGTAAATCTAGGAATGTAACCTAAAGTGCAGGGAGGGAGTTGGGGATTGAGCTCTCAGCAGTCCTTGAAGCCAGTGGGTCAAAGGTCTTGGATGGTGGTGGTGATGATGATGGCATCTGGTAACATCTGGAGGGCCACAGACCTTCCTCACCCCTGACCTAAAGCCTCCTTTAGTCATCCAGCCAACAGACGTTCAGCTGTGAGGAAAGATTGCAGCATCCGGGTCTTTATAGTAAAGAGGAAAGGCGAGTGAGAGGTGACTGTCCAGTTTATAACATTCTGCATGGCTTGGAGAAAGCGCGTTCTTCTCCCTCCCTCATAACGCTAGAATTCATGAAGTGAAGCTGAATGTTGGAAGGTTCAGGACAGACGAAAGAAAAGGCAGGGTTAGACTGTGGAACTCCCTCCCACAGGAGACAGTGGTGGCAGGAGGCACCCGCTGCCTGTTGTCTCGCACCAGCCCTCTTACCAAAGCCCTCCTGCAACCTTTCGGAGTTGAATTGTTCTGGAAGCCCCCTTTGCTCTTGGTTTGGTGTGGTTTTTGTTCCTTTCCTCATCTCTCCCCTCCGTTTCTCCCTTTCGTCCTGGGTTCAGCCCAGGGGGTTGCAGCTGATGGGGAGGAGGTCATCAAGTCAGTAGGTTTTCTGAGAGAGGAGGGTGAGGGAAGGCCCTAACTTCCGCTTTTTAAAAAAAGAAACAGCCTGGCTTATTCTTCTGATGTCACAAGGAGGTTGTGTTGGTGGCTCTGTGACTCTAGGATAAATGAGTCAGCCCCAGTTTGGGGTTGGTTTCCGCCCAGGCCTGTGAGCTGTATGCTAAGTGTTGTGGGTGTTGCAGCCAGCTGCCTGCCACAACGCAGGAGTGTGTGTGTGTGTGTGTGTGTGTGTGCGCGCACTTGCAGGAGGAGAGTAGGTGAGAAAGCTGTTTGGTCCAGCCTTCGTGCCTCGTTTCTGGCATGCATCTCTCTCTCGAGAGACAACAGAGTGAACCTCTGGGGGTGAAATCAAACTGTAACCTCCACCGGGCTGAAACCTGGGCAGGGTGGATGGGCTGCCAGACGACAAGACGTCCCTCTCGGCCTCACTGATGGGGTCCAAAGGAGGACTGGTGCTGAACTTAGTTTTACAAGCAGGATAAATTTATAGAGTACGGTTTTCTGGATTTAAATAAGACTGGGTGATGTGCTGCCAGCACTTTGAGCTGTGTGTGTGTGAGAGAGAGAAAGAGCTTTGTTACTCTATCCGAGTGTCAACAGCACCTGCTGAGTACAGAAAATCTCTGGTTTAATCCTGGCTGCCTTTAGTTATTTGAGTAGGGAAGAGGAACAATTCAGCTCTATATAAGCATGGACCATGAGGACTAGAATCGTACATTATTTTTAGGGCAAGGGCCGCAGCTCAGTGATAGGGCGTAGGCTTTGCTTGCTGAATGTCCCAGCTTCAATCCATTTAGGACTGAGATTGTCAGCAAGAAACCCTGAGAGCTACTGCCCATGAGTGTAGCCGAGGGGGGAGGGGGAGCTGCCCCCCATCAAGTAAAGGTAAAGGGACCCCCGTCCATTAGGTCCAGTCGCGGCCGACTCTGGGGTTGCGGTGCTCATCTCGCTTTCCTGGCCGAGGGAGCCGGTGTGCAGCTTCCGGGTCATGTGGCCAGCAGCACTAAGCCGCTTCTGGCGAACCAGAGCAGCGCATGGAAACGCCCTTTACCTTCCCACCAGAGCAGTACCTATTTATCTACTTGCGCTTTGAGGTGCTTTCAAACTGCTAGGTTGGCAGGAGCAGGGACCGAGCAACGGGAGCTCACCCCGTCGTTGCGGGGATTTGAACTGCCAACCTTCTGATCGGCAAGTCCTAGGCTCTGTGGTTTAACCCACAGCGCCACCTGCATCCCTCCCCCCATCAAGTAAATAAGTAAAAATACTTAACTGACCAATGTTACTGTCAGTCATTTCTGAACTTTGCTGCAGACATTTGCCTCATTATTTCACTTCACTGCAGGCCTTTGGAAACGCCAAGACAGCCCACAACAACAATTCCAGCCGGTTTGGGAAGTTCATCCAGGTCAACTATTTGGAGAACGGCATTGTCCGGGGGTGAGTGCAGCTTCCAGGCTCTTGGGGGGGGGGTTTGTCCTCGCTGTTTCACAAAGCAGTTGTCCTCCCCCAGCAGAATATGGCTGGGAGTGAGAACCCCTCTCTTCCTTCCCCACCCCCCCCCCATGTCGTTCATGAGGAAAATGGCCTGCCTGGCTCCACAGATTCTAGCAGCATAGAACCTTGTTGTGGGGGGGGGGGGGCAGCTTGTCTTTCTCCCCCCCCCCCCATTCACTCTTTTTTTCTCTTGGTGGATTCCAGGGCTGTGGTTGAAAAGTACCTGCTCGAAAAATCTCGCTTGGTGTCCCGGGAAAAGAACGAAAGGTGAGGAGAAAGTTTGTGGTTTAACTTGAAATACATGGTGCGTTTTACACTTCGGAAAAGGGAAAGTCATCGCTAATAAACTATTATTATTATTATTATTATTATTATTATTATTATTATTATTATTATGCACCCAGAGTAGGATAATGGTGGATGAACAAGGGAGGGCTCAAATAATTCAGAAGCCAGAAATCTATTAAGACGTGCAAAATCCCTGGGACCTGGGCTTGAATCTCAACAGCCAGACACTGCCTTTAAGCCTAATACACTGTGTAGCTTGTTGTGAAGATAAAATGGGCGCACTCAGGGGTGTAAACAGGAACCGGCAGATAGCTTCCCAAATCTGCAGAGGCCCATACCTGTCCAGGGGGTCCGTTGACCATCTTCTGGATCCACTCCAGTCTGGTTTCAGGAGCACATGCAGAAAGGTGCGCAAGCTATGGAAAGAGCGAGCCAAGCGGCTTCTGTTAACAGGCGTCTGTGTGTGTGTGTGTTTGCTCTCCTTCCTGAAGGAACTACCATGTGTTCTACTATTTGCTGCTGGGCGTCAGCGAGGAGGAGCGTCAGGAATTCCACCTCAAGCAACCCGAAGACTATTTCTACCTCAACCAGGTACACAAAGGCCCTCCTTATGCGAGCCTGGCTGGGACAGATGGAAAAGGCGCTTTTGTGTCTGCTCCACGCTCCAGAGGTAGGGGGGGGGGACCCCAAACAGGCCTCCTTTGTTCCCACTCGAGTGTTCAGCAGGGATCGCCTTGCTCAGCCCCAGAAGGCCAGAGGTCGCAGGTCTTGAGCCGGGTTTCCTAGCCGGGTCAGGCCTGATGCAGCCAGCCGGACACCCCACTCTTGAGCAACACGTGCCTCCCTCTTCTTTTATAAAAAAAAGATTATCCTTGTTTTATTCATGATATTTAATACTAACACACACACATCATAGAATCGTAAAGTGGGGTGGGACCTCCTCTAGTCCACCCCCTGCAATGCAGGAATCTCAGCTAAAGCATCCACGGCAGATGGTTCCCCAGCCTCTGCTTACAAACTTCCAACATGCACCATCAGATCCAACAGATTTTTGGGCATTGAATTACAAGAGGATCTGTCCTGGAGTGTCAACACAAGGGGGCTTGTGAAGAAGGCGCAGCAGAGACTGTATTTTTTGAGAATACTAAGGAAAAACCATCTTCCGCAGAAACTGCTGCTTGCCTTCTATCACTGTGCCATTGAGAGCGTGCTCACTTATGGCTTATGTGTGTGGTACGGAAGCTGTACTACCCAGGACAGGATGGGGTTGCGCAGGGTTGTTAAGGCAGCAGAGAGCATTGTTGGCTGCCCACTCTCCACCTTAGAGCAGATTTATGCCACAAGGTGCCATAGGAAGGCACTGGACATAGTAAAAGATCCATTGCATCCTGGTCACTGTCTCTCCGAGCTCTTGCCGTCGGGACGGAGATACAGGACGATGAAGACAAGAACGAGCCATCTTAAGAACAGCTTCTTCTCCAGAGCGATCTCGGCCCTGAATGGGAAGCCCGGACTTTGAAAGTCATCTAATCTCCCTTGCTGTATTTTGCTATATTGTTTAATTAGTGTTTTTATGGAGCAGCCAAGTAATTTCGTTGTCCCCGAAGGGGGCGATGACAATAAAGATATTATTATTATTATTATTATTATTATTATTATTATTATTATTATTATCTTTTGAGGGAGACCACAGTTTTGTTTCTGTGCTTAGACTTTGGCGTTCATTTACTTTCTTCTTCTTGCAGCATAACTTGAAAATTGAAGATGGGGAAGACCTCAAGCACGACTTTGAGCGGTTAAAGCAAGCCATGGAGATGGTCGGCTTCCTCCCGGCGACCAAAAAGCAGTGAGTGCATAAGAAGATGGGGAAAGCCCTGCGAGAGGCGGGTCAGGCGCACAGTGGAGAACTAGATGCCCCAAAGGGAAGCCTCCCATGCCAAAAACATTTGTGTTTAGACAAGTCTACCCAGATATTTAGAAAGTTGCAGCCAGTTTTATTTTTTATTGTGCCGCCCATCTAGGGATGCGGGTGGCGCTGTGGGTTAAAGCCTCAGTGCCTAGGTCTTGCCGATCGAAAGGTCGGCAGTTCGAATCCCCGCGGCGGGGTGCGCTCCCGCTGTTCGGTCCCAGCGCCTGCCAACCTAGCAGTTCGAAAGCACCCCCGGGTGCAAGTAGATAAATAGGGACCGCTTACTAGCGGGAAGGTAAACGGCGTTTCCGTGTGCTGCGCTGGCTCGCCAGATGCGGCTTTGTCATGCTGGCCACGTGACCCGGAAGTGTCTCCGGACAGCGCTGGCCCCTGGCCTCTTGAGTGAGATGGGCGCACAACCCTAGAGTCTGGCAAGACTGGCCCGTATGGGCAGGGGTACCTTTACCTTTATGCCGCCCATCTAACTTGAGTTGCCCTGGCCACACCTGCACATGCAAGCTGGTGTCTTCAACTCTAGTTTCTGTGCTTTTCTTTCTCCAGGATTTTTTCCGTCCTGTCTGCTATTCTGTACCTGGGGAACGTCACCTACAAGAAGCGGGCGGCAGGTCGGGACGAAGGCCTGGAGGTCGGACCCCCGGAAGTGCTGGACATTCTCTCCCAGCTCCTGAAGGTTCCAGACCCCTCCTCATTAAGAAAATCTGCCGATTGATTGCGGGGGGGGGGGGGTATGGAGGGGACAATGACACCCAACATTTTACTTATTATTCCTCCCAAACATTTAGTTCTCTCATTCTTCTTTTCTGGAGGGCCACGGAGGTTCTCCATCCGTGATCCAGGAGTGGTGGAGGTTTATCTTGGAGGGGGGGGGATATATGTGGCCTCCAGATGCCGAACTCCCATAAATGTAATGGATATATTTCATGGACTGAGGGAGCAGCTCCCTGGGGGATGCTCTGGGCAAAGGGGTAGCAAACCCACTGCAGGCTGTCTTCCTCTCTCAGGTCATTCATTCCTGATCTTGCTCCCGCCCTCTCCACTCTTCCAGGTGAAACGTGAAATCTTGGTGGAAGTATTAACGAAAAGAAAAACGGTGACGGTGAACGACAAGCTGATCCTGCCCTACAGCCTCAGCGAGGTGAGTTGGCATGTGCTCAGAGCTAGCTAGCGAGGGTTACTGATAGAGCGCAGAGAAAGGCAACATTAATTTCTTTAGGAGTAGGTTGGATCACAGGGTGAGCTGAGCTGATGGGCTTCTTTATTTCGAGGTTAGGACAGTTCTCATGATTTGTAAGAAAGCAACTAAAAAAAAAGGAGAGAAGTGTCATAACAGCGGGAGTCACAGAGATACAGCTACAGCAGATAGGACATGGGTGGCGCTGGGGTCTAAGCCACGGAGGCTCTTGGGCTTGCCAGTTGGAAGGTCGGCAGTTCAAATCCCTGTGACGGGGTGAGCTCCCGTTGCTTTGTCCCAGCTCCTGCCAACCTAGCAGTTCAAAAGCGCACCAGTGCAAGTAGATAAATAGGTACCGCTGCAGCAGGAAGGTAAATGGAATTTCCGTGTGCTCTGGCACTCGTCATGGTGTCCTTGCAGCAGCTGAGAAGGCCTGGGTTCAGTCTGGGGAAAGATGCCCTGCTTGAAGCCATAGGGAGCGCCTGGAACAGAACCAAGAGGCCCCCCCGAGCCTGATCTTCCGAAATTTCCTCAACGCTCCTTCGTCTGTGCCTTTCTCCAACCTGCAGGCTGTCACGGCTCGCGACTCCATGGCCAAGTCTCTCTACAGCGCCCTTTTCGACTGGATAGTTCTGCGAATTAACCACGCACTCCTCAACAAGAAGGACATGGAGGAATCTGTGGTGGTATGTCTTCAGGAAACAATGGCAGCCTCCAGGGCCGGGCGATACTTGTTTTCAATGTCGCCAGCTAAACATCGCGATGTGCTGATATATCACGATGTCTGGAATGTAGAGGCATTGGCGGGCTTCTCGGTTCCCCCCACGTCGTGATTTTTGCATAGCGCACACACAGACAGACGCATCATGATTTGCAGTAATTGTGAAACCAATATCACGATACAGACTTCAGATCAATATATTGCCCAGCCCTAGCAGACTCGCTGTCCCAATTACACACCAATGAGCATGGCCTTTCTTGCTGCTTGCAGTCGGCAAAGATCACGGGACTCATAATAATAATAATAATAATAATAATAATAATAATAATAATAATAAATTTTATTTATACTTTGCCCTCCCCAGCCAAGACCGGGCTCAGGGCAACTAAAACCAAATATAAAAACAATTGATTGAAATACAGCTTAAAAAACAAGATTAAAATACCACTGCCCTTCTGACGCCCCCCTCCTTTGCTTCGCTCCTCCCTCCCTTCCTCCCCTCCCTCCTTCTCACTGCACAGTGCTTTTCCATCGGGGTGCTCGACATCTTTGGCTTTGAGGACTTCAACACCAACAGCTTCGAGCAGTTCTGCATAAACTACGCCAACGAGCAGCTGCAGTATTATTTCAACCAGCACATCTTCAAGCTCGAACAGGTAAGGAATCGCTGGCGGGGGGGGGGGGGGGAGCATCAATATTCCAGGGCTGAATTGCTGGCCCTCCAAGCCTCTCCTTCTGGCCCACAGAACTCTCTCACCAGGCCTTGCTTCTTTCAGGGTTTTCACCCTGCTGGGAATGAAAATGTCTCTTTTCTTGCTTGGATGGGAGGATAATTGCTTGGATCTTACTGATAATTGTTTTATCTTGCTTGAAAACTGCTTTCCTGGGTTTCCCCTCAATCAAGCAGTAAATGAAGTTCATGAAAACCATCCTCCTTCAAAGCACCCACCCCTTTGCACAAGTTAAAACCACCACATGGCCATTTGTCCTGCCCTCTGCCAGTCAATTCCGTTGGACGACGCCCCTCCCCAGGTCCTGTCTCATGAGCCCAGGGGACATCGGCTCTTCAAGGCTCTGTTTCATTTCTCCACAGGAAGAGTATCAGAGCGAAGGGATCGCGTGGCACAACATTGACTATACCGACAACGTGGCCTGCATCCACCTCATCAGCAAGAAGCCCACCGGCCTCTTCTACCTGCTGGACGAGGAAAGCAAGTAAGGTCACTTGGCGCAGAGCTTGGCCTTCGACTGAGCCTTGCTCAGAGCAAACCCCGGGAAAGAGTGACGTTTTCATGGAGGGTCCCTGAGACAACCGTCCCGTATGGCCCCTCCTGGCAACTCCTGCAGCCAAGCTGGTGCCAGACATCTTGCTCTGCTTTCCTGTGTGTGTGTGTGTGTGTGTGTGTGTGTGTGTGTGTGTGATCTGACAGGCCAGGACCTCCGTGCACACTACCCAGGCCTGCGCCCCATGGAGGTCACTTTGGTCAGTTTTACTTCATGCCTGGAACCGCACTCCCTTGCCTCTCAGACGCCATCTTTTCTTTCAGCTTCCCGCACGCCACCAGCCAGACCCTCCTTGCCAAGTTCAAGCAGCAGCACGAGGACAACAAGTTCTTCATTGGGACGCCTGTCCTGGAGCCGGCCTTCATCATCCAGCACTTTGCAGGCAAAGTGAAGTACCAGATAAAGGTAGGAGGGGGCCCAGAAACACCGGGTCAGGGGCTGCCCGCCTTGCTCTGCCTTTCGCCTTCATTCTCCCTTCCCTGCAGGACTTCCGGGAGAAGAACATGGACTACATGCGGCCCGACATCGTCGCCTTGCTGCGGAGCAGCGACAGCGCTTACGTCCGGGAGCTCATTGGGATGGACCCCGTGGCCGTCTTCCGCTGGGCCACGCTCCGAGCCGCCATCCGAGCCATGGCCGTGTTTGCGGAGGGTGGCCGCCAGAGAGCCCAGAAAATGGCCGGTGAGCGTGAGGTTCTGACCCGGAATCAGCGAGAGTCGGGGGAAGAGGCTGCAGGGTTTTTAACACACACATATATACAGTGGTGCCCCGCAAGACGAACGCCTCGCAAGACGGAAAACCCGCTAGACGAAAGGGTTTTCTGTTTTGGAGGTGCTTCGCAAAACGAATTTCCTATGGGCTTGCTTCACAAGACGAAAATGTCTTGCGATTCCTGGGGCTTTTTCCCCGCTCCCCACCCCCTTTTTCTAAGGCACTAAGCTGCTAATAGCCTTTTAGCAGCTAATCCGCTAATCCCTTAAGCCTTTAATAGCCGCTAATAGCCGCTAAACTGCTAATAGCACTAATCCGCTAATGGGCTTGCTTCGCAAGACGAAAAAACCGCAAGACGAAGAGACTCGTGGAACGGATTCTTTTCGTCTTGCGAGGCACCACTGTATATAATTGTTATTAAATTTTCTAATTGACATTTCACAATATTCATTTAAATAACCTTAAGTCAATTACTTCCCTGCTTTTCTTTCCGTGGTTCATTTTGCATACCTTACATTCCTGCATGTTTTGTGACCGGAGGCAACGAACGCTTTGTCTATGGCCTCCGGAGACATTTCCCCCTCAGAACGGCCCTGCAAGGCAGGTCAGGCCAGGAGAGGACAGTGAGCAACCCCAGGTCAGCCAACGAGCTTCATGGGCTGCTGGGGATTCGAACCCAAGCCTCTCTTGAGCCCAAGCACTCTACACACTTTGCCGCTTGGAGGACTTTTCCCTGCTGGGTCAGAACCTTAAAAAGACGCCTGTTTTTCTCTGTGGCATTGAGCCTTAAGGAGCTGCCAAGACTCCTCTATTGCATTTTGCTGCAACACACCTAAAAGCCAGGTTTCTCCTCTGGAAAAGGGATGGCTTGCAGCTTTAATGGCTGGTAATTATTTGCCGCATAATGGCGATAGCTTTGACCCCAGGAAGGCGCCGCTTGTGCCAAGGCTGATATCATTTATCGAGCCGCCTAAAACCTTCCTTTATTCTTTCAGGCCCTTGAATTAATTACTGCAGCCCGCTCCTTTTATCTGCAGTTTCCTGATCGCTTCTCGTCTGTTCTTGCATTGTGAAGGGCCGGGGCTCCTGCTTTGCCCAGGTTCCTTCCCTGGCGTCATCTCAGGGGCAGACTTTGGTAATATGGCGCCTTGAGCAAGGATAAGATTAGGTGCCCCGCCCCTAAATATTTATCGTTTTCACGCCCTCCTACCTCTCGCTTTCCATTCTACACCTCCTTGGCTCAGCGCTCCCTCCACCTTAGATCCGGCATTCCTGTTTTTAAAGTTGATATTGTATTTTATCATTCCTTTATTGTGGTAACGGGGAGGCAGGCTCTTTCGCTCTCATCCCTACGGCTTTTGAAGACGTATCTGTTTGCTCAGGCGTTCCTCAGCCTCTCGACCTGAGTCTCCTGTTTTAATTACCGTGTTGTTTCAGTGGGTTTGTTTTGCTGTGCATTTTAATTACGTGTGTGTATATTTTAATGCTTGTTTTAGAGCGTTTGCACTCCACGCTTCAGGCCAAAGGGCTCCCTGGGCGGCTTACCTACAATCCATTAAGACAAGGTCGCCCCTGTAGGCTTACAGTCTAAAACAACACAACACACAAGGGGAGAAAGGGAAATCAGATGCTAATGTTTTTCTAACTGGTTTTTATACTGCTGTGAAGCTTTTTTTGGCATTAAGTGTTCTGTAAACTAATAACAGATTACGCGATAATAAACCGCACAGGAGTCAGTTTGGATGAACAGTCAGGAAAGACCTGATATAAAAACAAAGACGCCTGCAAGGGGAGGGCAGCCTCCCTCATGAGGGGCTCTCGCCTTTGTCGGGAAGCCTTTCCGAGCGAAACCTCAGAAACTGCGGAGGAAAGACCGCTTGTTGCCACTGGGAATCTGCTTAGTGCCAACGGAGTCTCTCTCTCTCTCTCTTCCCTGCCAGGCGTGGTCCGCCACGGACCCAGAGTACCCCTGGGCGAACTGCAGCAAGCCAACACCCCAATCGAGAGAGTTTATCGGTAGGCTTTGATTACTACTCTTATTTCCTTAATTATTATTTCTTTTAGACCGGAAATGGGAGGCCTTGACTTGTATCACTCCCTGCCCTTCTTCTCGTCCCACCGCAGTAGTCCTCTTGCCTTCACAAATATCCCTTTGGGTCCCTTTTGGAGACTTTAACACACACGCTTGAGAGGGGAAAACTCCCTGGGCCGGTGGGTGTGGGAGGAGAAGCCTGGGAGTGGAGTGGGGAGAGAGATGTCCTGGTTTTGTTGGGGGGGGGGGGCTGAGGACGTGCATTGGGGAAGCCAGCTTCTCCCCTTCACCGCTGTGTCTGGATTGGGGCCCTGCCTCCCCCCCCCCCAGCTTCTTCGAGCTTTCTCTTTATAGCATCTTCGCTTCTGCAAAGCCCCTCTCTCCGCAGTCCGGAGGGATGCGCAGGCCCTCTGCTTCTGGGGTGAGGAACCCTTTTCAATGGGACATCTCTGAGTGGCGGGGGGCAGGGGGGCAGAAGCACCAGTGGGTGGAGCACACGGGGCCTGCAAGGCGTGTGGCCACTTCCAAGGGCCACACGGAGACACTTGGGGGGAGCGCATGTGTTCTCTGGGCCTGAGGTTCCTCACCCCTCCTCCTCCTCGTTGCCATGAGTGACCTGTACTCTGCATCCGCCTGGGTATACACATGCTTTCTCTCTCTCTTTTCTCTCTTTTTCTCTCTCTCTCTGCCTTCCTGTCTCCCCAGCCAGTGCTCGGATTATGGAGGAAGAGGTAGGCACCCCATGAAATCCCAAAGCAGCTCCTCCTGCTGACCCCCCCCCCACTTTAATCTGTGGCTAAGGAGGTCATGACGGGGGGGGGGGGGAGGAAGGTTAAAGTGGGCCGGTCCCCTCGGCACCTTTCTCTGATCCAACCGCTCACAAGAGCACCCACCACACCACCCATCTTTGTAATGGGTGTGGTGACTCCACGCTTGGGTTGGTGGGCCCCCCTGCTTGAAGTTGCTGGTTCTCCTTTGCCTAGAGCTGTGTCCCTGGGCCGTTTCAGGGCCCTCGAGAGCCACCAGGGAGGCCGGCACCTCTTGCGGTGGAGTCCGGGGCAGCAGCAGGGGAGTGTGGTTTACCAGGATCCTTCTCCCCAGCGGGCCTCCGCCTGGCCCCATGAAAGAACAGTTAAGGATGAAGCGGGTCGTCTGCTGAGTGTCACATTGATCCATCAAATGAACTTAAAAGTTGGTTCTGAAAGAGAAATGGGTCCTTTCCATTTTAGGTCGGGCGGTGGCAGCCCTACAGGTGTCACTGGCCTCCCCAACTCCCATCCCCATTCCAGTCCCCCCAGTAATGTCGGGAGGGATGCCGTTTCCCCCCATCCCTGATCCAGGCATTGCCCCAATTTTATCTGGAGAGATGGGGGAACTTCACTGGGTTATTGCCTTCCTGAGTGAGTCGTGCAAACTTCAATTCTGAATAAAGCTTTTTGTAGGGTAGGGGGCCCTGGGGGTGAGCTCATGTGCCCCCCCCAAAAGTATGGGAACTACTGGCTTAGCCTAATAACCAGGGCACCACCTTTCTCCTGCAGCTGCGTATTTGCAGCCTCTTCCCTGTTTCCAGATTTCTTGTGTCTTTCCTTTCAGCATCTTGTGTCCCTCCTGGGGGGTGGAGTCTGTGTCTGTCCTCTGCCGCCCAAAAGCATCAGTTGCTTGCACCCGCTTTTTCTCTCTGGGCATCTGAGCCGACAATTGATGTGGAGGATGAAGATGTGGGGGGAGGGATATGATGATCTCCCGTCACCTTCCTGCCGCCGCCGCCGCTGCCGTTCTCTTTGCTTGCTTCTGTATTACTCTGTTTATTTAGCCTCTCTCTGCATGTGTCCCCCTCCCTTTTTGCAGCTGCTCAGTGCTTGATTTCTCCTTTGATTGCTCTGAGGAGTTTGATATAAACGCTTTTGAGGACATCTTTGCTTCGTACGGAAGCAAGAAGTAAGTGGGGGAGAGGCGGAGGAGCGGGCTCTTGGCAGCCGGGAGGATGCTATCCTGGGCAGACGGACCTTCCGTGCCTGCCAGGCGCAGGGAACCAAGCACACAGGGCGGGCAGAGCTGGAGAGGGGGCTGGCACCCACCCTGAGACGCAGCTCTAACCTCGGCCTTGCCGTAGCGTAAAGGTCCAAATCGGGCTAATTTCTGTCCGCTCAGAATGTCCTGGCTGCAGCAGCCGCCGTGGCCCCTTGTTCTCAGCTTACTCACTGGTGCAAAAATGGCAAAACATTTTGAGAAATTGAGGGGTGGGGGCACGCCATAAGCAAATAATCCGAATCCGAAGGCCGTCAGCCCAGCCCCGAAGCATTGTGAAGTGTTCATCTGCCCAGGAGTGGCTTTTCACACATTTCTGTTGTCCTCTTTCTGGTTTGTGCCTCTCTCTGGAGGGTGGCAAAGGTAAGGGTTGTGTGCGTGCGTGTGTGTGGAGGCACTCTCTCCGCAAGCATGGTGCATGAGTGGAGGGCTGGAGGAGATCTTCCTTGGCTGACCTGGGGAGCGAAACGTGGAACAAGAAGCATTTGTGCAGAGCCAGGGCTATGGGGCGGATCCAGAGACCTTTAGAGTCGGAAGGGACCCCCGAGGGCCATCTAGCTCAGCCCCCTGCAGTGCAGGAATATGCAGCTGGATTATTGAGCCAGTGACCTTGGCATGATCAGCGCCAGGCTCTAACCAACTGAGATATATGCAATATATAAATCCTGAGATAATTCAGCTCTGCAAACAGTGTGGGAAGGAATCTGGACAGGGGTTTTATGTAAAAACCTGGAGGGAGGAGCAATATTGTCAAATTAATGCTTGATAATTCATGCATATTAAGGACACTAAATTGTGATTGCAGTCAAGCAGCAGCAGCAGCCCCATTTACAGACCCCAAACGTCTACGTTTAACAGCAGGTCAACCCCAGGACCATCTCCTCTCTTGTCATCCATCCTTTGAGCATGCCGGGCAATGATGGGTCTCCTCTGTTTAATCCCTGGTGGTTCTGTCTCTTCACGGCTGTCTCTCTGTGTGTATGTGTTGTATTGTGTTTCCTGTGTCGTGTGTGTGTCGTGTCTTAGGGACTTGCATGAGCAAATAGTCAGGACGATCAAGGCCCTGCCCTGGCAGGGAGAAGATCCCCGCAAGCTCCTTCAGTCGCTCAGCCGGCTCCAGAGGCCCCCTTGCCACTTCCTGTGAGTTTGCGGTGGAGGGGGGGGGGGCGGAGAGAAAACCAAGACGTGCGTGCTTTGCAAAATTTGCACGGAGGAGGAGGAGAGTGGCAAGTGTGGAGCTGAGCAGGCGCTTGCAGATCGGAAGAGCTTCCCTTGTGTGCCAGTTAGCAGCTGCAGGGACCACCCTTTGGGTTTCTTACTGACTTGCTCGCAAAAAAAGCTCAAGCATAAAAGAAAAAGGGCGTGAAATCCTGACTTTTCAAAGGCTCAGGGCTTAAAATCAAAGCAAGGAAGCGCCTTGCCGGATTGCAGGAGTTGGCAAGGCAGGATTAGTGTCACGGGAGACGCTTTCCATGCCACCCTTTGGAACAGGACCCTCCCCCCCCACCCCACTTAGAGTCGCCCGCTCATTATCTGGCTCCCTGAGCCTGCTTTGCTTCATCTAATTCGCTAGGCATGGCTTCGCTGAACTAACGAAACCAGGGCTGCTGCTTAGCACTCATCGCGCCAGTAACTTTTGAAAATACAGATATAGCTGTGTCTATTTCCACAGGAAGAGCAGAGGCCCGAAGCAGAAACAGGCCATCCCAAAGGTGAGCTGGGCGGAGAACGTCCAGAGATTTGCTGGGCTGCCTTTTCCTTTAGAAGAGAAACCGTTTCAGGGGTGGTTGGGGGGATAATGATGAAAGACAGCATCGAATAAATAAATTGGGTAAGTTTCACGTTGTCGCGCCCTGCAAAACGTGTGTGAATTTGACGCAATACCAGAGTCAACTTGCTATGCATATAGAGAGAGCTTGGGACTCTCCGTTTCAGGGTTGTGGGTTCGAGCTCCACGTGGGGCAGAAGATTCCTACATTGCAGGGGACTGGACAAGATGATCCTCGTGGCCCCTTCCAAGCCGATGGTTCTGTTGATATGTATACAAGTTACATCTCACCCTCCCTGCCCAATAATGCCATTTAAAAACAAATAAGCAGCAATATGTGAAGCAGATGAGAGAGCTGGTGTGGTGTGGCCGTTAAGAGTGGATTTTAGAACCCGGGTCTCCCAGGTCCTAGTCTGACACTCCATCTGCTACATGGCACTAACTCTCCAAGGGCTTCTGAGCAGAGATCAGCACTTGTGGCATCTCAGTCTTAGCTTGGAACAAAACGCCAAGTTTCCAGTCCTCATGAGGAGGCGGGGAATCAGGGGCACTGAGGCCCATTGCCAGAGCACAGCGGTGCTTGGCTGTTGTCCAACACACACACACACAACTGCACGATGTCAGCGGAAGTGCAAACTGAACCCCTCGCGCTCCGTGCCAGCCGCAGCCTGCCGTGGAGGGTGTGGCTCTCTAGCTGTGTCCCCTTTGGCTGCAGAACCTGCTGGACTCCAAGTCCCTGAAGCTGATTGTGAGCATGACGTTGCACGACCGCACCACCAAGTCCCTCCTTCACCTGCATAAGAAGAAGAAGCCGCCCAGCATCAGCGCCCAGTTCCAGGTGAGCAGCGGCCCCTCACCTCCCAGGGAACCACCGCGGGGACCTTCCACTAACCCTTGAGATTCCGGCCAGCCACCGTGATTTATTCCAGGGTTTCTCAAACTGTTGTTCTGCAACTCCCACCATCCCTTCGTTTCACTTTTAGTTTGTATACCGCCTTTCTGCATTACTCAACGCAAGGCCGTTTGCAGAAACAAAAATATGCAGCCAAGAACACACACCTTATAATAATCTGATTCAATGCAAAAAGTCATGATAAAACATAACTTGAAAGTAATATCCAATAATCTATAATAGCACATAATAGAATTAACTCTCAAAGCGTCAGCAAAGAGCAATTGCACAGAAATTCATTCTTAGCAATTATAATAAATAACTACCAAACTGTGATCAATAAGAATCACTGCGTAAAATACCACAATACATACAAAACCATGTAAAAGGATCAAATGGAGAAACAGAGACACACAACTTCCCCACCATCCCTGACCACTGGTCCTGCTAGCTAGGGATGATGGGAGTTGTAGTCCAACAGCAGCTGGGGAGACCCAAATTTGAGAAACCTTGATTTATTCCCTTATTTATTAGTTATTTGGTTGTATTCCACCTTTTTCTCCAAGGAGCTTCAAGGGACGTACACGATTCCCCCGCCCTGCTTGTTTAATCTTCACGACACCCCTGCGCGGTGGGTTAGCCTTGAGAGGCAAGGCCTTGAGGACACGCCCAGTGGGGGATTCAAACCCTTGCCTCTCCCAGGCTCTGGTCCGACATTCTAACCACTCGTATGCATGCAGCCCACCCAAAGCGGTTAGGTTGGCCTCCCCCCCCCCCCCCCCCGCTGCCAGACCAGCTCTCTCAAGGGGCAGCGCTTGACTCTTCTCTCCCGCCTGTGACTCATTGCAGACCTCTCTCAACAAGCTCCTGGAGACCCTGGGGAAAGCCGAGCCCTTCTTCATCCGCTGCATCCGCTCCAACTCGGAAAAGGTAGGGCCTTCCCCCCGGAGGCTGTTGCATTACGCTGGCACAGGAGCAGCCGACGTAGATGTCCCTGGGCTCCCGGCAGGGGCGGGCGTGACAGCGACGGGAGTCTGGAGCCCAGCAGCGTCTGAAAGGCCACAGACGTTCTCCACTGCTAACCTAAGAAGTAACGTTCCCTGTGGCGCGTAAGAGACGGAGGAATGCCTCTCTACGTAAGAGCAGGGAGCGCCTCTTCTCAGGTCGGGGATGAGGACCATCTGTGCCCTGCTGCTTTGGGGCTTCAGTTTCCAGCAGCCAAGGCGACCCGACAGTCATGGATGATGGGAGCTGTAGTCCCACCTGATTCTTGGGGCACCACGTGGGCTAATCTTGAATTACCTCGATGGGCTGATTAGTTGCAGCCCTGACAGGTCGAATCCTGCTCCTTCCATTTGCCAGGCACGGACTTGAGCTCTGCCAGTGTGAGCCAGAGAGTGCTGGTTCTAGTGGTGGTGACCTCAGCAAACCACGTCCCTTGGGGTGGACGGGGCTTCTCATCGGGAGGCCAGCGCAGGCCGATCTCTGCTTGAGCCTCTCCTGCTTTCTGTTCTAGAGGGAGCTCCTTTTTGACGAGCGCCTCGTGCTCCAGCAGCTCAGGTACACAGGGATGCTGGAAACCGTGAGAATCCGCCAGTCCGGCTACAGTGCCAAGTTCACCTTCCAGGTACCACTGAGCTCTCTCCCTTGCCCTCATGCCAGGGAAGAAGACCCCCCCCCTTGCTTCAGCATCCACCAGAGATCGGGGGTTTATTCCTGGCTTGGTCTGGGGCAAAAGTGTGCCCTCCTGCAATTCATCGGGGCACTGAAAGATTTCGCTTTTTGAAATATGGCCACCCTACTTTAATTAGCTTATACAGCCCTACTTTTATACGCTCTGGCCGGCAGCATCTTTCCAGGGTCTTGGGCACAGAGACAATTACACCTGCCACCTTCTCCTTTTCAGAGACGTTTGCTAAGTTGTTTGCTTCTTGTCGCTGCCTCCCCAGGATTTTGTCGACCAGTTCCAAGTCCTGCTTCCCAAGAGTGCCAAAGCCTGCAAGGAGGAGATTGCGGCCTTGTTGACGAAGCTGCAGCTGGGCGCCGGCAGCTACCAGATCGGGAAAACCAAGGTCTGTCCTTGTGGGGCTTGTTGTTGCTTCTGAGCCAACCAAATCTCCCTCCAGGAGCCGCAAAGTCTTCTTAAGAATCCTTGTGTGTGGAGATCAAGCCGCAAGGGGGGGGGGGGGTTGAGTGCAAAAACCCCTCTTCCTGGGGGTACACTGATTTATTTTTAAAACTTGTATGAATCACTTCACACACATGCACCTATAGTCTTTCTTTTAATTTTTTTATTCGTTTTCATTTTTAGCAATGGTCATCATACTTAGATCATAATCATTTTACAAACAGGATTCTCAAAATCCCAAGACTCCCCTCCATGGCTTCCCTAAATATTCTTTTCAAACTGCACCGTATCTTATTCTCCAAATTTTCTTAAAACTCAGTGGTAACCATGATTCTCACTTCATGGCAAGTGTTGTTGTTTTTTTTACAATCCTGCCAGTGTTTTTAATTGCTTACAGTGCTCTTTCAAGCAGCTTATAAAATTTCCCCGCTCTTTATTAAATTTATAGTCCTCTTGATCTCTGATTTTACCTGTCATTTTCGCCATTTTGGCTTAGTCCATCATCTTTATCAGCCATTCTTACATGCACCTATATTCTTAGATATTCACGGTGCTTTTTTTCCAGCCGGAACCCACTGGATTTCTGGCACCTTTCAGGTGTGTTCTGACAGCTCTTTAGGCTCGTCAACTTTGGCTGCTCAGCAAGGCCCACCATCTCTTTTACTAGAGAAAAGCCCTGGATATATAGGTATACAAGTGGTATACAACATGAAACAACGTCATTTAAACCAAAACACAACACTAAACTTTTAAAAAGTATAAAAGCATAGCTCTTTGCCTATTGATATCAGGCATTTTTGTTCAGACAAGCCTACCTTGATGTTTAGAAAGCTGGTGTGTTTTAATCAGCTTTTAGTCTGTTGTTAGCTTTTCAAAAGTCCTTTAGCTGTTGTTAATTTTATTAGAGAGCCAGTGTGGTGTAGTGGTTAAGAGCGATAGTCTCCTAATCTGGGGAACCGGGTTCGCGTCTCCGCTCCTCCACATGCAGCTGCTGGGTGACCTTGGGCCAGTCACACTTCTTTGAAGTCTCTCAGCCCCACTCACCTCACAGAGTGTTTGTTGTGGGGGAGGAAGGGAAAGGAGAATGTTAGCCGCTTTGAGACTCCTGAAGGGGAGTGAAAGGCGGGATATCAAATCCAAACTCCTCCTCCTCTTCTTCTTCTTCTTATTGCTTTTCCTTTTTTTTGTAAACCGCTTTGAGGTTTTGTTTTGTTTTTACAGTCGAGCTGCGTATATAAGTTTTACAAAGTAAATTAGCAGGCATTGCGTGGAAAGCGTGGCTTGAGATCCGCCGGGTCGCTCCCGAGCAGCGCATGGGGCCCGTCTTGGTGACCTGGCTGGCGTCTCCCTCCCGCAGGTGTTCCTGAAGGAGGCCGTGCGGCAGGTGCTGCAGGAGACCCTCCACAGGGAAGTCATCCGCAAGATCGTCGTCCTCCAGAGCTGGCTGCGGATGGTGCTGGAGAGGAGGCGCTTCTTGCGGGCTCAGCAGGCGGCCGTCACCTTGCAGGTAGGAGGGAGGGGCGTCCTTCCTCTCCCCACAGAAACACAAGAGGCTCCCTTGCGCAGAGTCCGGCCCGTCCGTCCCTCCTGCTAGGGATCTCCTGCACCGACAGGCAGCAGATTTATGTGCAGGTGGGAAGGTCTCAGTCCACACCACATGAAATGGACCAGACGCCAGGTGGTCCATCTGCCCCGACCTGCTAATAATAATAATAATAATATTTTCAATAATTTTATTATTTACACCCCACCCATTTCAATTCGTTACAGTACTTGCTGATGTTTAATTTGAGTGTTTGGATTCTAATGCCTTATTGCATACTGCGTTACTCGGTATAAGTTATTGTGACTTTTTATATAGGATCTGATTATTATTTTAAACGACTTATAATAAATAAAGTAATATTCAGTAGTCCATTAGAATACAGTGGTGCACCGCAAGACGAATGCCTCGCAAGACAGAAAACCCGCTAGACGAAAGGGTTTTCCGTTTTGGAGGTGCTTCGCAGGACGAATTTCCTATGGGCTTGCTTCGCAAGACGAAAATGTCTTGCGATTCCTGGGGTTTTTTTTCCGCTCCCCACCCCCTTTTTCTAAGGCACTAAGCTGCTAATAGCCTTTTAGCAGCTACTCCGCTAATCCCTTAAGCCTTTAATAGCCGCTAATAGCCGCTAAACCGCTAATAGCACTAATCCGCTAATGGGCTTGCTTCACAAGATGAAAAAACCGCTAGATGAAGAGACTCACGGAACGGATTCTTTTTGTCTTGCAAGGCACCACTGTACAATAGTACACAGTAAAATTAAATATCAGCAAATAATAGATTCACTCTTAACAATTACAGTAAATACTTTCTAAACTCTAGCCAGTAAAAACAGCAGCAAGTTGCAGTGCATAAAACAACACAATACAATGTGAGAGGCGAAGATGCACAGCTTCTCACCTGTCCTTCCTGGGCCCCCCAGGCTTGCTGGCGTTCCTACCGCGTCCGGAGGGCGCTGGAGAGGGAGAACGCGGCCCTCTACATCCAGTCGGCGTGGCGCGGGTACCGGGAGCGGAAGTCTTACGGACGGGAGAAGGCGAGGATTTGCCTCGTTCAGGCTCTGGTCCGAGGACACCTGCAGCGCAAGAGGTGAGGGGGGCAAGGCGCGCTCTGCCCATTTTGAGCCCCGGGAGGGAAAACTGGGGTGCAGGAGGAGAACCCTGCCGGAACAGACCCAAAGTCTCCCTTCATTTACTCTTACCGTCCCCCATTAAACCAACTGTTGATCCCCCCCCCCCCCACACCTTGCAATCTAGATTTCATCAAATGATCGCCGACAAAAAGCGAGAGGAAGAAGCGGTTGCGCAGGCTCTTGCGGAGCAGCAGCGGCAGCAGCAGCAGCAGGTGAACGGGCTACACCAGCCAGAGGAGCGCGTCTCAAGCCAGGCTCCGGCAGAGCCCACGGAGGCGTCCCTGGATCAGACAGGCCAGGCAGAGGACGAGGAAGGAGCCGGGAGCAGCGGCGACAGCAGGGAGCAGTCCCCTCCGCTCTCCCAAAAGGGTCTGGCCAGCAGCCGGGAGAAGCGGGCGTTCCGCCGGCAGAGGGGCCTGGAGCACAACGAGCTGCAGAGCAAGCATGGGGCCTTCCCCGTGGATGACCCCCGCAGCAGGGGGGAAGGGGGCCACGCGCCTGAGCGGCCCAGAGCAGAAGGGGAGCAGGAGGCGGGGGGCTCCCCTCAAGCCCATCCCGGCGGCGTGCCGGGAGAGAGAGCTCCGGGCGGCAAGGAGGACCGGCTTCCTGTGGACGGTGGCATTCCGGCCCCTGCACTGAAGCCAGAGGACAGAGCTGGGGCGAAAGAGGACTCCAATGGACTGGGGAGGCTGGACAGCCCCAAAATCCGCGTCAGCCAGAGCTTCACGTACCCCGAGAGGCCCACGGATCTGGCCCTCGTCCACCCGGGCGGCCTGGCCAGCAGCTGGAGCTTCCGGAGCCCGGCCGACAAAGGCCGGCGGGCGTCTCAGAAGGAGCTGGACAGCCCCCCCTCCTTCCACATCCAGCGGTACCAGGACGACCCCGGGAAGCTGCGGGACAAGCGGGAGAGGTGGAAGGGGAAGAGGCGGCTGGCCGGAGGCGGGCAGAGCGACGGGCTGAGCCAGTCCTTGGACGAGAGGGGGCAGCCGGCCCGCTCTCCCTCCCCACAGCTCAGGTGAGCCCTGCTGCCCCCGGCTTCCAGGGGTGGAAGGAGCACCGAATCCCCCAGGACTCTTTAGGGGAAGCCAGGAAGCAGCCTCACAGCGCTTTAAGCGCATGCTATCACTATGGCCATAGTATCCGGCCAGGAGAGCTTTTGTAGAGCCAAAGGAGAGCAGCTCTCCCGGCTGGATGAGATACTGAGAAGGATCAGAGAAAGAGCTATAATGCAGGATTGTGTGCCTGTCCCTATACTTGCTTGATTTCTTTCCTGCCTGTCAATTTTGTGGCTGCGGCCTCCGTATTTGGAGGGGCGTTGAAAGGACCAGCGGGAGGCCGCTTTCCCCCCAACCCCTAAAAATGCAGCAACCAGTGTGGTGTAGTGGTTAAGAGCGGTAGACTCGTAATCTGGGGAACCGGGTTCGCGTCTCGGCTCCTCCACATGCAGCTGCTGGGTGACCTTGGGCCAGTCACACTTCTTTGAAGTCTCTCAGCCCCACTCACCTCACAGAGTGTTTGTTGTGGGGGAGGAAGGGAAAGGAGAATGTGAGCCGCTTTGAGACTCCTTAAAGGGAGTGAAAGGCGGGATATCAAATCCAAACTCCTCTTCTTCTCTTCTTCAACCCAGTTCTGTCTTATTTTATAGACAGACAATGTGATATCAAAGCCCAACAACAGTGGCCAAAGAGGGCTAGCTTGGTGCTGACGGTTTGTCCACACAGATTGAAATCGTGCCTGTTCTTGGCCTCCAAGGGGCCCCCTTTCCAAAGCCGAGAAACACCTGCAGCCCCCCAGCAGCAGGCTTCCCAAAGGGGCTCCTCGACCCCTGGAATGGGTGGCTCCACTTTGAAACGCCTCTTTCTCCCCCTTTGCAGGAAAAAGGAGACGGCGTCTTCCTTGGACGACATTCCCAGGCTCGCTGTCCCCACCCAGGTAAGGGCAGCGCTCAGGCAGATTGGACCTGGTTTGTTTGGGGGGGGTTGCAGTTGCAGAATTCTGCCCCCCACCACAGTTTGAGCAAAGAGCGGCAGAGGGTCCCACGTGTTGCATCCGGCAGAGTTCTACGCAGAGAAGACTCACTGGAACTAACAGGTGGAAGTTGCTTGTGCATGTTCATTTCAGGGGTTCCAGCCTGAGTAGGATTGGGTTGGCCCCAGTGTGTTACTCCTGCTTCAAACCAGCTTGCTAGGATTCACAAGTGAGGAGAATCGCTGCTGTGGCGCTCCAGTCCTGCTTGTGTGTTTTCTAAAAGGGGCATCTGGTCAGCCCCTGTAAGGACTGGACTCCGGGCCCCTTTGGGTCGGATCCAGCTGCTGCTGCTGCTGCTGGAGTCTTCCTCCTTTCTCACGGGCAGTTTGCTTCTCTCCGTCTTGCACAACAACCTCAGAACGTGCCGGAAGGTGACCGGAACGACAAGAAGCCTCTCACACCACCCAGGCAGGCCCAGGAGCTGCTTCCTCCTCCCGTCCTGGATGCAGCCAGCCCCACAGCCACCTCCGGCCAGCAGGTGGACGGCAGGTATGTGCTCAGGCTCTGCTTGTCCAGGCAGAAAACCCGCAGGGCTCTTTCAGCGTAGACGTTGGCGTTGGAGAGCCCCCCCCCCCCGCCTCGAGTGCTGTCCTAGTCTCCCAGATCCATTCTAACCACTTAGCGGTTGTTCTACAAAGGGAGCTTCTCTGGTGCAAAATTCATGGTTGGCAAAGCCCCTCCTCCTTCACCTCTTAGGGTCCCAGCCCTTGTTTTCGTGGGACAGAGTCGCCCCTGATCCCGAGAGCCATTGTGGGGTGGGGGGAAGTGTTCTTCCGCCTTGGGTCCCCCCCAGCCGGTTCCTATTAGCCCCACCTAGTTTAGCCATGGATGATGGGTGTTGTAGTCCACCCGGATTGAAAGCCAGGTGTATGATGATGATGGTGATGATTTCTTACTATTTATACCCCGCCCACCCACAGGGGACGTGGGTGGCGCTGTGGGTAAAAGCCTCAGCGCCTAGGGCTTGCCGATCGAAAGGTCGGCGGTTCGAATCCCCGCAGCGGGGTTCGCTCCCGCTGTTCGGTCCCAGCGCCTGCCCACCTAGCAGTTCGAAAGCACTCTTGGGTGCAAGTAGATAAATAGGGACCGCTTACTAGCGGGAAGGTAAACGGCGTTTCCGTGTGCGGCTCTGGCTCACCAGAGCAGCGATGTCACGCTGGCCACGTGACCCGGAAGTGTCTTCGGACAGCGCTGGCCCCGGCCTCTTGAGTGAGATGGGCGCACAACCCTAGAGTCTGTCAAGACTGGCCCGTACGGGCAGGGGTACCTTTACCTTATACCCCGCCCATCTGCCGCCTGCTTTAAGCAGCTTGGAGGGAAACGGGGGGTTGCTGTGTGATGCTGGAAATAAAATCCCAAGCAGCAGCGGCAGCTCCTTCTCGCTGGCAGGCCCTTTCACCCTGCCGCCCTCCTCCTCCTCCTCAAAGCCTCCTTTTCCCCGTCAGGTCTGCCTTCAAGAGCCCCCTGTGGAAGTTCTTTGGGCCAAAGCCAGAGAGGAAGAACCTCAAGGAGAGTCCCAACGTGTCAGACGAGGGCGAGAGCTTCCAGCTCCTGGCCTGCGTGCTACCCATGGAGGGCCCAGTGCAGAGGGCGGCAGAAGGTGAGGTTTGTGGGTAGCCAGGTACAGTGGTGCCCCGCAAGACGAATGCCTCGCAAGACGGGAAACCCGCTAGACGAAAGGGTTTTCCGTTTTGGAGGTGCTTCGCAAAACAAATTTTCTATGGGCTTGCTTCGCAAGACGAAAATGTCTTGCGAGTTCCTGCGATTTTTGTCTGCTCCCCACCCCCTTTTTCTAAGGCACTAAGCTGCTAATAGCCTTTTAGCAGCTAATCCACTAATCCGTTAAGCCTTTAATAGCCGCTAATAGCCGCTAAACCGCTAATGGGCTTGCTTCGCAAGACGAAAAAACCGCTAGACGAAGAGACTCACGGAACGGATTCTTTTTGTCTTGTGAGGCACCACTGTATGTGGTGAGGAGAGAGAGAGAGAGGCAGGGAGAAGGGAAGAAGGGAGCCTTTCTTGGGTGGTTGACCTCCAGGTCTCGCAAGCGTCTTGCCTCCTGTACAAAACACACAATTCACATTCGTTGCTCTGCCTACCTCTGCCTTGCCCACCCGCAGGCGGCCCTCGGAAGCTTGCCCAGGAGAGAATGTGGCCCTCAAACCGACAAGCGTTTCCCCTCCCCAACATAAGCTGAAGGCTTGTGCGTCTTCTCTGAGGGGTTTCTAGCTGGGGCGGGGGGGGGGTTATGGGCTGTCAGAGAAGAGCCGCCTTGAGCCCGCCCTCTGCGTTTGCCCCCCGCAGCTCCCTCCAGGCCTCCGGACCACCCCCCTGGGGAGGAGCGCCAAGCCAGAGAAGGGGGCAAGGCAAAGAGAAGCCGCACCCTGAAGATCAGGAAAGTGAAGACGGCGCCCGAGAAGTGGCGTGCGCCGTTCCTGAGGGATATCACCAACGCCAACGAGCTGAAGTACTTGGACGAGTTTCTTCTGAACAAGGTGAGAGTGGCCCGGCCACAAGGGCTCAGGTTTTTTTGTTCCGGATTTCAGTTCATCTTAAAAAGCTGCCTGAGATGGTTGCATCATTAAACAGAGGAATCAAAGCGACTTCACCAGAGCACAAACAGATAAATCCAGTTTTTATAGAGATTACAGAATGCATCTTCCGCTTCAGAGTATCGGCGATTAAATCCGTGTCTCTGCTTCCCCCGCACCTCCCAGATAAACGATCTCCATTCGCAAAAGTCCGCCATCGAGTGCTTGTTTTTCGAAGCCACCGAGAAGTTCCGGGGCAACATAAAGACGATGTACTCCACCCCCGTAAGTAGCCCTGGGAGCGGGGACTTCATGTCTAACGTCCTGCTCCCACCTTCCCAGACTGTCAGACTCTTAAAAATAGAAGCGCTTCCCCAGGAAATCAGAGGGGAAGCCCCTCTAGCCCAGAGCCCTGTGTGGCAGAGGCAGCTGCCGTTGTCGATCGGGCACCGTGCGGATCGCTGTTCAATGAATGAACTTGCAGCGCGGCCTCTTTCCGCAGAACGGGCAGATCCACGTCGGTTACCAGGACTTGATGGAGAATTACCAGCTGCTTGTGGTCAACATGGCGAAGCAGAGGGAGGAGAAGGAGGTCAAGCTGGTTCTCAACCTCTTCCAGTCCCTCCTCGACGAGTTTGCCCGCAGCTACGCCAAGAAGGAAGACCTGGGGCCAGCCAAGGTCTGTGAGGCTCTTGCTTCCCTCGTGGGGCCAGCCAGACTTCCCAGGAGAGTTTTGTGGGTGTGGGTCATCCGGATCGCTTAGGGATGGAGACCTGTGCCCAGAAAATCCTCCCTCTGCCACAGGGGAGACCCTCACCCCTTCCTCCCGTTGGGGCTGTTTTTATTGTCCCCCTCAGCCAGTTTTGACTCTTGGCAGGCCGGCTCCTCGGGTAAAAGGGTTGGGAGCTACAATTCCCACCCTTCCTCACCTAGCTGTGCCGACACTGAGGATGATGGGAAGAGAAAAGAGAGGGGGGAATGATATTTTTCCCTTCTCATTCTCTCCCCAACAGCAGAGCAAAGCTCAGAAGAAGAAGCGGAAACAGGAGCGCGTGGTGAGTGGCGTTCCGCCAGTGCTGGTGGCTTAAGCGGGAATAAGGGCCTATCTCCCTGCGTCCCCATGCTCCTAAGCATGTTAAGAGCGCTGTTCCCTCTGGAGAGAAGCGGTGGAGCCGTAACGCCCCTCCCCTTTGCCCGTCCCGCTTGCAGATCGAAGAGCTGAACGGACACATGTTTGGCAGCTACCAGGTGAACATCCTGCAGTCGTGTGAGCAGTGCTGCTCCTACATCTGGCCCATGGAGAAGGCCTGTCTCTGCCGAAGTAAGTGGGGGGGGGGTCAGAGGGAGGGGCTCACGTCTTTGCCACTACCACCCGCCGCCACCCTCCCTTTCCTTTTACGTTTCCGGCACACGCTGGTTCTGCACGTTTTTGCCATTTTACTGGGTGTCCCATACCAATGACACGCCGTTTCTCTCCTCTAGTCTGCAAGCTGACTTGCCACAAGAAGTGCCTCTGCAAGATCCAGGGCGGATGCATGTCCTCGGCTGCAAAGAAGGTGGGCGACACACACTCCCCCTGCCCAGGCCCCCCAGGGGGTTGGGGCTGGCTCTCCCATCAGCCACAGGTGGCCCAGCCAGGTTCAAGTCCACAATGCTTGAAGGAAGCCTGTCTCTCTCACACACACACAAATATGCTGCCCCCCCTTGGCTCACGCTCTGCCCCCTCTCCCGTTCCCAGGGCGACCACGACCTGGAGCCCCGCCACTTTGGGGTGGGGGTGGGCGCCCTGACCAGCGAGAAGAACTCCGTCCCCGTCGTCATGGAGAAGCTGCTGGAGTACGTGGAGATGCACGGCCTCTACACGGAAGGCATCTACCGGAAGTCGGGCTCCGCCAACCGCATGCGGGAGCTGCGGCAGGCCCTCCAGGCGGGTAAGCAACACCCCGGTGTGTGTTCTGGCTTTCCTAGGGGGCTGCCAGGGCCTGTGCTGAGGAGGAACGGTGGGAGCCTCCCCCTGCTCTGGATCCAGACCCTGAGGCTTCCCAGGAGCAGGAGGACAGGACAGTGGTACCTTGGTTTACGAAGTTACCGTATTTTTTGCTCTATAAGACTCACTCTTACCCTTCTAAAAAGTAAGGGGAAATGTGTGTGCGTCTTATGGAGCGAATGCAGGCTGCGCAGCTATCCCAGAAGCCAGAACAGCCAGAGGGATTGCTGCTTTCACTGCGCAGCGATCCCTCTTGCTGTTCTGGCTTCTGAGATTCAGAATATTTTTTTTTCTTGTTTTCCTCCTCCAAAAATTAGGTGCGTCTTGTGGTCTGGTGCATCTTATAGAGCGAAAAATACGGTAATCTGTTCTGGAAGTCCGTTCTCAAACCACAGCGTTCTTTTCTAATATTACCCCCCTTCCCTCCTCCTTCTATTTCTCCTCCTCTTCCTCCTCAGACCCAAACTCGGTGCGGCTGGAGAATTACCCCATCCACACCATCACGGGGATCTTCAAGCAGTGGCTGAGGGAGCTTCCCGACCCCCTCATGACCTTTGCCCAGTACCACGATTTCCTGCGGGCCGTGGGTGAGTTTCCGAGGGCCGGGCCGTGAGTCTGTGTGAGAGAAGGTGCCCCTCCATCCTTAAACATTAATTCATTTCAGCAGAGTCCCTCCGTTTCGTAAGCCATCCCTCCTTCGCTGGTGGTATTCCTTCTTCTGCATATAAAGTTCTAGCGTACATAAATAAGTCCGCTTTTTGGGGACTCCTGTCCCCGTTATTCCTAGCAAAAAGGCTTCAGGGTTTTTTTTAGGAATTATCGGTTTAGACATCCTTTTCAGTTGGCAGAACATCCATCTTCAGCTCTGAGCACCTCTTGTGGGTGGGCGGCAGCAGCAGCGGGCGAGGGGCTCCCTTGCCTGTGGGCCCCGATGCTCTGCTCTTACCTTCCCCCTCTCCCCCCAGAGCTCCCGGGGAAACAGGAGCAGCTCTGCACCATCTACAGCATCTTGGAGCAGCTCCCGCAGGCCAACCACGACACTCTAGAGCGACTGGTCTTCCACCTAGTCAAGTAAGGACACCGCCCACCCCCCACATGCTCCGCGCCCCCCCCCCCGTGTGCAGCCACAGCTCCATGATATTTGCATGCGCATCTGAAATCCCGAGAGGGATGTCACTGACTTTGTGTTTGTCCTGCTTTTCGGACGATCCTTTCCCAAAGTCACTAATTGTGGGTTTTTAAACGAAAGCGGAGTCGCAGTGTCAGGCTTGCAGAACTCAAATACCCAGGCACACGAGGAAAGAGGGAGGGGAGGGAGAAGGGCGAGGAGGGAGATCTGTTTCCAAACCAGGAGCAAAGTAGTGACCTCTTAAGACAGCATTCTCCTCCCACTGGGGCCAGCAAGAGATGCTGGCAGCATCCACAGGTGTGTCCTTTCTCTTTTCCAATATGTAATTTCTCTCTGTGTGTGCGGCACAGGGTCGCCCTAGTGGAGGACGTCAACCGCATGTCTCCCAACGCCCTGGCCATCGTCTTCGCGCCTTGCCTCTTGCGCTGCCCCGACACCTCGGACCCCCTCACCAGCATGAAGGACGTCTCCAAAACCACCATGTGAGTGAGCCCAGGGGAAGCCAGGCCTGGGGTTAGCGGGGCAGGCGGAGCAGCGCTCATAGGTGCTTGGCAGGGGACCCAAAGAGTCCTCCCGCCTCCTTTCGTGAGCTGCTGCCCCACGAATAGAGACCCAGCTCCTGCGCTGGGAACTGGTTTCCTTTTTGTGACCCTGCTGCCTTCCTCCTGTGAGGCTGTCGAGCCTGGATCAGTCCCTCCTGGAAGGGCGAGGATGATCCGCCTAGGGAGAAAACGGAGCTTGGCTTGTTGTGCCCCTCGCCTGTGACCACCCCCCCCCACGGGGATTGCAGGGTCTCCTCTGCCCTCCCCTGTACCCTCCCTCCCCCCCTTCCTCTCCCTCCCATGCCGCTCCGCTCCCCGCCAGCCTCTCACCCTCCCCCCCTCTCACTCTCCTCTGCCCCCAGCTGCGTGGAGATGATCATCAAGGAGCAGATGCGGAAGTACAAGGTCAAGATGGATGAGATCTGCCAGCTGGAGGCTGCCGAGAGCATCGCCTTCCGACGGCTCTCCTTGCTGCGGCAGAACTCGGTAAGCTGTTCCCCGAGAAAGCCGGTCTGGGGATTGCCTGGCGGGGTGGGGAAGGGGCTTGCGAAGTGCGAGCCGATTCCAGTCCCAAAAAGGAGCTGCTGGTCTGAGTGGGCCCGTCCGCTGGCGCCCTCCAGAAGTTCAGAACACCCAAAGGGCCCTGCAGCAGAGTCAGGCCCACATTTACAAATTTAGAAAAAGAAAACCCTGCCAAAAGCTTATTAAGATAACACACTTCCTAGTGTGACATCCATAGAAGAGACCCATTAAAATAAATGGAAGTGACAAACTTAGCTCCATTCATGTCAGTGGGTTTACTCGGAGCGTAACTGATTGGGATACAACACGGATTGGTTGGATTGGGGCAGGTGTTCCTCACCGCCAGGGGTCCCTGCTCTGCAGTACACCTGCGTCATGACTAGTTTTTCATTGTGTCTTTATTGCTCCTTTTTGTAATTTGTTGCGCTCCTCTTTCAGTTCTCTGGGATTCAGATTGCAACAACAGCATTGGGAGTAAACAAAGTGGAAATGTTTCCTTCGTTCCCACTATCACATCTTTGTGTGCGCCTGTTGCAATTTGAATTCTGCGGGGAAAGAAACGAAAGGAGCTGCGGAAATAGATTTAGAAATCGTCCTGCGTCTAGCACAGCACGCTGCAGTTGCTGTGGCAGGCAGGCGGATTGCGAAGCGGCTCCGCCGAGGCCACGCCGACAATTTTGCAATTGATTCAAGGAGAGTCCGGAAAGAAATTGTGTGCCTGTGACATTTGTGAGTGTGGCCATTGTCTCTTTCTCCCTTTTTCTAGCCATGGCCTGTAAAACTTGGGTTTTCCTCTCCCCGCAAGGGAGCGCCGGTAGGTAGACACTCTCTCCATGCATGACAAGTGGTGTGTGTGTGTTCCCCCGCTTTCTCTCGGACGGCCACACAGCATGACCCCCAAAGCCAGAAAAGGCGACTTTTCAGAGCTGTTTTGTTTTTTCACCTGACCCGCATGCTGCGTGGCTGCACGCATCCCGAGTTACAACAGTCGTGTCCAAATTGTGGTTTGTGGGGAGGTTGTAAAGCTGTGCTTCTCTTTCAGAAAATAGAAACTGCTGCCTTGGAAGTCACCCCCACTCTTTCTTTCTTTAAAAAAAGGATTTCACACTAACACCTGACGTTCTATTCATATATACAGTCATATATATGTGCCTTTTCTTATAATTAAAGTAGCATATGCTGGCTGGCTTGTGTCTGCTTGGTGGCAAGGGAAGAAGGTTCTTTGCACGTGGGCAGGAGCAGCCTTTAATGCTGTCGGGCGTCCGTCCGTCCCCCAATCTCACAGTGTGTAGGAACAAACATTCCTGGATACGTAGGAAGCTTGGAGCAGGCTAGGTTTCCTCCCAGTTCACCCTCACCACAGCCCTGTGAGGGAGACCCGAGAGTGGCCCGTCTACCTGCGCTGCCCCCAGATCCTCCTCAGTGCCCTTTCCGCACTGCACCGGTTAGTTTTGCCGCCTGGGACAAGCCGGCGAGCGTCAAATTGCCCACCCAAAGGGTGCTGCCTCGTGTCTCATTGCAACCCTGGAGGAGGCTTTTCGGTTGGACGGGCTTTGAAGGACCCTTCGCCTCCTTCCTGGCCCAGAACAGACACCAGACCTTGCTATCCCCCCCCCCCCCATTCCTTCCAGAGCAAAGGCTCCCCAGAGGCCGGGTCAGACGATGGCACTGCGCCGAAACTGGGCGCTATCCCGGAGGGAGAGGAGACGGACAACCGGGAGAAAGAGCTCTTGATCGAGAGGATCCAGTCGATCAAGGAGGAGAAGTGAGTGGCAGGCCCCCAAGGGGGGAGCGGGGGGGGGTTGGCTGGGAGCCAGAGGAGGAGTTTCCCTCCCAGCTGCCATTATGAGAGAGGGGAACTTTTTTCCACGCCACGCAGAGCTTTGTGAGCATCTCTGACGCCACCCCTTTCTTGCCTGTTCTCCTCTGGGAGCATCGTGAGCATGGCCCTTCCGTTCTCTCTCCGCCACAGGGAAGACATCACCTACCGATTGCCAGAGCTGGACCAGAGGGGCTCCGACGAGGAGAACCTGGACTCGGAGACGTCGGCCAGCACCGAGAGCCTGCTGGAGGAGCGAGGGGGCCGCCCGGACCCCGACAGCCAGTATTAAGGTGCCCGCTTCTGCTTCCCAGGGAACCTGCCTCGGACTCAGCCCACCCCCCTGGCCCACCCGGCTCAGCGCTGGCAGCAGGAGGAGCCCTTCCCATCACCAACATGGCGCTGCCCTGGGCTTTGGAGCCTCCCCTTCAAACAGGAACACAATTCTGGTCCTCATGCCTTCTGGTGCACCAGTGGTGTCCACACTGGCTGGGATTTTAGGCAGGGGGCATTCTCAGGCCCCTCCAGCAACCCGCTGGGCGGTGCTTTGCCACCCTGCCCGTCGTTTCTGAGACATTTCTTGGATGGCGCCGGCTGCTCACAGCCCCTTGTGTCCCCGTTCTCTCTTTGAAGGAAGCCGTGAGCCCCTTGCGCCTCCCCCCACCTGCCAAAGACGCGGCCGGATCGCCAGGCACCCTGGTCTTCCCCGCCGGGGCAAGCCCAACCCCTGCCCCTTCTGCCTCCGGGCGGGAGCTGCTGCCTCCTCCTCCTCCTCCTCTGCTGCTGCTGCTCCAGGAAGGGCCACTGCTGTGAACTGCCAAGCTCCAGCTGCTTCTCTGCAGCCCTGGACCCCAGGACGGAGGGTCTGGCCAGACGTCTCCTCCCCCCTCCTGATTCTCTGGGTCACCAGCAGGTCTCTGGCAAGCCTGGCTCCAGAGCTGCCCCACAAGGAAAGTTCTCCTGGCCCTCTGCCTCCGGATGAGTCCCGTCCTCGGAAAAGGAGCCGGCGATTGTGAGCAGCCTGGGGAAACCGCCTTAGCACTTCTCCTCCTCCTCCCCAGTCCATGGTGCCTTGCCCCCCCCCCCTTTCTCCCTACAGACTCCGACCGGACCCCTCGGAGGGGAGTCGGGGGGCCGCCCCCTCTTTCCATTTCGCACCCCCTTCCTCCGTCCTGTCTGACGACTTTCCAAGTGGTTTACAAGAACTGTTGGGTTTGTGTTTTGTTGTTGTTTTTGTAATAACGCTTTGAACAGAGACCAAAAAGAAGACGAGATGCATCGTTGTTCATATTAAAACCGTGCACTTTTTTGAGAGAGGAGAAGGGAGTCCGAGTCGTTCTTGGCAGCGGGACGGAGGCGCCTCCCTGACCGGCTCAGGGCTGGACTCTGGGAATTGGCCAAGGCTGGGGGGGGGGCGCTTGTGGGCTCCCCCCTTCATCCCTGCAGGAGCAGAGAGAAGGCTTCTCATTGCAGACCTCACTCCTCGCAGTTCCACACCCCCCAAAAAATCCTGCTTGTGTTTTTCTGGTGGAACTCGCCTTGAATCGTGAGCAGTTTCTCTCTCTGTGTGTGAGTAGAGGGGTGGGGAGGGTTGCGGAAATCTAACAAAACAGGGGGTTTGAAAGACTGTTCCTTGCCCCCCCCCCCACCCACCCGGCAAGAGGTAGGTGTATTTGTTTGCCTTTGTCACTGCCCCCCCCTTGAAAATAGGGCTCAAAAGACACACCCCAAGACAAGAAGGCTCGCTCACATTTTCTGTACAATTCCCATTTTATTTCTGGTTTTTTGTGTTTTTTTGCAAAAGCAGCAAATAGCCCGCTATAACAAACCTGAGCAAACCTGATCATCGGCTTTAGGGAAGGAGGGGCTGGAGGTGGGAAAGGAGCATTTTGCCTTGAAAGCAAGAGAAACCTTTTTTTTTGGGGGGGGGGGAGAAAAAAGAGGGAAGAAGAATGCACCGGGAAAAGTTCTAGATTAAATTAATATCAATAATAATTAAATCTCAACACCCTTCCCATCAAACACCATCCATTTGTGCGCACGCATTCTGGGGGGGGGGGTGGAGAGGAAAGACTTCCTGGGGGTGTCTGCACCCTCTACCCCCTTTTTGGGGGGTGGAGAGGAGCCAGGATTCCCCCACCATCATTACTGCACCTTAAAAGGGGGGATGGAGATGGTGATGGTGATAAAACGGGGGGGGGGGGGTGTCAGCACCGTGGAAGCCTCACAGCGGGGAGAAGAGGGTGGTCTCCACTTCCGGCGTCAGTCTGGGGTGGAACGAGGGGAGCCCCACCCCAAAGTCTGGTGGAGGAAAGAGGAAAACGGGGAAGCATCAGTTGTTGTTGTTTTGAAGGGACATTTAAAATCCATCACAAAGCAAAACTTGTCCGTTGCAGAAACGCAGAACTGATAAAAACTGCAAAAAAACCCCCAACAGATGGAGTCAAATCGCCTTGGCTAGAGATAGTTGGACTACAACTCCCAATGAGCATAGCCAGGTCAGTGAGAAGCCATTCCGGGCGCTGCAAACTACAGTTCCCCTCACCTCCGCCTGATGGGAGTTGTAGCCCAACCCCCTCGGTGTCCGACATTACAACCCAGCATTGGCCAAACTCGAGTAGACCCCTGGGCTCTGCTCTGAGTAGGATTTGGGGAAACCGGGCGCTGCCAAACTACAACTCCGGGGGCAACAGGAGTTGTAGTCCTGAGCGGAGGTCCCCTGCGCCTGCCAGGCAACCCACCCGCCTCCCGTGCCACCCCAGGTGCCGGGGACGAAGGGGAGGTCCCCCGCCAGCCCCCCACTCACCCATTTCTCCGTCCAGGCGCCCGGGCGGGGAGGGGTTCTTGCGGTGGTCCTCGACGTGCTGGGTGACCTCCTCCCGCGACGCCGTCGAGTAGGAGCACTGCAGGCAGTTGTAGCGCCCCCGCGTGTGCTCCCACACGATGCGGCTGTTGGAGGAGTGCCCTGCGGGGCACAAAAAAAGAGAAAGATCAGCCCCGGAGCAAACGGACAAGCGTCATGCAAGACTCTGGAAGAGTTAAAGTAACGCTAGGCTTAAGAGCAGATGGAAACCTGCGCCAGCTTCCTAAATATCCGGGGAGGTTTCTCTCCAGGGCGGATTTGATTTAAATCAAATTGATTTAAATCAGGGATCAGCAAACTTTTTCAGCAGGGGGCCGGTCCACCGTCCTCCAGACCGTGTGGGGGGCCGGGCTATATTTTGGAAATAAAAAAAAAAAAGAACGCATTCCTATGCCCCACAAATAACCCAGAGATGCACTTGAAATAAAAGGACACATTCCTCTCATTTAATTGAGAAGGTGATAGTTTGCCTGCCCATGGTTTAAGAACTGTGAAATAATACAGGTTACATATATTCTGTTGGAACATTATGCGCCACATGTTGCCTGTTATTGCTTAAAGCACTTTCTCTGCAGCATCCTGCCCTGACTGCAGCTTCCGGATCGAGCGGAGCCTTACAGAGAGCTCCCCCACCGTGCAGTCATGAGGACTAGAAACCTGGATTAGGGCAATCTCAAATCTGAGCAAATTGGGCACAATCGCTGGACTGGCAGGCAGGTAACGATGGGGGGCAGAGAGACCCTCCTGGGGCGAAGGGGGGGGGGGAAGGTCTTCCGCTCACCCTGGCTTTTCTTCCAGACGGCGTTGGAGATGGGGAGTCCCTGTCCCGGCAGGAACGGCCGGAGGCGGCTCTGGACGGCGGCGACGGGAGGCAAGGCGTAGCTCCCCGGATGGACGTAAGGCAGGAAGGGTCCCGGGAGCGTGTGGGGAGCCGGCCCCGGAAACCTGGCCAGGGGCGGCGGGGGTCCGAAGAGGGGGGAGGGCTCCAGCAGAGGGAAGGCGTGGGGCCCTGGGGGCAGGGCGGGCAAGGGCCCCAGGGGGCCGGCAGGGAGCGGGTCGGGGGCCGGCGGCGGGGCCTCCATCTCGCCGGGGAGGATGGCTTCCGTCCTGAGCTGCTGGATGACCGTCTGCAGTTTGGGGAGGACCTCCATTAGCTTCCCGGGGGGCTCCTTTTCTGGGAGGGGCTTCTCCGGCGCCAGGGGAGGGGTGTCGGCGGCAGCAGCAGCGGCTGCACCGGCGGCGGTTCCGGTGGAGGAGCAACTGTGGAGGTGCTTGAAGAGGGAGCGGTACGTCCGGAAACGCGTCATGCAGTTCTCGCACCTGGAGGGGGGGGACAGGTTGCAGGGGGTTGGGATGAAGGACCTCTGGAGGGCCCGTTCCCACACGCTACACACCCATCTTTTGATTCTGGAGGTTGGCGGCTCAATCCCAGCCGCTCCAAACAGGGAGGAATGAGAAACGGGGGGGGGGGGGGGAGCCTCCATCGCCCATGCCTTCAGGCAGCTCCTGACATCATCATCATCATCATCATCATTATTATTATTATTATTATTATTACATCGCCCATCTGGCTGAATTGCCCCAGCCACTCTGGACAGCTTCCAACACACACAAAATTAACAATAAAACATCAAACAACAACAATCGGATCCTATATAAAAAGTCACAATGACTTTAAAATAAACAATTTCCACCAAATAAAGCTATATGCAATAATGCATTAGAATCCAATAGTAAATGCTAAAATCAAATATCAGCAAGTAATTCATTAGACAGTTTACACGTATTACAATAAAGAATGACTCTTCTGTGATGGATAGAAATAGCAAATCAATGCATAAAAAGACAGAAAAAAACCTGAGCTTTGGGAGTAGATTTACTTGGGCCCCTCTAGATCATCATCATAAGAAGAGTAAGAATAATAAGGCCTTACTTGAAGTAGCGGTTGGGCTTGTAGTGCACCTTTATGTGTTCCATGAGAACTTGCATGTTGGGGAACGACTCCAAGCAGCCCGGAGAGGAACAGCGGAAAATCTTCCCTGGAAAAATGAGGGGCAGCTGGGCTCAGTCATTCTACAAGCCCATTTCAATAGCCTTGCTTTTTACCTCCCCATTCTTTTCTGTCGTTACAATTTTTCTGTTTTATTTACCATATTTTTTGCTCTCTAAGACTCACTTTTTCCCTCCTCGAAAGTAAGGGGAAATGTGTGTGCGTCTTGTGGAGCGAATGCAGGCTGCGCAGCTATCCCAGAAGCCAGAACAGCAAGAGGGATTGCTGTTTTCACTGCGCAATGATCCCTCTTGCTGTTCTGGCTTCTGAGAGTCAGAATATTTTTTTTCTTGTTTTCCTCCTCCAAAAACTAGGTGCGTCTTGTGGTCTGGTGCGTCTTAGAGAGCGAAAAATACGGCACATTTAAAAAATGGGTGGGGGAATCAACCCCCCCCCAAAAAATAGTTACTGTGATGGAAGGTGTGAGGGAGCAAAGGCAGCTCAAGATCTCCCCCCCCCCCGACTTACCCTCCACGGACTGTGTGGGCCGATAATGAACCCGAATGTGATCCAGCAGCTCCTTCATGCTGCGGCAGGCCAGGCGGCAGCCGTCCCCAGAGCACTGGTAGCGTCTCCCTAGGGCGAGGCAAGAGAATTAGCTGAAGGGGGCTGGGCTGGATGACCCCTGGGGGGCCCCTTCCAACAATACACTTCCATTATTCTACGGTTCAAGAGGCCTTGGCAGCCCCGCTTTGAGGCTGGAGCAGCTCGCAGCCCTATGCCTCTATTTTCCCTTTCTGTGAAATGGGAACAACCGACACACGTCCTCTCTAGGGCAAAAGACACATTGACCGGAAGTGGCTTTCTAAACGGGGGGGGGGGGGGACACACAGGATCCCCAGGAAACTGGGAATCCTGTTCGTCGCGAGGGCCGTGTTCCCCTCCCTGGATAATCTTCCAAGGGCCGCTTGGCAGTGGTGGGGGGGCCGGAGGAAAACGTAGGCAAAACTCTCAGCCTGGGAAAATGTGCAGCGGAGCCGGGGAGGAGGGGCGAGATTCTCGGCCCCACCATTGGGGAGAAAGGAGAGGGGGCCACCCCCAAACTAGGCCCCGTGCGCCCCGTTCCTGAGCCCCCTGCTAAGAAGGGCCGCCCCGGCCTCCAACTCACCTGGGGGTCTCCTCTTGGGCAGCCGCAGGTCCTGCCTCCGTCCCCCGCCGCTCGGCGTGGGGTGGCTGTGGGTCGCCGAAACCCCCGAGTTGGCTGGGCCTGGGGAAAAGAGGGGAAGAAGAGACATCATTGGTGGGTTCCTGCTGGGCTTGTGAAGGGCCCCCCTCCAGCTCCACACCCCCCCAGGCATCTCCGGGTAGGGGTGGGAATCCCCCCCCTTCCCCATGGACCAAGATGGACCAAGGCCATTTCCTTGAGCCTTCATGAGGACTAGAAAGCTGGCTTTGTTTTTTTTGGGGGGGGGAATAGGCCTGATTTCCCGCCCCTACTCACCCCCCAAAGAGGCCACGGGAGATGTCACCAGCGTCGGGGCCCCCTCTTCCTTCTCCGCTTTGCTCCTGGCGCGGCTGGGGGGGGACGCCCGGAGGTCTTGGGGTGCAAGTGGGGCAGCAGGCGGGGGTGGCGTCTTCTCCTGGCCGGGGGGGGGGGGTGAAAGGGGGCAGCTGGTTATTATAATTCTCTCGGATGTGAGAGGGAAGATTTGCTTCCTTGCATTCTTGAATTGATTGAGAGTGAAACCCCCCCCCCCTTTACAGTGAATTCATTACAGCCACAATATATTCCTTTATTTGGGTTTTTAGAAATTGGTCGCTGGGGTTTTTTAATCCACTTTTTGCAGCTCTTGCAGGGAAGCGGTGGTCAGATCAAATCATGGAGGGCAAAACCATTATAAAATAGCATCTTGATAAACCATCTAAAGAGCCTTTCTGGGCTAAAGGGATATTTGCAGAAGTTGGGCTGGGTTTGATTTTTGGACGCCAAAGAGACATCGGGTTTTTCTGGCTGACCCGATTCCTATTCAGACGGGCGGGGGGTTTGCTCTTGATCTTGGGCTCTTCTTTGGGGGAAGAGACCATGCAAACAAGATGATGATGATGATGATGAGGAGGAGGAGCCTTTAGAGGATTGAGGGGACCGTGCAACCAAAATCAGAATCTCCCTCTTAAAAGCGGGTTGTTTTGCAAAACTGCAGAGGTTCCTCTTTGGCGGCGAATGAGAAGCCAAAATGGGCCTCAAAAAGCTGCTTTCGTTTTATTTTTCCCCTGGCAGCCTTCACTCCTGGCAGCAGTGATGTCCACTAACCAACATGCAGGGCTTCTTTTTGACATTTGAATATATATATATATAATAATAATAATAATAATAATAATAATAATAATAATATCTTTATTGTCATTGCCCCCTTCGGGGACAACGAAATTACTTGGCTGCTCCATAAAAACACTAATTAAAAAATATAGTAAAATACATATATATATATGTATATTTAATATATATATATTTAAACTCAAGTCCACAACAGCTTTGTAAGGTAGGGCGTCCCAAAAGCCCCTTCGCTGGAGGAGCCGAGATTTGCAGGCCCTTTGTCTACAGAACATGCCCTGCGCTCAAATATTGCTGGCAGTTGTGTTCAGGCAAAATATTCCCTTCTGTTACTATTGCTATTCTTATTATTCTTATGAAAATTTATACACCTTCAAACAAAAGTAAATAAATGAAAACAACAAAACAAGTTGGGAAGCTTTTAAGATTTGATTAATTATTGTATTTTAATATTTTGCTGGAGGCTGCCCAGAGCGGCTGGGGAAACCCAGCCAGATGAGTGGGGTATAAATAATAAATTATTATTATTATTACTACTACTACTATGAACATTTATACACCAACCTTCAAACAAAAGTAAATCGTTAAACCAAAACAACAAAACAATGATCCCGCATGCACAGCATATTTATAGCTGAAACACCCCATTAAAAAGTTGTCTAAATCGCCTGTTGAAATTCAGGCCAGGGCTGTGAGTCTCAGTGGCTAGAGCACCCGGGGGCATCTCCGAATTAACACCAGCCCTTTCTTCCCACCCCTGAAACCCCCTGGAAACCTGGGTTTATTCTGAGCGGGTGCTTGGCATGCAGAAGGCCCCGGGTTCGGATCCTGGGCAGGGCTGCCGGCCAGTGCAGACAGCATGGGGCCTAACATTGCAAGCCGGTTTTGTGTGTCCCCCTTTCCCTGCCCGGCTCCGCTCTCCCCCCGTGCACGTGTGAAGGGGCCCGACTCGCGTGTCCGGCTCTGAGCATTGTTATTATGCAATCGCTGCAGCAACCCTCCTGGAGAGGAGGGGGTTTCGAAGGGGACCCCCCCCCCGATCTTGCAAAGGGGGGAGCCTTACCATCCTCTCCGCCCCGCCGCTGCTTTTCTCCGCGGGGCTTTTCCAAGGGGGCGGATTCCCAGCTGCCGCCTCTTCCTCCTCCTGGCGCAGCATCCGAGGCGCCCGAGCTGCTGCTGCTACCTTGTGGCCATCTTGACGCAACTGTCGCGAGATCGGAAGTCCGGGGCGGGGAGGGAGGGCGCCCCCAGTGGCGCCAGAGGGAAAGGCAGGTCCCTGCCCAGAGCCAACGCCGCGGCTCGGGGCCAAATTTCTTTCCTCCTCTCTTTCCTTTTTATCTTCCCTCTTTCCTTCCTCCCCTTTCCTTTCTCATTCGATTTCTCTTTTTATCTTCCTTCCTCTTTTCCTTCTCTATCTTCCTCTCTGCCCTTTCCTTATCTCTCTCCCTCCCCCTTTCCTTCTCTCTCACTCTATTTCTTTATCTCTTTTTATCTTCCTCCCTCCCTCCTTTCCCTCTCTATCTTCCTCCCTTCATCCCTCCTTTCTCTCTCAATTTTTTTTATCTTCCTCCCTTCTTTCTCTTCCTTCCTTCCCTTTCCTTCTTTCTCTCACTCTTTCTCTTTTTATCTTCCTCCCTTCCTCCCCTTTCCTTCTCTATTTCTTTCTTTTTATCTCCCTCCCTCCCCTTCATTCTTTCTATTTCCTTCTCTATCTTTTTACCTTCCTTCCTCCTTTCCTTTCTCTCTTTTTATACTCCTTTCTTCCTCCCTTCCCTTCTCTCTTTTGGGTCCCAACAGGAATCTTTCAGGCATTCCACAAAAAGGGCTTTTATGGTTTGAAAATACAGGGAAGCTCTGTTTAAAATAACTTTTGTTAAGAAACCAGAAGGTGTTTTTTTATTCGGAATTACATGTCCCGACATCCCAAAGGAGCAGAAGAGACTCTTCATGTGTGGAACAACGGCCACCCGGATGTTATTAACACAGAACTGGAAAGAAGATAAAAGAGCCTACTCTGCCGAGATGGCAAAACTGACTGGAAACCTCACGAGACAAAGAGGATAAAGACTTTATAAAAGAATGGGGAAATTTTAGAAGTCATTTAGGAGACCACTGTAAGCAGCTGGATTTTGACTCACTTGTAGTGCCAAAATTATTGTGGATCATATGGCCTGATATAAAAATTGGAGTCTGGATGAATATGCCGTTTTAGATGCTTAAAATGGGACCCCACGGCGAGGAAGAGGAGATGGGGAGAATCTCTTCTAAACAGATTTGTTTTTGCAGTTTGTGTTCGTATATATTTTGCATTTGTAAAACCAAGAATTTATTTCAAAACAGAAAGAAAAGAAAAAGGAAATAGAGGGAAGCTGAGAGAAAGTCAGGCCAATCCTAGGCGAGACGCTTAACCCTTTCGTGGGCGGACGCCTCCTTTGCCCCCTCACCCTTCTTCCAACATCTCAAAACGACGGCCATGACTCCAGTGTGAGTTTTTAATTATGTTTTTATTTTAATGAGGGGGGCGTGTTTCCTGGTGCGACGGGGAAGCATTAAACGAAAAGACACGGCTTGTGAAGACAAAAGAACATTTATTCAATTACAGAAGGTCCCCAGAAACAGACTTCCAAGCTCTTGCTCCAGTTCCGAGCGCGGCTTCGGTTGCAAACGGCTAAGGAATCGGTTGGTTCCCCGGGACTCTCTTTGCAGGAATCCATCAAATGTCCTTCAGGGAACAGAGCAAACGTGGTCCTCTTAACCTGGGGGGGTCTCCTGTCGGACCTCAACCGCCGGGACGTGGTTTCTTCAGCCAAGAAGCCAGTTTGGGTGGAGGAGGAAAAAAAGAGAGTCCGCCAGAGATCTGACACGGGAAAACCATCGGCCAAAAAACAAAAAGTCCCATGGAGGGTCTGTTTCCTGCCCCCAGGTGTAAACTATTTTTTGAGGGGGGGAAGCAGGCAAAAAAAAATATGAGCCCAGCTGGAACTCCCTGCCACAAGACGCCTCCATCAGCAAAAGAAAACGCAGGAAAGCCCAAGAGTTGAAAAGGGTGTCCCCTTCTGCTGTGAGGCAAAAGGCCTTTAAAAAGGAGGGGGGAAAGGAGGGGTCTGGCTTTTCCTGGTACCAGCAAGCACCCCCCCACCCCCCCCCAAAAAAAACCACAGAAAATTTTCAACAACGAAAAAATCAAGTTCAAACAGAAACAGTTTTGCACCGTTGGGAGAAAAAAACTCTTCTTGTAATGGAAGGAAGCTATGTCTTCTCTCTGAAAACCAAGAGGCCTTTCACAGAAGGGGGGGGGGCTTGCAATAAAACGCCCCTGCTTGAGCTTGCCGCGGCCCCTGAGGGGGGGGCAGACAGTCTCGCTGCAGAGTCAAGAGAGGACTGGGGAGAGTCATGTACAAAAGAGTTGTCTTCTTGGCTCCATTCTGCCCTGTGGCCCCCCAACTGCTCAACGGTGGCCCTGCCTGGCTCGCCAAGGGACAGACTCTTGAGCAGGTGGGGGGGCAAGCGTGGGGGGATCTCTTCCGTCGAGAGGAATGGTCCGCTTCCTGGCCCCTCTGCTCCCACTCTCTGCCCCTGGTAAGAGGGGGGGTCCTTCTGGGCGTCTGTGGGGCCAGTTAAGCCCCTGAAAGGGGGGTGGGGTTGGCAAGCGGGCACCATTGGTTTATCCGCGACCGATCAGGAACCGAAGTCTGACCAGTTCAGCTCATGGCCCGGCTGGGTCTCAGGCAGGCAGCTATCAGTGCCGGCCCAGATACCTGGAATAACAGAATCACAGAGCTGTAGAGGGGGAAGGGGCACCAGCGGTCATCTAGCCCAGCTCCTGGCAGACAGCCCTCCGACCTCTGCCTAAAACCCGGCAGCGAAGGAGAGTCAGCCACCTCAACCTGCCAAAGGAAACCCCAAACCTGGGAGTGAACCCCTAGATTTTGTGGGGGCAAATCACGAACTCGCTATGCCTGATCGGCGTTCGACATCCGCCATGCGAATTCTGCAGCAGCCTGTCAGCCGCCTGGAATAGTCATCTGGGGATCCCCGGATCTGGACCGCTTTCACGCGCTAACGCCCAGATCCTGTAGAATTTTATCAGTTAGATTTTATCCGCAGGGCTGGAATGAATTTCTGGAACCAAAATGCTTTTTCTGGGCAGCCTGAGCAGGAGCGGCGAACGGCATTAGAGCGCATTGTTGCCTTCGCTTCCGCCTGCTCACCGTTGTGAAGAATATTCCTACGTTATTAGCGGTCTGTGTCACCATTAAGAAAAAGAAGTACGGAAAAAGGAAAAAGGTCAAGGACCCCTGGACGGTTAAGTCCAGTTCAAGGTGACTCTGGGGTTGCGGTGCTCATCTCGCTTCAGGCCGAGGGATCTGGCCTTTGTCCGCAGACAACTATCTGGGTCATGTGGCCAGCAGGACTAAACTGCTTCTGGCGCAACAGGACACCGTGACAGAAACCAGCGCATGGAAACACCGTTTACCTTCCCAACGCCGCAGTTTATCTACTTGCACTGGTGTGCTTTCGAACTGCTAGGTTGGCAGGAGCTGGGACAGAGCAATGGGAGCTCAGCCCGCCATGGGGATTCGAACCACTGACCTTACGGTTGGCAAGCCCAAGAGGCTCAGTGGTTTAGACCACAGCACCAGGTTTAACTGAATCAACCAGTGACAGGCCATCATTTGAAAATTAAGACTTTAGAGCCATCTGGCATAAAAAACAGAGCAACTTCACGTTCCGTTTTGGAAACTTGGTTTAAGGAGCCGTTTGGTGCCTGGTTTATATCTGAGCTCCTAACACCTAATAGAAGGTGGTGAACATTTGTGCGGGTCGGCGCTCACCTTGTGAGACGGTGTCCGTCTGCTGGAATTCCTCCTTGAAGCAAAGCATCCCACCACCTTGAGTTCCTTGGCGAAAAAGGTCAGGTAGATATGTAAATAATAATAATAATAAAAATAGTAATAATTAATGGTAGGTAAAAGGTAAAGGACCCAGTCGAAGGCGACTATGGGGTTGCGGCGCTCATCTCTGCTTTCAAGCTGAGGGAGCCAGCCTTTGTCCGTAATCAGCTTTTTCCAGGACGTGGCCAGCAGGACTAAACCACTACTGGCACAACAGGACACTGTGACGGAAACCAGAGCGCACAGAACCACCGTTTACCTTCCCGCCGGAGCGGTACCGATTGATCTACTTGCACTTTGACGTGCTTTCAAACTGCTAGGTTGGCAGGAGCAGGGACCGAGCAATGGGAGCTCATCCCATCATTGCGGGGATTCGAACTGCTGACCTTCCAATTAGGAAGCGCAAGAAGCTTGGTAGTTTAGACCACAGCACCACCTGCGTCCCTTAATAATAATAATAATAATACGGCTTGGAATTTGATTCCAGGAAAGAGCCTGTTTTGGGCTTCCTGATAACCGAGGAGATACTTGTCTCCCCAAAGCTGTGGGGCAAAAAAATAAAGTTCCCCTGGCTGTTCAACGGGAGGCAACATGCCCCTTCCTCTCTGAAAAAAAAACAACTGGTCTTCTCAATGGCAGCTCAGCTAACTGTGGAAGAAGGCTTAGCAATGAACAAGGACTCCAGTTAAGACACAAGGAGTAGCACCGCCATGGAATGGGCCACAGGGCTCAGTACCTTTGGCTACTGCTTGCCAAGGCGTCTTAAAGCAAGGAGCCCCGGGTGCTTTGGGAAGAGGGAGGCCTGCTTGGAATCCGCAGAGCTCTTCTACGCAGCTGGCACGCTCTTCTTCGGTTCTTGTCAAAGTGGGTTTTCAAGCATATATATATTCAAAAATAACCCTTGTGGGCTGATGCTATTCAGTGTTAAAAGGTAAAGGTAAGGTAAAAGGACCCCCGGACGGTTAAGTCCAGTCCAAGGCGACTCTGGGTTGCGGTGCTCATCTTGCTTTCAGGCCGTGGGAGCCGGCCTTTGTCCGCAGACAGCTTTTTCCCAGTCATGTGGCCAACAGGACTAAACCGCTTCTGGCATATGGCGGAAACCAGAGCGCACGGAAACGCCGTTTACCTTCCCGCCGGAGCGGTACCTATTTATCTACTTGCACTTTGACGTGCTTTCGAACTGCTAGGTTGGCAGGAGCTGGGACCGAGCAACGGGAGCTCACCCAGTCATTGCGGGGATTCGAACTGCCAACCTTCTGATCGACAAGTCCAAGAGGCTCAGTGGTTTAGACCCCGGTGCCACCCTACTAAAATGTGTTTCTGCTCCCGGAATTTTCCTCCTGCCGGGTCTCCAGGGTGTTGGAAGTTGTAGCCCCACCACAACTTGGAGGCTGACGGAGACATGCTAAACAGCTAAAAGGCAATGCGACTTCGGGGCTGCCCAGGGCACCCCCAAGCTGGCGTCCCCCCAACCTTTTGGCCCCCCGTTGGCCCCAAAATGTCGGGCAAGGGTGGGCACCGGCTTGGGGTGCGGGCAAAGGCGGCCTTACCTGCGCCTTGGGGCGGGGGGCCGCTGTACACCCTGCTCTTCCGGCGATGAGTGCGGGTCCGCTTGTAGGTGGCGTTGTTCTGGGTGAGCTGGGGGAATCTGGCCAGCAGCTCCTTCAGGAGCTGGACTTTGTCCTCGCCAAAGAGCATCCCGTTGCATTCGCGGCTGGTCATCTTGGAGCAGATGGACTGCAGGCGGGGGTTGATGGCCCGCAGGACCTTGACGCGGCGGTGGAGGGTCAGGCGGGCGCTCAGGCTGCCCAGGAGGCGGAGGAGGCGCTGGGCCCACTCCCGCAACTCCAGGGGGTCCACAGGCACCCGCTTCTCCAGGGCCTCTTCGGCCATCTCGTAGACGCTCATGGCCGGGGCCAGCGTGTCCAGAACCTCGTCCTGGAGCCAGCCCAGCTTCCGGGCTTCCACCAGCTCCGCCCTCTGCTGCGGCGCAACGCCCAGGCTGGCAATGTCGGCGTTGAGGGCGGGCGTCTCGAGGCTCCTGTCGGGCAAGGTGGGGCGGGGGCAGGAGGACATCAACCTCCTCCTCTGGCGGAGGCTCAGGCAGGTGCGGCACGACCTCGTCCAGTAGTCCACCACCTCCTGGCAGGGCGTCCACTTCTCTGGGGCGGGGCGGGCGCCGTCCGAGTCTGCTGGCACGCTGTCCTCTCCGGCAGCGTCCCACCCCGGCTCCTCCTCCATCTCGGGGGTCCCCTCCTCGGTTCCGTCGGGCCCCCACCCGCTCTGGAAACCGTCGGGGTCTCCGCTCTGGCTGTGCTGCCAGTCGGACCTTGCGGGGCTTTCGCCCCTGGCAAGGGTGGCGGGTTGGTCCTTGACCCAGTCGGGGTTCCTCCACTGGTCCCCACCCTCCTCCCATGCCAGGCGCTCCAGGCTGCCCAAAACGCCCCCCTGCTCCGAGCCGCCCCAGGGTGCCTCGTCCTGGGGTCCCTCCTCAGCCTGCCTCCCGCGCCCCCTTTCCTCTCGTCCGGGGCTCTCCCCATGCCTCCTCTCAGCCTCGCCCCACCAGCTCCCACCCCTAGGGGGGCTGCCGGGGGGCGAGCGCTGCTCCCGGACCCCGTGCCTGGCCGAGTCCCACTCTCCCCAGCCTCGCGGCCTGTGGGGGGGGCCCTGCTCCGGGCTGCTCTGCCTTGGCGGCGTCAGCAGCACCCGCATCCCCGCTTCCCTCTTGGGGCTGCCACCCCAGTGGGATTTCCGGGGGGCTTTGGCCGGAGGCGGCTGCTCCCACGAGGGGGGCTTCCTCTCCCGGCTGCCCCACCGGCTCCTCCTCCTAAAGGGGTCCTTCTCCTCCTGCTGGGGGGGCTCTTCTTCTTCCTCTTCCTCCTTGGGGGGGCTCCTTCCCTCCCACGGATCCCAGCCCCTTCCTCCTCTGCGAGGACCCCTTTCCCTCCAGGGCTCTTCCTCCTCCTCCTTGGGGGGGCTTTCTCCCCCCCACGAATCCCGGCCCCTCCCCCCTCTGCCAGAGCCCCTCCCCCTTCCGCGGGAACCCCACCTCCCCCAGTGTTTTTCTTCTTCCTCCTCCTCCTCCGCCCTGGGGGGGCTCCCTCCCCCCCACCGATCCCGCCCCCTCCCCCCTCTACGAGGACCCCTCCCCCTCCAGGGCCTCCCCCAGCTCGGGGGCTCCTGGCGGTCCCCGGGGGGCCCCCAGAAACCCCGCCCTTTGCCCCTCCCCCGGGGCGACCCTTCCCCGGGGGCGCGGGGGGCCCGGGCCGCCAGCCTCTCCGACTCCCAGCAGACCCGGGGCGGCGGCAGCTCCCAGTCCCACTCGGCGTCCCCCCAGCCCCACGGGTCGTAGGCGTGCGGCTCCGGGGAGCGCCGCTTCCCCTTGGGCGGCAGATTCTTCGCCCTGAACGAGTCCGCCATGGCTGGGGCGGCGGAAGGAGGAGAAAACCCCCCGGGGGAAGGCTTTGACCAGCGGACCGGAAGCCCCGCCAGGCAGCACTTCCTGGTTGCCGCGGCAACCGCCTGGCGCGGCCGGAAACGTGGATCCCGGAAGGGGAGGGGGAAAGAGGCATTGGGAGAGCCGGCTAGAGCGTCGCGGCTGCTGAAAGGGGGAGCGAGCGAGGCGGCTAGAGCGTCGTGGACCCTGGAAAGGGGGGGCTTTTTGCAGAAATGGCAAAACCTCCCGGGAAATTAAGAAATCAAGATAACCAACTTTTATATATATATAAAAGAATGGAAATGGCTTATTGAATATTGAAAGATAAATTGCCAACAGACAAGAACACGGGCAGGATGGTTGTAATGACCTGCAGTTTTATAGGACTATATATTTAAAGCAGATGAAATGAATTCGGATACGCAGAAGATATTTGTATAAAAAAATTAATTTAAGGAACCGCAGAAAAAGGGGGAAGGAAGTCAATTTTTTTGAAATTAAAAAAAAAAAGAAATTTAATGCATTTTTAAAAATGAAATAAAGAAATGAATCCACAGAGGCGGAGTGGTGTTCTGCCGGGGGACCCTTGCCTGCGGGTTGGGCTAGATGACCCTGGGACCCCCTTCCAACCCTACGGCTTCTATTAGAGTCAGAGCGGCTCTTGGAAGGGGCAGGATCAGACCAGCCCCAGCCCCAGCCGGACTCCCCCTCCTCCAAAGGGGGCAGAGGGACTGTCATCACCGCCATCATAAAGGGGGACTCAAGGGTGGGCTGGCTGGGGGTGTCCCCTGCCCCAGACGCCCAGAGGAGGGGGATGAGCTGGAGGCGCTGGGCTTGAGGAAGAGGGGCAGCCCCCCGGATGTTTTGGGAAACAGTGAAGTGGGTCGCTGGCTGGGGAGGTAGGTGAGGATTTCTAAAATCCGGCACGTTGATAGGAATCTAATTAATGAATTATTATTATTATTATTGCACACTGCGGATTATGATCTAGATGTTTTCGGACGCAGCGAAGTGGTTTCCTGGCTAGGGAGATAGATGAGAGGCTGAACATTTATTTCTTTTAATTCAAATTAACTTTATTAAACATCAATTAAACTCCATTTACAAATTAGTAATAACACAGTTTTTGGGGCTTCGGTACTATTAGTCTTTCTCATAAGGACTAGCAGCATTTATATCTAATAACCTGGTCTGGCGCAGTATTTGAATTAACAGATCCAACTCCACCTGGTACGCAGGATGAGACCTTCCCTGCCTGCAGACTGTCTCGCCAGAGTGGTGCATGCTCTGGTTATCTCCCGCTTGGACTACTGCCATGCGCTCTATGTGGGGCTACCTTTGAAGGTGACCTGGAAACTGCAATTAATCCAGAATGCAGCAGCCAAACTGGGGACTGGGAGCAGCCGCCGAGACCATATAACACCGGTCTTGAAAGACCTACATTGGCTCCCAGGACATTTCCGAGCACAATTCAAAGGGTTGTTGTTGACCTTTGAAGCCCTAAACGGCCTCAGTCCAGTATACCTGAAGGAGCGTCTCCACCCCATCATTCAGCCCAGACACTGAGATCCAGCGCCGAGGGCCTTCTGGCGGTTCCCTCACTGCAAGAAGCAAGGTGACAGGGAACCAGGCAGAGGGCCTTCTCGGTGGTGGCCCCCGCCCTCTGGAACGCCCTCCCACCAGATGTCAAAGAGAAAAACAACTACCAGACATTCAGAAGACATCTGAAGGCTTTTAACGTTCAGGGAAGCTTTTAATGTTTGGTGCGTTACTGTATTTTAATATATTTTTGGAAGCTGCCCAGAGTGGCTGAGGAAACGCAGCCAGATGGGCGGGGTATAAATAATTTATTATTGTTGTTGTTGTTGTTGTTGTTGTTGTTGTTATGATGATGATTACAAGACCCAAGAGCCAGTACCGGCTTTTGGGCGCTAGGGGGCGCCGCCTCTATGACGAGAGCCCGCCTTCGTTTCGGAGGCGGAGCCAGGAGGCCGCGCATGCGCCCCCGCTCCCCGCGGGCTCCCCGGCCGGGCAGAGCGGCTCTTTGGCCCGGGCTGGGCGCGGTGCATTGTGGGGAGTGGCTGAGGAAGTAAAATGGCGGACCTGGCTAACGAAGGTAGGCGGCCGGGGGGGGGGGGAGGCGGGCGGCGGAGGGCGAGGGCGGCGGGGTCCGGGGGGCGGAGGGGGCGGCCGCCGCGGAGGGAGAAGCCGCCCGCCCGGCCCCGAGGAGGAGGCGCCGCCCAGTCTCGCCAGGCCCGGCAGGGCGCGGCCAGGCCGGACAAAGGGAGCGGGCGGGCAGGCGGGGAGAGGGCGCCTCTGGGCATGGGCAGAGGGCTGGCCTCCAAGCGAAGCCCCTCCAAGCGAAGGGGAGCCGTGCCGCGGAGCACGGGCGGAGGGCCCGGGTTTGTTTGGAGGAGGAGCCTGGCGCGTCCCCGCCTCTCGCCCGCCCCTCCCCTTCCTCGTGAAATAAGATAAGGGAGGATGCTGAGAGGCAGCGGTGCCTCTGAGCACAGGCAGAGGGCTTGCCCCAGGGGAGGCGGGCCAGGGGCTGCAGACGCCCAGCCCCTCGGAAGGGAGGGCAGCCGTGCCTCTGAGCATGGGTGGAGGGGCGCCAGCAAGTGGAGCCCCGCTTAGGATGAGAGGCAGCAGGACCTCTGAGCATGGGCAGAGCACCTGGGCTTGTTGGGAGGAGAAGGAGGAGCCTGGCGTGTCGCCACCTCTGGCCCGCCGCTCCATTTCCTCGTGGAATAAGGGAATGGTGGATGTTGAGAGGCAGCCGTGCCTCTGAGCATAGGCAGAGTGCTTGCCCCAGGGGAGGCGGGCCAAGGGTTAAACGGCGGAGGGAGAGCTGCAGAAGGGGAGCCCCTCCAAGCGAAGGGGAGCCGTGCCTCTGAGCATGGGCGGAGGGGCGCCAGCAAGTGGACTCTCGCTTAGGATGAGAGGCAGCGGGACTTCTGAGCATGGGCAGAGCGCCTGGGCGTGTTTGGAGGAGGAGGAGCCCACCCTCCATTTCCTTGTGGAAATAAACGGTGAGGGAATGATATTATTATTATTATTATTAAATTTCTATACCGCCCTAAACCTGAAGGTCTCAGGGAGGTTCACATAAAAATCTCTTAGATGTTGAGAGGGAGCAGCGCCTCTGAGCATAGGCAGAGAGTGCTTGGGCTGAGGAGCAGACCAGATTAAGAACAGCTGCCCCCTCCCGCTTCCCCTCCCCAAATACACACACACACACACACATATGTATGTACAGTATGTATGAATTGTGTATAGCGCATATTGGTGCAGGTAGGTATTTTAGGCTGGGAAGGAGAGGATCAGCCGAGGGAGAGAGAATTGAGCCAGGCAGGGAAAAGGGTTCAGGCAGAATAAATTCCGGGAGGCGAGAGTGCCTCTGAGCATGGGTGGAGCCTTGTTTCCAAATACGCTGTGTGGTTGTGCATTTGTGAAGAAGTCGTGGGCTGTGCGTTCTGAGTTAACTCCAGTGCCTTTCCGCTTTTGGTCTCTCTGCAGAAAAGCCAGCCATCGCCCCTCCTGTCTTTGTGTTTCAGAAGGAAAAGGCACAGAAGGTAAGGACCCGGGGCTTGGAGAGGGGGCTGAGAGGGACAGGCACCCCTTTTTGTGAAGCTGGGTTCGGGGAACCTTTGGCTCTCCGCTTGCTGCTGAACGACAGCTGCCATCGTCCCTGGACAGCGACAGGGCTGGCTGCTGGTAGCTGTCGTTCCTCAGCCTCTGGGGGACAAAAGGCTCCTGCGCCCACATTCAGAAATCCCCAAGGAGACGGGGCGCAGGACAGCAAGGTTTCTGTGCAGAAAAGGAAAGGTTTGCAAGTCTCCCCCTGCTAACATCTTCGCGTTTACATCCTGCAGGGCAGACAGTCATATGACAACAGTGGGGTGTGTGTATCTCATGTGAGTCCTATTCAGAGTAGACACTGTGAAAACACTGGGCATGGCTCCCTTATTTCTTCTCTTGATTTTTATCCCACCTTTCGTCCAAGGAGCTCCAAGTGGCATGCCTGTTTCTCCTTCCCCTTTCCACTGTTTTCTCCCCAAGGCCCCTGCGAGGTGGGCCAGGCTGGGAGCTCTTGACTGGACGCAAACTCTCTCTTGGTGGGACTGCGGTTGATGGCGAGAGAGTTGCAGTTAGGACTCGATTGGATCAGTTAGGTGGGAAGAACAAAACGCCCCCACTGTGAATCAGCCTAAGAATTGACTGTCAATTTGAGAGGGTCAGTGTTGTCTGTGCTCTCCAGATTTTGTTGGACTTCAGCCCCAGTGTGACTGAGGGGGGGGGATTGTTGGGGAGGGGGGTCTTACCAGGAGACAACACAGCTTGAATTTGGGCCTTTCCTCAAGCAACTAGAAAGGTGCTCCATCAATGGGGAGGGAGGTTTCTTTTCATTAGAACGAATAAAGGTTTGACGCAGTTTAATGCAGACCTTTGATAAAAAGCTTCTCGCCTTGCAAAAAAAAGGAGGACGTCGCGCCTCCTGCGATTTCCGTCTGCCGCAACATGCCTGTGTGCGTACCATCTCGCTCGTTTTTATTTTATTTGCTTGCTCAATTTGCCCACCGCCCTTCCTCCGGAGATCCCAGGGCAAAAAAAAATGCAAAATACATAACGGAACAAAAAGCAAACCAATAACCCCCCGTCCTGCCAAAGCCGTGAGAAGGCCGCAGAAATGTGAAGGCCCAGCTATAGAGAGACGTTTTTGCCTGGCACCCAAAGTGATGTAATGAAGGCGGCCGGTGAGCCGGACTCCGGAGAGCACCCCATATCTTAAGTAGGGGTGAGGGAGAAGGGGGCCCTTGGTGCTGTCCCCAAACCACACACCCCTCCTCACCCTTTGCACCTTTTTTTTTGGTGGGGGGCTGGCTGGGGTGTGTCTTTAGACTCTGACGGCGCCTCTCGGCCGTCCGGATCGCGGGGCGGACATGCACAAAGGTGCGTAAAACCTAGCCTACTGTACAAAGGTATCCGCTGCTTGTGCCAGTCGCTCGGCTGCCCGATTTTGCCTCTTGCCCCTGGCAAGGGAAGGCAGCCCTCGGGCCAAGGGAGCCACATTGGCTCTGATCTTCAAGCCCAAAGCCCCTTGTTTTGGGAGCAATCGCTCATTTTGCCCATGTGCTGATTTAGTTGTAGGCAAGTCGGTGACTTGAGAAACTCATGCGATGGGGGGATTAAAAATTGTTTGGGTGGCGGCCCTGAGTTCCTTGCAGCGGCTTTGCAAGCCCCTTTTGCCATTGGGTTTTTTGCCCCGTGGTGATTGTGGGAACACGGTGGCCTCCGCTGCCCTGAGAATCCGCTGGCTTCTGCTGGACTTGAGAATTGCGCGTTTTCTCTGTCAAATTGGAGTGGAAATATTGATATTATTGATATTGATATTATTACAGTGGTGCCTCGCAAGACGAAATTAATTCGTTCTGCGAGTTTTTTCGTCTTGTGAATTTTTTCGTCTTGCGAAGCACCACTGTGCATTGACGGTTTCCCATAGGAATGCATTGACGGTTTTAAGAAAAAGGCGCAAGACGTTTTCGTCTTGCGAAGCAAGCCCATAGGGAAATTCGTCTTGCGAAGCAACTCAAAAAACGAAAAACTCTTTCGTCTTGCGAGTTTTTCGTCTTGCGAGGCATTCGTCTTGCGAGGTACCACTGTATTTTGTCTGTGTGTTTTCATCTAAGGCGGTTTTAAGGCTGACTTCCCTTGAGCCACTCCTACAAAAAAGTTGTGTTTTGAATAGCTTGGCAATGTGGTGTTTCATCGGAAGGGGTGTTCAGTTCTGAACCCACCAACCTTTGCTGCAGTTCGCCTTGCGCAGTTCTGTTTCCCCCATGTTCGATTGTGAGCCCACGGGCAGGGACATTCTGATCTTCTTATAAGTGCCGGGCTATATCATTTCCTTTAGGCGCTCTGGATGTATGAAGTAGCCGTGATAATCTATCCAGCGTATATGTGTTATCCGTGCCGGAGATGAAGCCTGCTCTGCAGGGACGTTGCTCGTGGCAGGAGGATAGTAAAGCGCAAATTCCGCATACTCTGCCTTTCCGAAGGACCTAGGACGAGCCCTGCATGTTCAGGCCGTAGAGTTCAGGGGAAGGGTCCCTGGGAAAACAATCCCAACCTAGACCTGTAAGAGCAGCTTGGAAAGGCAGCCTTGCAAAGCGATCAGTGACGGTTTGAGGACTTTTTGCTTTCCTACCAATTACTGTTCCTTAGTACAGCAGTACCTCTGTTCTCGAACGTCTCCATTGACGAACGTTTCGGAACCCGAACACCAAAAACCCAGAAATAATAAATGCTTCTGTTTTCGAATGGCTTCCGTGGCGTGCTTTTCGGTTTTCTCAACTGAGTGTGCAGAGAGCCCTTTGTGCCTCAGTTTTCGAACGTTTTGGAAGTCAAATGGTCTTCCAGAACAGATTACATTTGAGAACCGAGGTACCACTGTACTGGTTTGTTGTTTTGGGGTTTTTTGTAAACTGCTTTGAGGGGGACCCCAGGGGTCATCCAGTCCAACCCCGTGTCATGCAGGAACCGCAGCTTAAATGCGACAGTCGGTAGTGGAAGCACAACTAGCCAGAACAGCCTTCTGCCAATACCCGTAAATAAGGCCTGAAAGTTTCCTTGGGGTCTCATCTCTCTTTTTCAAGGGGGGGTTGTTGGTGGGAGACAGCAGGACCTCAGGAGGCCCGCTTGCCCCAAGAACCAAGCCCAGCGCCCCAAACACAGGAGACGCCGTGGGGGCCTTGACGCTGCGGGACCGTGATGCTGGCTGTGATGCCCGGCTCCCAATGGACCCCCCCCTCCGCGCCCCCTCCCTCCTTCCATTGCCTGGCACTGAAGGGCTCTTCTTCTCCTTTGCCCCCCAGTCCCTTGCAGAGCAAAAAGGGGTGTCGGACTCAGGCGAGGACCCCCCGGGAGAAGCAGAGCCTCCCCGCCGGCCTGCGGGTCACCCCAAGTCACCAGGGGGGTGCAACTTTGAGGCTCCCGCCCCCCCAGGGGCCGATTCCCGCATTCTTCCGGTTCGGCCCGGACTGGCGAGGGTAAGTCTTGGAAAAGCTGGCTGGAAAGGCCCTCCGTGGAAAAACTCTCTCTTGAGTTCTGTTTCTCCCCCCTCCCCAAAATAAACGTTTTCTCTGCACTTAAATTTATATGGCCCAGCCTTGCAGTTTAACTTGTCTGCAGCTGCACAGATGCCTTCCCAGAGCTTTGGTTTTTCCCTCCCAAAAGTCAGCAGCGCTGGGAGAAGAGGACACAGTTTCCCCTAATTTCTGCAGCCCCGGGACCCCACTCCACCAAGGGTGCAGCTTTTGGGGAGCTTTTGGGGGGCCAGAGGCAAAAAAAATGGAGCGTGCAATTAATGTGGTTCCTTGTACAGTAGGCTGGCCAAATTGCCACAGTTCAGGGTGCTTGATGGAGACAGGAAGCCGTCCCGGGAGAGGCGTGATCCCCACACCCGTCTCCATTCTGGCCGAGGGATCGGACGCCCTCCCAAAGCCTCTGACTGGCCATCCGCTCCCGGGCCTGACCATTGGCCCTGCTGGCTGCTGGGGGTTGGGGCTCCAGGAGCGCCCAGAGGGCACAAGCGTGGCCAGCCCAGCTTGGAGACGTTGAAACAGGCTTCCTTTGCCCTGTATCCGGGGAAGAGGGTGGCTGGCCGCTGTGGGCCTTGGGAGGGCTGAGCTCAGGCGGGAAGAGGAGTTCTGAGGTTGGGTTGGGTGCGCATTGAGTGGAAATTCTGGGACGGGCAAAGGTGTGCTTAGTAAGGGAGGAACGAAACTGGGTGTCATCTTTGAGAGTGCCAAGGATGCAGTCCTGTTTTTAGAGGTTTCAAACGGCTAACAGATGCCCCACGAGCTCCAAGGCAAGGGGGGTGGATAGAAATACAGTGGTACCTGGGTTACATACGCTTCAGGTTACAGACTCCACTAACCCAGAAGTAGTACCTCGGGTTAAGAACTTTGCTTCAGGATGAGAACAGAAATTGTGCGGCGGCAGCGGGAGAACCCATTAGCTAAAGTGGTGCTTCAGGTTAAGAACAGTTTCAGGTTAAGAACGGACCTCCAGAACGAATTAGGCACTTAACCCGAGGCACCACTGTACAAAGAAAGGTAAAGGTACCCCTGCCCATATGGGCCAGTCTTGCCAGACTCTAGGGTTGTGCGCTCATCTTGCTCTAGAGGCCGGGAGCCAGCGCTGTCCGCAGACACTTCCGGGTCACGTGGCCAGCGTGACGACGCTGCTCCGGCGAACCGGCACCAGAGCAGCACACGGAAACGCCGTTTACCTTCTCGCTATAAAGCGGTCCCTATTTATCTACTTGCACTGGTGTGCTTTCGAACTGCTAGGTTGGCAGGCGCTGGGACCGAACAACGGGAGCGCACCCCGCTGCGGGGATTCGAACCGCCGACCTTTCGATCGGCAAGCCCTAGGCACTGAGGTTTTACCCACAGCGCCACCCGCGTTCCAACTTTACAAAAGGAGTGGTATTATTTTTGTTTTCATTCTGCCCTTTGTCCGAAGAGCCCAAAGTGATGCGGGAACCCATACTTGGGGGGTGAGAGGAAGCGTGGGGTGTTTCCAGGTCAGGAATGGCGGTCCTGCCCAATGTTCGAAACCCCTCAGATGCCAGGCACATTTTGCAACCGCGTGGAGATCTCTGGGTGCCAGGCTGGCAGCGAGCATCTCCCTCTGGCTGGGCCCTCCGCCTTTCTCAAGCAGGTCAGCAGAAGAAGAGCTCATTCTCTGCCTTCATCTCCCCCCTCTTTCTCCAAGGAGTACGTGGTTCACACTCCCCTCCTCCGTTCTCCCTACAACAGCCTTGCAAAGGAGGTGAAGAGGCTGCAGCCTGACTTCATGACCAAGTGGGGATTTGAAGCCTAGCTCTGCGTTGCCCGCTCTGACTGGCATCCAACGGCATTCCAGGGTTTCAGGCGGGGGTCTTTGTTTGCCAGCCGTGCCTGGATATGCCGCCGTGGCCTTGGGCGACCTTTGCGCCCCTGAGCCGGTGCCCTTCAGTGGAAGGGAAATCGTTCTTGGGCGGGACGGCAAGGGAGAAGGAAGGTGCTTCAGGGTTATGTCTCAGCAGCACATCTTTGGGCTGGGGGTTGGCAGGGGACGCCTCTTCCAACACAACGCTTGCCGCCTGCCCTTTTTGGAAGTGTCGGGATTTCGAAAATGAAGCCAAGACAGCACCCTTGCTGCTTAATCTGGGGCAGCGCTGCAGCCTTGGCAGGGTTTTAAAATCAGTCTGCCCCCCAGGGTGGTCCTCCCAGACGCCGCTGGGGCTCAGGGCACCCGGCAGCTCCAGAAGCCGGGAACGAGAACTGCAAAGGCAGCAACCTTGGGAGGACCACAGGTTTCCCATTTATTGAAGTTCTCCTTCCCTCCGATTCCCTCCTTCCTCCTCCTGTTCCCTCCTTGGGTGCAGCTCCCAAACCTGCTCTCCTGTTCTGTGATTTTGGCCAATTTTTACTTAGTTTTAATTGAATTTCTAATAGCATCGAATAGCTTTTGGGGAGGGGGCTAAATACAGAAAAAAATGTTTTTTTAAAAAAAGTTTTCACGGTTGTCCAGCTGAGCTAAAGATTAGGAAGAACTTCCTGGGAGTAACAGGTCTTCTTCGGCAGAGGAAGGTGATGGGCTTTTCAGATGCAATTCCTCAGTTGCAGAAGGCTGGACCAGAGGATGCTTTGGGTCAATGAATCGTAGAATTGCAGAGTTGGAGAGTACAATTCTATGCCTTCCCCGAGTCCTTAGGAAATTATTCCAAGAGGGAAAGAATGCCTGCGTCTGTCATCGCAAAGAGTCCCACGACCTGAATTAAAACAGTTGCTTCTTTCCTTTTCTTTTTAACTTAAACAATTTAAAAGCAAGCTTGGAGTGTGTGCTAAATCCAGACCCTCGCGTAGACCTGTGGGACCTTCTTAGCTGCCATGTCTGCATACAAAGTGCTACCTTGGCTCTCGAACCGAATCTGTTCCGGGTGTCCGTTCGCCTCCTGGAACCGTTCGGAAACCGAGGTGTGGCTTCCGCCCTGCAGCCAATCGGAAAAGCCACATCGGACATTTGGCTTCCGAAAAGTGTTCGCAGACCAGAACACTTGCTTCAGGGTTTGCCGCATTTGGGAGTCGATTTGTTTGGGAACCAGAGTACCACTGTAAAATAAAGGTACCCCTGCCCGTATGGGCCAGTCTTGCCAGACTCTAGGGTTGTGCGCCCATCTCACTTAAGAGGCCGGGGGCCAGCGCTGTCCGGAGACACTTCCGGGTCACGTGGCCAGCGTGACAAGCTGCATCTGGCGAGCCAGCGCAGCACACGGAACGCCGTTTACCTTCCCGCTGGTAAGCGGTCCCTATTTATATACTTGCACCCAGAGGTGCTTTCGAACTGCTAGGTTGGCAGGCGCTGGGACCGAGCGATGGGAGCGCACCCCACCGCGGGGATTCGAACCGCCGACCTTTCGATCGGCAAGTCCTAGGCGCTGAGGCTTTAACCCACAGCGCCACCCGCGTCCCTTTACCACTGTAAAGTTTACCACTGTAAAATATAAAGTTTTTACTGTAAAATATAATTGACCAAATGGCAATGAAGTTGTCTTAGGCAGTTTGACCCCTGGGTCCTTTTCGCTTACGTGAGTTGTTTTCAAGGTGGGCGATTTGCCAAGGCTTGGATTCCCAATAATTGTTTGTGTGTGTGTGAGAGAGAGAGGGTGTGTGTGTGATGCAATCTAACTCTTACACGCGTGTATATATATTTGTTACAGAGGTCAGCCGATGGGTCAAGTCCAGAAGACGGGGAAGGTGAGGGAGACCTCGTGTCCGCTGCCTAGAGACAGTCCAGAGGCGCCCCCAATTCCCATTCTCGGGGTGACGATGTGCCAGAAAGAGACACTGCCGGGATGGGTTGCGCGGAAGGCCGGAATGTTTGCGCCGCCGGCCAGGGTGCATGGGCTTATTTCACTCCCGCCCTTCCGGCCAAGGGTTTCGCTCCCGCAAGTAAAAAAAACTCCCAGCCGTTGGATTGGGCCGGCTCTCACATTGGGCACGAGAGGGAGGTGGCGGCTTCCAGGGGGGGGGGGGCAGACAAGGAATCCGAGAGGGAGAGCTGTGAGCAGCAGCCACGCTGGCCGGCCGAGGCTACTGCGTGTCAGAGGCCGGCAGCACTTGGGGGACCACAGACGCCCCCTTCCTTGGGGCCCACTCAAGACGTTTTGCCGCCTGAGGACCAGAAGGCACCCTCTCCCAGGCCTAGTAGTTGAATCTTACTCGGAAACTGGTGGGAAGACACCGTAGCAGGCATAGGGCAGACTGCATGGCAGTGCCAGCTCTGGCCGCTCCTCGCCCCTCAGCTTCTGCCGCCTGAGGCACCTGCCCCACTCTGTCTCATGGCAGGGCCGGCGTGGAAGACACAGCCATCAGAGGAATGCCCTCTGTTTTCAAAGCCTGCTTCCAGGTGGTCCCTCCTGCTAGCTGGGTTTCAACCCCGAAGTTTGAGACGGCACAAAGTGGGCTTCCCTTTCACCCTCTCTCTTTCTCTCTCCTTCCCCACAGAGTCCGACCGAGAGGATGGGAGCTACTGCCCCCCCGTCAAGCGTGAAAGGACCTCTTCCCTCACACAGTTCCCGCCTTCGCAGTCAGGTAAAGGAGGGCCGTTTATTTTCTTGGGGCTTGCGGCATTTTTCTTGCAATGCGCTCCAGCTAGGAGCGGAAGGGGAGGTAGATCTGGGAATGGGACCGGCTGCCGGGAAACACAGCTCTGGGCTCCAGATTTTGTGCTGGGCTGATATCGGAAAGGACGGCTGTGACATAAATTGCCCATTTGCTCTCTAGCAATGGAGGAAGGGTGTGAGCGAATGAAGTGTGAAGTGAAATGGCTCTGGGGCAGATGGGCTGGTGGTCTCATCCAGCAAACCTTGTCTTCTGTTTTTACGGGTGCTTGTTGTGAGGAGCCAGTGGTGTCTTGCTTGGGGATACCGCTCAGTATTGATTTCACACACACAAGCTGTTTCTCTCTTAACTGCAAGGGGGGAGGTCTTTCCTCAGCACCAGGGAAAATACACACTCCCATTTCGTAGAAAGCTGCGTGTTTTGTCCTCTAACCTTTCCGAGGACAGTTGGAAACATACTCTAAATGTTCTTTTCCTTAAAAACCTGCAGCCTTCCTGCTAGGAATTAAGGCTAATGAAATACCCAAAAAGTTCAGGAGTCTTTATGTATGTTACAGTCGCTGCCGGAATTCTAATCGCAAAAATAAGAGAGTATTCAGAGCTGGTGGGATTATCAGCAAGGCCAAGAGAACATTACAGATGAAAAATTTATCAGAGAGTGGGATATATACAGAGTCTGTGTAAAAGAACATTGTCAAAAAATGGATGCATTGGCAGGTTTTGATTGAGCTTTGGTGTGTAAATAGGATGATTTTATAAAATAAAATTTATAGTTAAATAACATGGAGAAAGTGAAGTTTAAGCGCGCATTTAAGGAATTCAGTTCGGGAACGCAGGGGAAGATTGGATGTACAAATCGATGTACAAAGCAAGTGTTAGTTTAAAAATTAATAATTGTGTATTTTTTGTTTCTCGTTTTGCCTATAACGTCTATTGTACATTTCTGTTATAAAGTTTTCAATCAATAAAGCATTCAAAAAAGGAAACATACTCTTTAAAAAAGAAATTGGGGTGGGGATTGGAACACAGCTCTCTCCCGGCTTCCCCACTTACTGCCCCCTTATGCTGGTTCTCTGGGGGCGGGCAGCAAAATAGGGGGGCCCTTTCCCCCAGGCTCTGAGCATCTTCTCTCCTCTTCCAGTGACAAAGAACAATGTCTTCATGCCATCGAGCTTATGCGAGCCTTCGGCGGGGAACTCTGACTCTGAGCCAGGTGAGGTCTCGGCTGGGCTGCCCCCCGCCCCTGCCTCCCCACCCCCCTCCCAGTTTTGGAAGAGAGAGAGAGAGGACAATGTTTTTCATTTTGCATTCCAGAGGAAAAAAGCACTGGATTCAGGTTGAAGCCTCCCACTCTCATCCATGGCCAGGCGCCCAGCGCAGGTAAGGAACACGTTTTTGTACCCGAGGGCACTGGGAAAACAGGGGGGCGTATTTGCTGCTAGTATGATTGTGTTAATATTCCACCTTTCAACCAAATTTCCTCCATTTTCTTAAATCTGAGTCCCCCCAAAATAGGGGGCGTCTTATAAGAAGTTGCCGTCCAAAACATTAGAAGGGTGTCCAGGTTAGGGACTGCTGGTGAGTTTTGGACCGAGCTGGGGGGAGGGAATCCCCTCCTTCATCTCTGCGCAAGGCCCAAGGGAGTCCTTTCTTCTGTTCTCGTCCCCCCCAGGGGTCCCCAGCCAGAAACCGAAGGAACAGCAGAGAAGCGTCCTGCGCCCGGCAGTATTGCAAGCCCCCCAGCCAAAGGCTTTCTCGCAAACAGGCAAGTGACTCCCCTGCGCGCGGGAAGCATGCGGGAGCAGCCAGAATTGCTTCCTGGGTTCGTGAGCAGCCTTGTTTCTGGCGAGGAAGAGGGCGCCCATCGAAGCCCAGCATCCTGTCCAACCAGGATGGCGCTGGGGTCTAAGCCCCTCAGCCTCTTGGGCTTGCTAATCAGAAGGTCGGCAGTTCGAATCCTGTGACGGGGTGAGCTCCCATTGGTCTGTCCCAGCTCCTGCCAATCTAGCATAGAATCATAGAATCCTAGAGTTGGAAGAGACCACAAGGGCCATTGAGTCCAACCCCCTGCCAAGCAGGAAACACCATCAGAGCACTCCTGACATATGGTTGTCAAGCCTCTGCTTAAAGACCTCCAAAGAAGGAGACTCCACCACACTCCTTGGCAGCAAATCCCACTGTCGAACGGCTCTTACTGTCAGGAAGTTCTTCCTAATGTTTAGGTGGAGTTCGAAAGCATACCAGTGCAAGTAGATATATGGGTACCGCTGTGGCGGGAAGGTAAACGGCGTTTCCATGCGCTTGGTTTCTGTCATGGTGTCTTGTTGCGCCAGAAGCGGTTTAGTCCTGTTGGCCACGTGACTCGGAAAGCTGTCTGCGGACAAAGGCCGGCTCCCTCAGCCTGAAGCGAGATGAGCGCTGCAACCCCATATTCACCTTGGACTGGTCTTAACCGTCTGGGGGTCCTTGACCTTTTACCCAACCAGAGACCCCCAAAGGGAAGCCCTAAAGCAGGGGACGACTCTGTTAGCTCAAAGGAACTCAATCACTGCCACCACACAAACCCTAAATGTGTTCTGGGGTTTCCCCCAACCCTCCAGAACAAAGGGAGATTTCTGTCGCCCAGGCCGAACTCCTTGTGCTAATGGAACCAAACCCATCCATGTACAGTCGTACCTTGGAAGTCAAACGGAATCTGTTCTGAAAATCCATTTGACTTCCAAAATGTTTGCAAACCAAAGCGCGGCTTCCAATTGGCTGAGTTTGCAAACCGGAACAGTCACTTCTAGTTTTGTGGTATTCAGGAGCCGAACCGTTCGACTTACAAAGTGTTTGGAATCCAAGGTAATGATTTTGCTTTATGGTAGGTCCCTCTTTTTGAGTTCCCCTAAGCCCTTGCGACTCCGCCCTGCTTTTAGAAACCAACAAAACCGTCGCCGAGAAATAAGGGCTCTTGCAAGAACGAAGCCGGTGCTCCTTGCCTGCTTTTAAACGGGGTGTTTTCTCCTCCGCAGTTCCAAGCAGCGGGACCAACGGCGTGAGCATCCCTCCGGATCCCGTGGCCGCCGTGTCGGAATCCGCAACGAACGCCGTGCCGAAAAGCCCCGAAACAGAGGAGAAGGTGAGTCTGTTGCGAGCCCTGAGGTGTCGGCAGAGGGGAGGACGTGGGCCGGCGTCTCGTCTGCCGGTCCTGGATTTTTATTCTGCAATTTGATGATTGGCTTGTGGTGTTGGGGCGCACCCTCGCTGCAGGAATACGGGGGGCTCCCTCAGTGCAGGCATTCCCTGGCTCCCAAAGACATACTTTTTAAGGCCAGTATCCCCTCTGAGCTTCTTACTTTTAGCTGTTTTGGAGATGCTTTTCAACCGTTTGTTTTTGTGTGTTTCTTAAGGAGTCCAACAGCACCTCGGAGACAGAGAAGGCAGACCAGAACACGCCACAGTCCTTCGTGTTTGGGCAGAACTTACGGGACCGTGTGAAGGTACCTGTCAACTTGATAGCCGATGCGAGAGGCAGGGTGGAAATACTGTTGGCACCCGTCTGTCCTGAGACACAAGGGAGGGAGGCCAAATAGCTGTGTGAGCAGCGCCAAACCGACGTCCCCGGGGCACAAGTCTGGGCAGTGGGTCTGGGGGTCCTGGGCTGCCCCGATGACAAGACCCCCCCTCGCTGATGTGGGCCAAAGGAAAGCAGAGCGAGACGTTTTTGGCACCCGCTTGGCTGCCGGAAGGAGCCGTACAAGGCGTCATCCTTGGGGACTCCAGATTTGTGTTGGGTTTATTCCTGAGTCTTTTCGTCTCCCAAAGATGTCTCCGTTTTCCTAGACAGGCTCCCTTCACATCTGCCCTCCCCTCCACTTCCCTCTACGGCACATGTAGAATCTGTTTTCCTCCTCTGTGTAATAAACTGAGCTAGAGAGAGGCGCCGGCCTTCCTCAGCCCTCCCCGCCCCCCACATCTCGGCGCGTCTCACTGCTTCCCGTCTCCATCCCAGCTAGGGGACGAGGCCGACGGCGCCGTCGACGCGCAGAACTCCCGGCTCCCCAACTCGGAGGCACCTCTGGCCACAAACTACTTCCTCCAGTACATCAGCTCCAGGTGGGGAAGAGACCGCCGGCGACCCCCCTCCCCTTCCCTCGCTCTCCCTGGGTTCTGCAGCAGCCTCGAACCCCAGGTCTTCCCTCCTTCCTCTGCACCGAGAGGGCGGCGAGTCCGCCGTGTCGCTGTCGCGGGGAGAAAACACAGCGTTCCTCTTTTCCCTGCAGCATAGAAAACTCGACACACAGCGCGGAGGCCCCCAGTAACAAGTTTGTGTTTGGCCAGAACATGAGCGAGAGAGTCTTGGTGAGTCCGCCTCCATTCCTCCGTTTCCTCGAGTCCAGAGACCGAGAACAACATCCCTGCGAGGCCACTGACCGTCTGTTTGCCTTCCTCTTCGTTGCATTTCTATATATTGCTTTTTGCTTCCCGGGAGCTCAAGGCGGCCTGACTTGTGAAGGTTCCTTGGGGGCCGGGGGCCGCCTCTAAGCCCAGCCCGCCTCGCAGGGGATAGAAGGAGGAAGTGCAGGGAACCGTACACATCGCCTGAGCTCCTGGCAGTAGAAAAGCGGGGTGCAAATTCAGTCACTCAATGAATTCTTTGAATACCAAAACAAATCTAGGTTTCCCCCCCCCACTCCATTTGGGGGGCAATTGAGGTTCTGGTAAGGGACGCGGGTGGCGCTGGGTTCTAAACCACAGAGCCTAGGGCTTGCCAATCAGAAGGTCAGTGGTTCGAATCCCTGCAATGACGGGGTGAGCTCCCGTTGCTCGGTCCCTGCTCCTGTCAACCTAGCAGTTCGAAAGCACGTCAAAGTGCAAGTAGATAAATAGGTACCACTCCGGTGGGAAGGTAAACGGCGCTTTCATGCGCTGCTCTGGTTCGCCAGAAGCGGCTTAGTCCTGCTGGCCACATGACCCGGAAGCTGTACGCCGGCTCCCTCGGCCAGTAAAGCGAGATGAGCGCCGCAACCCCAGAGTCGTCTGCGACTGGACCTAATGGTCAGGGGTCCCTTCACCTTTTTACAAGGTTCTGGCAGCCGTGTCCATTGCTTCTGAGAGCTTTCAGTTCTGTAGATTTAGACAGCAAAGATGGGACGGGGTGCTTGAGCGTCCTGACTTCATAGAACCATAAAGTCTTAGAGTTGGAATCTCCGCTCAAGCATCCATGACAGATCGCCATCCAACCTCTGCTTAAAAGCCTCCAAGGAAGAAGAGCCCACAACCTCCAAAGGGAGTCCATTCCAGAATTCAAAGACTTGGGGGCAAGTCCCACCCAGGTGGGAACTTACTGCAGGGCAGCCGGCTCAGCTTCCCAGCAGGATGCGGCCCCAGGACAGCCGCCAGGTCCCGCCCCCCTGGAAGCCGGCCTGGAGCGTTTCCCCGGTAGCGTCCCTGTTTTCTGACCGCCACTCCTTTCCGGCAGAGCCCCCCCAAGTCGAGCGAAGCCAGCACGGACAGCGTCAAGGAGAACGCCGGCGGAGATTCGGGCTCGGAGTCCTCGTCGCAAGAAGCCACTCCCGAGAAAGGTACGGTCGCCGGGCTCCCTCTTCTCCCTGTCTCTCCATCGACTCAAGAGTCACACGCACCGAAGTCTGGTGGGTTTTGGCAGCTGTGCTCTTCCTTGACCCGGGTGTCAAAGCAGGAAGGGGAGGAACCGTTCGTGCTGTGATGTTTCAGAGCCCTCTGCCCTCTCCACCCCACCACCAGTAATGTGGCTTATTTTAAGGTAAGCGCGGGTGGCGCCGTGGGTTAAACCACTGAGCCTCTTGTGCTTGCCGATCAGAAGGTCGGCGGTTTGAATCCCTGCGACGGGTGAGCTCCCATTGTTCTGTCTCCGCTCCTGCCTACCTTGCTGTTCGAAAGCATACCAGTGCAAGTAGATAAATAGGTACTACTGTGGCAGGAAGGTAAACAGCATTTCCGTATCGGTCGACCCAAAAGTTGAAAAAGGAATGGGAGATTCATAGGCAGTATTTAAAAGAACATTGTCCCCATGTTAAAACTTTGGAATGCTTTGATTAACTCCTGGAATTTCATACTGTATAAAGAACACAAATAAGATATAATACAGGCTAAGTTTATTGAAAAATAGAGGCGAGTAGCAAGGAAGCAAAGAACTATCAGCAAAGAGGTCGGAAGTCGATGGCTGAAATGTTTTTGTGTTTTCGCGTTGTACTGTTTTCTTTTTTTTGTGAGTTATGTGCTGTGCTTTTATTATTATTATTATTTGTGTGTCTGTCTCATTTTTACACCAGTAAAGATTGAATTTTAATTCTAATAATAATGATGACGTGGCCTGTCCGTTCTCCAGCCAACAACATTTCAGAGTCGCTGGCCGAGTCTGCTGCAGCCTACACGAAGGCGACGGCCAGGAGGTGTCTTCTGGAGAAGGTGGAGGTGATCACGGGGGAAGAAGCCGAGAGCAACGTCCTACAGGTAAGCAGGAGAAGCAGGCAACGGCAGCCTCCCATGCGCCACATCTCTGCAGGGACATTTGCAACGTTTCAGACAGTTGGATTGGTCAGAAGCACAGCAGCTGCCAGAAGAGGACTTGAATCCTGATTTGGCAGAGGGAGCGGGCTAAACAATACAAGCGTCATATGATATACTATACTAAATATAAAATAATATACAGTCGTGCCTTGGTTCTCAAATGGAATCCATTCCAGAAGTCCATCCGACTCCTGAAACCGTTCAAAAACCAAGGCGCAGCTTCCGAGTGGCTGCAGTTCTTGTCTTCTTGATTTCTGAGCTTCTCAATTTTAGTTTTGCCAGTTCGGCATAGTCCATCGACTTGGTTTGCACCTTGTTGACTGGCGGCCCCAGTTCCCCTCGCAGCCTCCTTCACGCCAGTCTCTGCATTCTGTGCATGCTCCAGTTTCCTTTTCCCGCAGATAATAATAATAATAATAATAATAATAATAATAAATTTTATTTATACCCCGCCCTCCCCGGCCAAAGCTGGGCTCAGGGCGGCTAACAACAATCAAAGTGATCCAACATTCTAAAAACCTTTCATTATAAAAATTAATTAAAATCAAATTGATGGCAACCATTAAGTAAGATTCTGTGCAGATTGCCAGAGGAGGGGGTCAGGCTGCGCCCTGACCAAAGGCCTGGTGGAACAGCTCTGTCTTGCAGGCCCTGCGGAAAGATGTCAGGTCCCGCAGGGCCCTAGTCTCTTGGGACAGAGCGTTCCACCAGATTGGAGCCGCAGCCGAGAAAGCCCTGGCTCTAGTTGAGGCCAGCCTAACCTCTCTGAGGCCTGGGATCTTCAGGATATTTTTATTTGCAGACCGTAAGTTCTTCTGTGGAACATACCAGGAGAGGCGGTCCCGTAGGTAGATGCTCCTTGCTGCCGCCTCCGCCTTCTGCGCTGGGCCCGTCCTGGAGTTCCTGTTCACGGGGCTTTGCGGTCTTTCCTCCCGCAGCTTTCGATCTCTGCTGCCTTCGCCGCTAACGTCGTTCAGCCCCTTTCCTCTGTTTCAGATACAATGCAAGTTGTTTGTCTTTGATAAGAACTCCCAGTCTTGGGTCGAAAGAGGCCGGGGACTCCTGCGGCTCAACGACATGGCTTCCACGGACGACGGGACGCTACAGTCGCGCCTTGGTAAGAGAGGGGCAGAGAGGGAGCCCCTGGGAACTGGGGGCCGCAGCCGGGGGCCAGCCGGGGAAGGGTCTGCCAGGGGAAGCCGGTCGTTGGGGCTGAGCAAGACCCCCAGAGGAGATAGATCACTTCCTTAGAAAGATACTCAAATGCCACTGATTCCGATGGAAACGAGGAGGAGCTTTCTGACAGCAAGATGATGCAATAATGATGAGGATAATAAAGTTTATGCCCCGCCCATCTGGCTCGGTTTCCCCAGACACTCTGGGCGGCTCCCAGCAGAACATTAAAAACACCATCAAACATTAAAAGCCTCCCTAAACAGGGCTGCCTTCAGATGTCTTCTGAAAGTCATTTTGTTGTTAATAATGATAATAATAATAATTTAGTATTTATACCCTGCCCATCCAGCTGGGTTCCCCCAGCCACTCCGGGTGGCTCCCAACAGATTAAAAACAGAATTAAACACCAAACATTAAAATCTTCCCTGAACAGGGCTGCCTTCAGATGTCTTCTGAAAGTCAGATAGTTGTTTATCTCCTTGACATCTGGTGGGAGGGCGTTCCACAGGGCAGGCGCCACCACCGAGAAGGCCCTCTGCCTGGTTCCCTGTCACCTTGCTTCTCGCAATGAGGGAACCGCCAGAAGGCCCTCGGGAGGAGGACCCCGGTGTCCGGGGTGGACGATAGGGGTAGAGACGCTGTGATCCGAAATAAAACGCTTGTTGCTCTTTTGAAATCTCTCTCCTCAGTGATGAGAACGCAAGGCAGCCTTCGGCTCATCCTGAACACCAAACTGTGGGCTCAGATGCAGATCGACAAAGCAAGCGAAAAGAGCATCCGAATCACAGCGATGGACACAGAGGACCAAGGAGTCAAGGTCTTCCTTATATCGGTAAGGAGGGGGGATACGCGTGTGTCATACTTTCCCCCCTAAACTGACGCAGAAATTGCATTAGCCTAAATTGAATTTTTTAAAAAAATATCTGCCCAATTTTTCTATGCCAGAGATGCATTTTAAATAAAAGCGCACATTCTACTCATGTAAAAACGCGCTGACTCCGCGGGCCAGATTGAGAAGGCGCTTGGGCCGGATCCGGCCCCCGGGCCTTACGTTTGCCTACCCCTGCATTAGGGGTACATTAGGAAGAAGAAGGGGGGAAGAGGGTCCCCCCACCCGCTTTTGAGAGCGAGCCCTTCTTTGCCCCGCAGGCCAGCTCCAAAGACACGGGGCAGCTCTACGCGGCCTTGCACCACCGGATCCTGGCCTTGCGGAGTCGGGTGGAGCAGGAGCAGGAAGCCAGCAGCGCAGCGCCGGAGCCCGAAGTGACCCAGTCCAACGAGGAAGACAGCGACGACGACGTCCTCGCCCCCTCGGGGTCGCCCGGAAGTGGTGAGCCAGGGCGGCGGGAGGAGGCCGGGGCTCCCTTTTCCAGGGGCCTTAATCTCCCACGTTTTTCGGCGTTGCATTTTCAGTTTCCTAGACTGGGGGCTTTACTAATGGCGGATTTGCAAGGAATGGGGTTTTTTTTTGGGGGGGGGGTGAAAGGGAGATAACACAGCATTTTAGAGTGTTTGGGAATGTTTATTATTGTTATTTATTTCTATCCTGCCAATCTGGCTGATGTTTTAATGTCTTTTCAACCCTTTGTTGGAAGCCGCCCAGAGTGGCTGGGGAAACCAACCAGATGGGTGGGGTATAAAGAATAAATTATTGTATTATTTTTATTACTTTTAAAAAAACCAAAAATCCGCTGTAATTGCTCCCTCCCAACTTTGCTCAAACTCCCAACTTTCCACAACCCTCAAAGAACGGTGCAAGGCTTTGCTGTTGCCGTTTTTGCTCCATTTTCATGTTCTCTTAAGATCGTTTTTGCCCCTTTGTGTGCCGGCTTCGCAGCGAGCCCTTGAGGGCGTTTATATGGAGGGTTGTCCATTATCCTATTTCGTGGGTTTTATTTTTTTATTTGCATGTTATTTGGATTTATTTGGCAGCAACAGAAAATTCTTAATGAAGCGTTAGGGGCGGGGAAAATAACTGTAGTCGCCTGGAGCCGCGCTCTGGTCTCCCTAGGTGAGCGGCCGATTTTGCATCACCTCCTTCTCTCCCCCCCACCCGCAGGTCCCACCAACGAAGGGGACGGGCAGACGACGGGCGGCACATAGCAGCCACGATCCGCGCCGCCGGCAAGAGCCGCCTCCCCCCACCGACACCACCGCCTTCTTTGCAGACCCCCCTCTCGCGGGGCGGGGAGGGCCGCCCTCCCTCCGACCAGCTCTTGCTCCGGGCAGCGACGGAAGCGCTCGAGATTGACGAACTCTGCACATCCCAGTTCTGGTTTTTTCTTTTTTTTTTTTTCTTTCCCCCCTTCCTCCCCCATCGTGCGTTGGACTTTTGGGGGGGTGGGGCAGGGGGGGGGCGGATCTGTCGATTCCATATTAAAACGAGAAAACGCAGCGGACTTTGGACAAAACAGGCTGAATGTGGTTTTGGGACATGTACAAAAAGAGAAAGAAAATGCTCATCATATTGATGAGCCCAGGGGGGAGAGGAATCCCCTTTTCCTCCCTTCCTCTCTCTGCCCCCCTCCACACTTGGCGAATATTTGACGGGGGGGGGAGGCACCTTGAGACTTGCCACAACTTGCCCACGGGGAAACCTCCCGATTCTCCTCTCCGGTAGCCCTCCAGGCCTGCGCTACAGACGAATCCCTCCTCCGACCGCCATCCCTGCCGGATTCCACACGGAAGACTCTCTTCTCTCCCCCACCCCAATTTGCCATTTTTCCTCCTCTTTTTTTTTAAGAAAAACACACTCGCCCCGGCAGAAGAACCTTTTGCTCCCGTCTCACAGCTGACGGACATCTCTTGTTGTGTTTTCTCCTTCCTCGCCCCCAAACATCTACCCAATCGTGGCTGACGTGGAGAGACGATTTGCTAATTCTTTTTTTGGGGGGGGTTCTTTTTAAACTATGCCTTTTCCCCCAGTTACATCTCACCAGGCCGATTCCTTCCTCCGGTTTGTTGTTGTTGTTGTTATTACTACTGGTTTGCCTGGCTTCAGTCGTGGCAGAAACTTCTCCTCAAAAGCTAGCCCCCCCAGTTTTGAACCAGATCCTCCATCTCTCTTGTGCGTTGAGCAAATGGGGGGGGGAACCTTCTTCTCTGTTCTTATTTAAGACAAGCAAAGCCATATATATATATATTAACACACACACATATATATATAACTGGCGCCAATGTGTCTGTCGGCTTGTGTGTGCGTTGGTTTTTCCTTCTTAGCAAGTCCCCCCCCCCCCCCTCAAATTTCCGCCTGGTCTTGTCACGGTGCTAGTCAGCCGATTTGGAGGGTGAGAAGGGGCTTTGATTTGCTCCCCCCGCCCCGCCCGATCCGGGAATATTTGCTGGGCACACAAAGAGAAAAGAGATACCCGCCCCAAGCGCCTTTCCCCTCGGTCAGCCGACCTGGGGTTTTGGGTCTGTGTGTTTATTTCATTTCTGGCTTGGTAAAAACTTGCTGCTGTGTGTTATTATTATTATTACTTTAAAAATCGGAATGTGCCCTGGAATCGCCATCTTTAGGGCAGGGCAGGGGGTGGGATCGTATTCTCTGCCCCTGTGGCTTTTTGCCAGCCAAAGAAGGTCATCTCTGTCATTTTCTGGATTTCTAGTGGGTAGCGAAGATGCCTCCGGGGTAAAACAAAGGCGGCCTCAAAGCGTATGTGGCCGGGAACCAGACATCGCACCCTTCAGGTTCTGGGTGGGGGCGCAAGCGGGATTTGGGGGACGCCCCCTTGCTCCCTACACCTCGGCCGGGCCGCGCATGAAACAGCTGGCAAGAAGGCGGAGGGGGGGAGACACACCGATCCACGGAGAATGGTTGGAAAAGCAGGCCGCTACTCCTGCTGGGAGACAGTTCCCAAGTCAACAGGGCCGTGCCTGGTGGGGCGCCTCGGTGCGGCTGAACTACGACTCCCATCTAGTCCAGGAAGGCGGGAGTTCTAGTTTACCAGTGCCTAGAAGGCAAAAGGGCGCTCTTGCCCCTTGAGCCGAGGCAGCCCCAGCTCCTGTCCCCCCCGGCAGGACAGCTCCTCCGGGGCAGGCTGTTTCCGCCTCTCCGAAGAGTGACAACTTTTCCGACTCTTTGTTTTTACCGGAGAAAATTGGGTGGGAAAATCTGGTCCTCGGCGTGAGAGAGAGAGAGACTCGCAAGATGTGCGTTTACGCAGGCGTGGCAAGGGGGCTGAGGGCTCCCCCGTTTGGGTCTCGCATGTGCGAAAGGGTTCGCAAGAGGGCAGCGCTTGAATGGTTCCAGTGGTTAACGTTGCATTGAATGTGTTTAAACAGTTTTCCTCCCACAGAGTTCATCCTTTCGGGGGGGCGGAAAGAAATTATACACACACATATATATATATCTGGCAGCTATTTATGGATGTGGTTTGGAGCCGCACACAGGTCACTTGTGGCGAAAGAAGAGGAGAGGGCGGACGGGAAGATGGAATTTTTAAAATAATTTCTCGTCTCTCGTTTCCTGTGCATACTTTAGCCGGTCAGAAAACACTGTTTTTTCCCCTTTTCTGTCCCCCCTCCCTGGCCCTGCGTTTTATTACGGCCCCCTTATTCCTCTCCCCAGGGATAGAGGAAGGTTGGCTGGGCCAGAGAAGAAGGCTGCTGCGTTGAAACTTTCCCCTTCCTTCCCCCCCGTTTTCAACGCTCCCCCCGCCGCCTGCCCACTTCGAGCCCAACTAGTTGGGGAAAAAGCAAAATACGATTTCCCCCCCAAAAAGCAAAAGACTCAGACAACGCCCCCTGTGTTTTGGAAGATTTCTGTACAATTGTCATATCAGATGTATTTGGGAATTACATTAAAAAAAAAAGAGACAAAACTTGTAACAAGAAGTCCTCGCTTGCTTGGCTGGGTTTTTCTTCCGTTCTCGCTAAATCTTCCAGGCGGCTTTCACCATGCCCACGAAATAGTCGTCGCTGTCGATGGAGGCGCTGACTGCGCTGTAGTAGTTGAGGAACTCCTCAGCCGTCACCTGCGGGTACAGAAAAGCCTGACGGGTCTGCCGCCCTCACGACCATTTCTTCCTGCCTTGCCGGGGGTCAGACTACAGGACCCTCAGGGATCCCATCCAACTCTGCAGTTCTCGGATTCTAGGGTCGTCGTTATGTAAGTACTAACCAAAGTTATATGCCTCTTTTCACCCATAGATCTTGGGGCAGTTCTCGGCGTAAAAATACAAGGTGAAAACCAACTAGGTTTTTCTTTCCAGGCAGGGCGAATATCTATGGCCCTCCCCTAATTTATTATTTCTATTCTTAATAATCGCCCCAGCTAACTGGGTTGTCCCAGCCAGTCTGGGCAGCTCGCAACAGAATATTAAAGGCACAATAAAACATCAAACATTAAAAACGTCCCTGTCAGGGCTGCCTTCAGATGTCTTCTAAAAGTCAGATGGTTTATTGCCTTGATGGGAAGGGCATTCCACAGGGTGGGCGCCACCACCGAGAAGGCCCTCTGCCTGGTTCCCTGCAACCTTGTTCTTGCAGGGAGGGAACTGCCAGAAGGGTGGAGACACTCCTTCAGGGATGCTGGGCCATTTAGGGCTTTCAAGGTCAGCACCAACCCTTTGAATTGTGCTCGGAAACGTACTGAGAGCCAATGCAGATCTCTAGAAACTGGGGTTATATGGTTTTGGCGCCGCTCCCAGTCCCCAGTCTGGCTGCCACATTCTGAATTAGTTGCAGTTTCCAGGTCACCTTCAGAGGGAGCCCCACGGAGAGCGCATGGCAGTAGTCCAAGCGGGAGATAACCAGAGCATGCCCCACTCTGGCCAGACAGTCTGTGGGCAGGGAGGGTCTCATCCTGCATACCAGATGGATCATTTATTCCTGCATTGCCGGGGGTCAGACTAAAGGACCCTCCGGGTCCCATTGGTCTCTGCAGTTCTAGGATTCTAGTAATTATATAAGCTTTCAGACCTCCTTTCACCCATAGATCTCAGGGCGCTTCTCGACATAAGGTGAAAACCAGCCTGGTTTTTATGTCCAGGCAGGCAAACTATCTGTGGCCCTTGGCTCTGGGACCCCCAAGAGCCAGCAGGGGCAATGGTTAGCGATGCGGGTGGGAGGAGCGGCAGCCAAAACGGCAGGTTACTCCATCCCGAAGGACCTGAGAAGAGCTGTGCCGGATCCGGCCAGCGGCCCATCGAGCCCCCTGCTGGGGAAAAGCTTCCCGCATTTACGGGGGTTGGACTAGATGACTCTGGGTGTCCCTTCCTCTCACCTTCCCGTTCTTGTCGTCCGGGGAGTCAAAGCTGTCCAGGAAAGAACGGAAGACCTGCTCCTCCGTCCACTCGCCGCTCTTGAACTTGGGGTGGGAGCGGCCGTTGTAGACCCCGCGAAGGTCCTCCACCGTCACCAGGCCGTCCCCCGTCCGGTCCAGTTTTTGGAAGGCCTGGCGAATGACCTCCTTCCTGGCTTCGGACATGGGGGGCTGGGAGGAGAAGCAGAGGGAGAGAGAGAGAGGCAAGGTGGGAGTTTCTGTCAGTTACTAAGGGGGTGTAGCAAAGGAATTTCCCTGTATTGCAAAAATAGATGAACCCTAAACTGTCACAGGCAACATGCAGCTAATAAGAATATAAGTACAGTGGTGCCTCGCAAGACGAAAAGAATCCATTCCGCAAGTCTCTTCATCTTGCGGTTTTTTCCGTCTTGCGAAGCAAGCCCATTAGCGGATTAGCGCTATTAGCGGCTATTAAAGGCTTAAGGGGTTAGCGGATTAGCTACTAAAAGGCTATTAGCGGCTTAGATCAGCTGATAAGCGGCTTAGATCATCTGTTAAGCGGCTTAGGGGCTTGGGAAAAAGGGGGGGGGGACCCCAGGAATCGCAAGGCATTTTCGTCTTGCAAAGCAAACCCATAGCAAATTCGTCCTGCGAAGCACCTCCAAAACGGAAAACCCTTTCGTCTAGCGGGTTTTCCGTCTTGCGAGGCATTCGTCTTGCGGGGCACCACTGTAATGTGTGTGGATAAATAGATAGATAGATAGATAGATGGATGGATGACGGATGCAGGTACCAAATTAGAACAAGTAGTCAAATAATACCACAAGCCTTTCAACAGTCACAACCCAGTAACCTTGCGATAATAGAAGCTCCAAGCGTAGAAATTCTTAAACAGAAAGTATGCAATAGAATCGCAGAGAATGAGAGCCTATCGTTGTTGCGTGAACGGAATTGGGTATTAGTTACTAATGTTCTTATTAGCCGTGGTGTTGGCTGTGATTGTTTAAAGTTGCTAGGCAGGGGCAGCAACGTGGATGGGTGGCAGGGAAGTATAAAGGAGGTTTTGCGACCTTTTTAGTTCAAGGAAAAATGGGGTAATGGGATGCAGGCTTTATAAGAAATAAAACTCTCTAATTCATGGGCATACACCGAAGCTGAGCATTGGGAAATTTGGGATGGATAAAAGGAAGAACATCTTCATGAAGTGCAGAGTTAAACAGCGGAACTCTCTGCCACTGGAGGCAGGGACGACCACCAACTTTGGAAAGAGGATCGGACAACTTAGAGGAGGAGTGCTTCTGAATTTATTTATTTGATCCGTATACCACCTTTCGTCATGAGATCCCAGGGCAGTTCACAGAATAAAACGCAAGGATTAAAGCAAGCAGGGCCCGTTGCAGAGAGTTTCTGCTGCTGCGGCACGGAAATGGAGCCCCCATGGATGGAGGCAGTCTACATTAGAACGGCAAGGAACAAGACTCGCTCACCCGCAAGGCCTCCAGGAATTCGTCAAAGTCCAGCGTGCCGCTCCGGTTCTTGTCACAGAAGGCGAAAATCTCCTGCACTTCGGCCCGTTCCAGGGGGACCCCTGCGTCATGGAGCCCCTGTAGAAATTCCTCCAGGTCCAGAGTTTTGCTCCGGTCGTCATCCATGACCCGGAAAAACCTGCAAGAGGAGAAAAGGAAGGTTTTGCATTTCCGTGAGATATTTGTTTTATTTATTTTATATATTCCGCTGGAGTGCAAAAAGGAAATGGACAAAGTGGTCTACAGGAAGGATGAAATGGTAAACTTGCCAGTGAAAACAGCTGTTTAAAGCGTTTGCAATTCAATTTTAATCGCTAATCTTGGGGGGGGGGGGAGCAATTGAAACACATGCCAATATTTCTGGACAAGATAACAAAATGGTGCTTTTAGAGGGGGCACGGGGGGTATGCGTACCTGTCAGAGCTGGCTCCGGGTCCCAGCTCACCAAGGACCAACGCTAGCCGATAGTATAGTATCAAAGTCTTTATTGAAGAATAGTTTGCATTTCAAAGCCTCAGCGTCCCAGCTCTACGTCTGAACTCTAGACCGGCGAAGCTCCATCTGAGTCTTCGCCCCCTGCGCACCAGTTTAACACTCTAATCTTACTCCACCTCTTCCTTCTCTCTCTCTTCCTCTGGGTCTTACTACCCCCCGGGGTCTCATTCCTCCTGGACTCTTCCGACGCAGAGCTTGACCCCTCTGACTCCTCCCCCTCTCTTCGGCGGGCTTTAGGACCTGGCTCCCTACCCGGGCTGCCCACCTTGCCGCCCTCCTGTACATTTGAACTTGGCGCGCGCGCGTTTAACTTTCCTGATGACCGTTTCCTCGCTCCCTGACGAGGGTGTGGTCACTCCTGCCTCACGTTCTCCCGCTGCCCGCGCGCCCCCTGATCCCGATGCTTGGGACTCCTCCCCCCTACTGCCCTCTGGGGGGGACGCTGGTCCGGATTTCCAGCTGCTACTCTCTGAGTCCCCTCTGGCCCCTTCTTCCTGAGGTGCCCCCCTTGGCACTCCCCTTGCCCTGACCATGGGGGCCCCTTTCTGTGAATCTTCCGAGTCACTGGAGAGACTCAGAGACCTCGGACTGCTGTCTTCGCTGACATTTCCTTCAGACTCCTCCCCCTCGCTCTCCATTTCCTCCCTCTCCTGTGACTCTGCTCCTGAACCCCTGACAGTACCCCTAAAAATTTTGTGAATCATTTGTACTTTTGTCCATTTACTGTGTTTATTTCCCCCGATTTGAACGATAAATTGGTGATTTTCTTGAGTCAAAATGAGAGTACCCCTAAACATATTTTAGGGGAAAAAGCTCTGGTTTTCAGCAAGAAATGAGTAATGGCCGCCAGACAAAGTAAATTTCCTTTACATACCTGGCCAGCCCCTTAATCCCTGAGGCTCCTCTTTCCAGACACTTGGCCCGGAGTTTCACGATGGCACCCGTCTCCATTTTGACCTCTGCGCCGGGGAATCTGCGGAGGGAAAAAGACACCCAGGGTGGATCGGGCCCCTCGCCCTCTTCCCTGTCGCCCTGCTCAGATGTGTTGTAATGAATGAACCCAATGTTCAGTCATTGCGGGCCCACCGAATTTTCTGGCGTAATCAGTTGGGAGGGGACCCTAAGGGTCATCCAGCCCAACCCCCTGCAATGCTCGGGAGCAAATGGTCCCCAAAACACCTTCGCTGCCACCAGCTGTGGTTAAGGTGCCATCGAGGAGGCCAGAGTATTTAAGAATACAGTGGTCCCTTTGCTCTGTTCTGGAAGTCCATTCCACAACCAAGGCACACTTTCCCATAGAAAGGAATGCAAATCTGTTCCAGACTTTTAAAAGCAACCCCTAAAACTGCAATTTAACGTGAATTTTACTATCTAACGAGACCATCGATCCATAAAATGAAAGCAAGAATCAGTGTGCTGTACTTTAAACAAGGCAATATTGTAGATAAAAATTAAAAGAAAAATTGGCCCCCCTCTGGAGCCTCCAGGATGTTGGGAAACTCCCCGTCCGCCGGCTCCCTCCTTCCCAAACCACGTCTGCCTTCCTTCGCTGCTCTTGGCTCCGCTCTTCCAAAATCCGTCTCGGACCACGACCCGGAATTGCCTCTTGGACGGGGCTCAACCTCGCCTTGGTTTTGCAACCTCCACTTAAATCTCCCTCCTTGGCTCTTTGGGGAATTAAATTTAAGTCTTCCCTCGGCTGAGATCAAACCAGCCAGCGCATCCCAAGACCCAGGGGAGACGGGAGGACATTGCAAAAGGCCTCTGGCCTTGTGCAGAGTGCTCTCCTGGACTTTGCTGCCGGGATGAGGCAAACCTTGCTTCCAACATGCAGGGTGAAGTAATAAAACCCCCTTAATTTCCACGGGACTATTGGGAGCAGTTTAGAGAGAGCAGTTAAAAGGACATTATTATTCTTTCTTTGCAAAACCTCCTACCTGGGTGTGTTTCGTCTTCTGCTTCCTGGCGGCGGCTGAGCTCCCCCTGGCAAACTTCCTTGCACAGAGCTGGCGGCGATCCTGAGTTTGCTGGCAGGCGTCTCCATAGCAATATCGGCCGGTTGCCAGGAGGCGCCTTCGGGGCCGGGCTGGCAGCCCAGGGGAAGGCCTGGCAGGCAGGCGCAGCAATTGGCAGAGCAAGAGAGTCCAGCCTGCAAAGGAGTGTGCCACGTCGGGTTGGGAGCCCTCGAGGATCCTGGTGTCTCTTGCCGGGCCAGGGGAAAATAGTAATTTGTGGGGTGGCACAGAAGGGGCGACGTGCAATTTCAAGGTGGGCACGCTGAGCCCCATGTATTGCAGGGGGTTGATCTAGATGACCCCTAGGGGAGCCATTCAAATCCACCTCAATGGTGTAACGTTGGAAAGTGTTGATCACTTCTCCTACCTGGGCAGTTATCTTTCCACAAGGGCCAACATTGATGCCAAAATCCAGCATCGCCTGAGCTCTGCGGGTGCAGCTTTCTCCCGATTGAAGTGCAGAGTGTTTGAGAACCGGGACACATTCGCAGGGAAGCCAAAATGCTTGTTTGCAAAACTATTGTACTACCAACCTTGCTGTCTGCTTGTGAAACATGGACCACTTACTAATGCCATCTCCATCTTCTCAAAAGATTCCATCAACGGTGTCTCTGAAATATTTTACACATCACCTGGGAAGACAGGAGAACTAATGCCAGTTTACTGGAAGAAGCAAAGATCACCAGTGTTGAAGCGATGATTCTTCAACATCAACTTCGTTGGACTGGTCATGTTGTGAGGATGCCTGATGATCGTCTTCCAAAGCAACTCCTCTATTCCGAACTTAAAAATGGAAAGCGTAATGCTGGTGGTCAACAAGAGAGGTTCAAAGACTCTCTCAAGGCAAATCTTTAAAAAATGTAGTATAAACACCAACAACTGGGAAACACTGGCCTGCGAGGGCTCCAGTTGGAGAACAGCCTTGACCAAAGGTGTCATGCGATATATTTGAAGATCTATCTCCTCCCAGCTCCTTCAACCGTTCCTCACCAGGCTTGCTTTCCAGACCCTCGATTTGGGGGCGGCACTCGGGGACTGTGGCAAAAGAAGCCCCCCAGTTGACCAGTGGCACAGACACCCCCAAGCAGCTGGGTGCTTTTTGCTAGAGGAAAAAACCCAACTTTGCTCCTGAAAACGAGGCTGAAATCGGCAAGGAACAAAGACTCACAAAGCACACAGATTCCGAGTATAGCAAAATAGGTTTATTATTTGGCTCTAATGGAGGAGGAACGGTTTTAAATAGAGGTTTCCGGTGTAGCAAAATCCCCCAGTTATAGGCACTTGAATGTGAAGCCAGGCTAAAGGTTGACCTGTCAATGTGGTAACAGTCGTGGAGCGGAAATGGGACTGATTCTGCACTCAGAATTCCTTGCTCTGGGTAGATGAGTACGTCAAGGAAATGGGTACAAAAAACAGAAATGGAGGCATAAAAGGAAGTAAGTTGGAAGGGGCAACCAGTGGTCATCTAGCCCACCCCCCTGGGCATTGCAGGAATGGAAGTGAAAGAATCCCTGACAGATGGCCAAGGGAAGAGAATCCACTACCATCCAAGACAGTATTGCCAGCACAGACCGGCAGCAGAAGGCCGGGAGCCCTTGAGGTCCTTAAAAAGCGAAGCAGGAGGCTAGTCCTCATTGTTCGGAACTGAAGGGCCGACTGGAGGCCCTTCTTTCCTGTTAAGACACTGGGGGAAAAGGAACATTCTCTCTCGTTAAAAGAGGGTGAATAGGAATCTAGGGTGCTGCACTGATACCAGACGCCCGGCACAAACTTGAAAAACAAGTTTCCAGATCTCATGGTCTCGCTGGTTCAAATTGAGACACGTGAAATGGCCTGGCATTGAGTTGGAAGGGGCTGAGCCCGGGATGTTCTGCATGCAGGGCACGCGCTCCCAACACCCTCTTTTTAAAACTAAAAGCAAGCTTCCAGACCTCATGGTTCCCAATAAAGGAACCTAAGGAACTAGCCTTCTCCAGTCCTTCTTTTTAAACAGGCGCCCTGGCCTCCTTCTGCATGCCAAGCAGGTGTTCTGCCCCCCCGAGCTGGGGCTTCCTCCCTGCACTTATCTGAGGTAGAGGGGTGGGGGGGAAAGAGCTGCCGCAGGGACTGTAACGGCCCCCCACCCAGTCCAGGAAAATTGGTGCACAGCGAGGTCAGATTCCTGTATTTCTGGGTCGGAATAGCTCATGAGACTCTCAGGGTTGCGAGTTCAAGCGAAAGATGTCTGCGTCGCAGGGGGTTGGACTAGATGACCCCACCCGGGGTTCTCTTCCGACCCGCAGAACGGCAAGAGAGGGGAAGCCACAGTCAGTCCCAGATTAAATTCCACAAAAGACAGCTTCCCTTTAAAATTTTTGGTGCTGGTGGTGCAGAATCAGTCTCCCCCCGGTCCCCAAAACTCTCCCTATCTCCATCCAGAGCACCCCAGAATTATTGCGCCCTGCCCCTCGTGAGCCGCGGCTGCTGAGAAATACACAAAAGCAACCCGGTTAACCTGCGGAACTCGCTGCCACAGGAGAGACCCCGCGGTTTGGATGGCTTCAAAAGGAGGACTGGGCAAATCCCTGGAAGGGGAGAAGAGGGCTGTCTATATGGCTCCTAAGCCAGGAACGACTCTGCTCTGCTTCCGGGGTCAGAGGCAGCGAGGCTTCTGAATCCCCGGCATTCGCACTCGGATCCGGGCTTCGCAACCGGCCGGCATCCTGTGAGAACAGGCTGCAAGATGGGCCCCCTCTTTGGCCTGATCCTGCCGGCTTCCCCGAACCCCCCGCTTTCCAGGAACGCTCATTCAGCTGCCGTCTGGAAGAGGAGAGAGAAGTCAAGTTGCTAGTCCTCAAGGGAATTGTCCTGAGGGCGAACCGGCGATGCCAGGAGGGGGCAAATAATTCCAAAATGTCTGCCTTCAACAGGGGCCGCCGCCAACTCCGGACCCCCCCAGCAGCGCCTCGCACCCGCGCTCAGACCGTCGTCCCAAAAAGAGCCATGTCCGAATCCTGGGGGTCGCTGCCCAGGGAGAAGTCCCTGGCGCCGTCCGGGACGCAGTTTGAGTCCGGCAAGAGGCCGCTGAAGTCCGGGGAGGTGTCTCCGCTGTCGGGCCCCAGCCTCTCCCCTTCGGCCATCTGGGCCAGGAGGGTGTCCAGCACGGGCCGGCAGCGGCAGATCTCGCCCAGCAGGCGGCTGCGGTGGCGGAGGCGCAGGATCAGGCCGTCCTTCTCCCGGATGAGGCCCAGGAGCTCCTGCACGCGGTCTTCGGACGCGCGGAGCTGCTCCTCCAGGGCAGCGATCTCCCTTAAGAAAGGAGGAGGGAAAGCGGCAGTGAGGTTGGGCGCTGCGGGGATGAAGGCGCTAGTCCTCAACGTTTCCTCTTAAAAACGCGAGAGGCTCAGGCTGCCGGTCCTCTTTCTTCCCACCCCGCCTCTCTCTCGAAAAAGGGGGCAAATGTTTCCCAAAGGGGAGTCTTCCGACAGTCCCCAGCTCCATCTCTCTGCTCCTTCCCGCCTCCTCTGCCCCAGGCACTAGTCCTCACTGCCCTTCAGCTTGGCTCCTTTACCCCTCAAGGCGCTAGCCCTCATGGCTGGCTGCCTACCTGCCCTGCCTCTCTCCTCCTCCTCAGCCCAAGGCGCTAGTCCTCAGAGTCCTTCCCATCGGCTTCTTTACTTCCCAAGATGCTAGTCCTCAAGGTCCATCTCCCTGCTCCTTCCCCTTTCCTCCTCCTCCTCTGCCCAAGGCGCTAGTCCTCACAACCCTTGCACTCTGGTCTTTTTCTCCCCAAGGCACACTGGTCCTCATGATCCATCTCCCTACCATTCTCCTTTCCCCCTCCTCTGTGCAAGGTGCTAGTCCTCATGGTCCTCCAACTCTAGTCTTTTACCCACCAAGGTGCTAGTCCTCATGTTCCATCTCCTTGCCATTCCCCATTCTTCCTCCTCTGCCCAAGGTGTTAGTCCTCACGACCCTGACCCTTGGCTTCTTTACTTCCCAAGGCGCTAGTCCTCACGGTCCATCTTCCTGCCCTTCTTCTCCTTCCCCTGCCAAGGTGCTAGTCCTCACGGCTGCCTCCCTGCCCTGCCTCTTTCCTCCTCCTCTGTCCAAGGTGCTAGTCCTCCAAGTCCATCTTCCTGTCATTCCTCTTTCCTCCTTCCCCCACTAAGGCGCTAGTCTTCAGGACCCTTTCACTCTGGTCCTTTACCTGCCAAGATGCTGGTTCTCAAGGTCCATCTCCCTGCTCCTTCACCTTTTCTTCTTCTCCACCCAAAACACGAGTCCTCCAGGTCCATCTCCCTGCCAAGGCGCTAGTCCTCATGGCCCTGACCCTTGGCTTCTTCCATCTCCCTGCCTCTTTCCTCCTTCTCATCCCAAGGCGCTAGTCCTCACGGCCCTTCCCATCGGCTCCTTTACACCCCACGATGCTAGTCCTCCAGGTCCCATCTCCCTGCCAAGGCGCTAGTCCTCATGATCCATCTCCCTGCCCTTCTCCTCCTTTACCTGCCAGATGCTAGTCCTCAAGGTCCATCTCCCTGCTCCTTCCCCTTTCCTCCTCTGCGCAAAGCGCTAGTCCTCATGGCCCTTCCCATCGGCTCCTTTAGTTCCCAAGATGCTAGTCCTCCAGGTCCATCTCCCTGCCAAGGCGCTGGTCCTCATGGCCCTGACCCTTGGATTCTTTGACCTGTCAAGGCGCTAGTCATTCCTCTTTCCTCCTTCCCCCACTAAGGCGCTAGTCCTCATGGCCCTTCAACTCTAGTCTTTTACCCTGCAAGGCGCTAGTCCTCACGGCCCTTCCCATCGGCTCCTTTATACCCCAAGATGCTAGTCCTCAAGGTCCCTCTCCCTGCCAAGGCGCTAGTCCTCCTCCCGCCCCTCGCCTACCTTCCCTTCTGGCGCCCGATCTCCTCCAGGGCCCTGCGGGTCTCGGCGTCCTTCCGGATGAGGCTGCCGGCCTGGCCCCGCACGGTCTCCTCGGCGGCGGCCAGGCGCGCCTCCAGCTCGGCCACGCGCCCGTGCAGCGCCGCCAGGTGCGCGTTCGCCTCCCGGATCTGCACCGGCGTCGGAGGCGAGGACGCCAGAGCGGCAGGAGAGGACGCCATCGCCCCCAAGACCCGCCCCCGGCCGCGGGGAGCCACTCACGGGCCACGCCGCCGCCGCACGCCCCGCCCACCCAGCCAGGCGCGGCCAATGGAGGAGAAGCCACGTCCTGAACGGGAGGGCGGAAGCGAGGGAGCCGCTCTGAGGCGCAGCCAATGGCCTTCCTCCGAGGGGGAGGAACCTGGGCGCCGCCGGACCAATCAGAAGGGTGGAAGCGGCTTCAGCCCGCCCACCCGCCGCCGCCTTTCATTGGCCGGCCCCTGCATCAATCCCGCTTTCCGCAGCGCTCATTCGTCCATCACGTCGCGAGAAGTGAACCCGCCGGAGTCTCGCGAGACCGGCCGCCGCCAAGATGGCTGACTACTGGGACATCCCTGAGGGCACCGACTGCGGCCGGAAAACTTGGCTCACGACGCGCCTCGGGGCCATTCTCGGTGAGGAGGCGGCGGCTCGGGCGGACGGGGGGAGGCGCCGGAGGGCGGGGAGCCGCTCGCCCCCCTCCCGGAGCGACTCCGGGGTGACTCCGGATTAGCCGCGTTCACACGAACCGGGGCGAGTTTGGCCCCTTCCTCACGCTTTGCGACGCATGGGGGGGGGAAGAACCCCGCGAAGCGCACGTCCCCCCGGGGGGGGGTCAATTCGGAGTGACTACGGGTTAGCCCCGTTCACGCCAATGGGAGTGAGGGGTTGGGTCAGGGTAAAATTCAAAACAGGAGCAGCGCATTTATTCCAAATCCAGTTGAGACTATTTCGTGTTAATAAATGGGATAAATACAGTTTTTGCAAACCGCTGGTCTAAAAGAAGCCTGACCTTGTAGCTCCATATTGCCCACACGGGCCAGCAGCATCTCTTCGGGGTTCGAGGTCTTTCCCCCATGTTCTGCCCGGGTCAAACCACTTCTGTTTCAAAGAAGACCCACAGCTCTGCCTTGGAAGAAGTTTGACCTGGGCAGAGCTTGGGGAAAAGACCTCGAACCCTGAGGAGCTGCTGCAGGCCCGTGTGGGCAATATGGAGCTACAAGGACCAAGGGCCTGGCTTCTTTTAGACCAGCGGTTTGAAAAACTGTATTTATCCCATTTATGGAGGGCATTTTGAATAGGAAGCTGCCAGGTTGGGTCAGCTTTTGCCTTGAAACAGACGAGAGGCTCTGTTGGGTCAATTCGGAGTGACTCCGGATTCTGCCACTCTGAATGGGGTGCCGTTTTGGTGCGGGATAAGAGCCCCTGCTTGCCTTTTGCACAGTCCTTATCCAGGGTCCATTTGAAAGGCATATATAAACTTAAACGTAATCCAGGGCCAATTTAAAGAGCATATAAACTTGAAAGTAATTAAATTTGATAATGGTAACGAATGAGCTGCATTAACACAGGCTGCAGATGAGTCCTGTTTGCGGCAACCGAGGTCCTGCTGGCTGGCTGCCAAGTTCGTTTGGGGCAGGGGTCTGGACTAGCCGCATTTTGGCTCCAGGGTGAATTCAGAGTGACTCCAGATTCCTTTCGTTCACATGGGTCCATGTGTATTGAGCCAGGCACACATTAATCTGAGGTTGACTCCAGACTGAGGAAGCCTGTGGGCCCCCCTATAATGTGTCAGGTGTGGGAAATGTAGAAAATGTAGCCTGAAAAAAAGAGGCATTGTACATACTTTTGCAAACCAATAAATCATTAAAAAAATACATTAATAACAATAATAATACAGCAACCAAGGAAAGTTTAGCTCTTGGTACAGTCAGACTAACCCAAGAAAACAAGAGGTAGGCACAGTTCTGGGGGTCTTAATAGGAGGACGGGTGGCACATAAAATCCTCTTTTTTCTGTTAGAATTTAAGGGAGGACCAGTTTTTTAAAAGCAGCTGAAGGTATATTATATTTCTCTTCAAATAATATTATTTTCAGTAGATAAACATAGTAAAAAAAAGATTAACAATAATAAAGACAAACAAGGTATATTATATTTCTGGCTTGTGGTTTTAGACCAGGGGTCAGCAAGCTTTTCCATCCAGGGGCCGGTCCACCGTCCCTCAGACCTTGTGGGGGCCGGACTATATTTTTTGGGGGGGGGAAATGAACGCATTCCTGTGCCCCACAAATAACCCAAAGATTCATTTGAAATCAAAGGACACATTCTACTCATGTCAAAACACGCTGATTCCCGGACTGTACGAGGGCCGGATTGAGAAGGCGATTGGGCTGCATCCGGCCCCCGGACCTTAGTTTGCCTCCCCATGTTTTAGAAGAAGAATAAAGAATGTAAAAATGCAAAATTTTCCTGTTTCCCTGCAGGTCTGGTGGGCTCTGCTTACCGCGTCACCCTGTTTCCATCCGAGACGGCCCTGGGGGCTTTTCAGAGGGCGACCACCGGAACCGTCACCATGGGTAAGTCCCGCGCGGACTCTGGTTGGCAGCAGCCCAGCCCGCTTGATATTTGGGAGAGGAGAATGAGAAGCTGCGTTTATTCATGTAGATAAGCGAGCCTCTAAGGGTGTAGTTAGCATAAAATCTAAATAATAATAATCGGTGTTTTGGGGGGGGCGGTGCAGGGGTATGCATACCCCAAACATTTTGTGACTCTAACTTTGGCCTCATTGAGGGGCAGTATTTCAATATGAATAGGGCAATTTTTAAAAAAGAAAAATAGGACTGGCGATAATCATTTTATTATTTGTCCCCCACCACCGCAAATAAAGTTCTCCTTATAGCTGGCTGTTCTGTAATTAATCAAACTTCCTTCGCGATCAAACCAGGGCAAGGTCAAATGGAGCAGCTCTCAAAGTCCGAGAGCGAAATCTGAACTTTGCGGGGGGGGGGGGTGGCTGCTGTAGGAATATTAGAGCTGCCTTATATAGAGTCTGCTTGGTTCAGTATTGCCAACACTGGCTGGCAGCAGCGGCTCTCCCAAGAGGCTCTAACCAGATGAAGTGCTGCTTCTTTCTCTCGATTTCTTCTCTCCCTGCCTGTTTTTCTTTTGTCTCTGCAGCCACCTTGGGGGCCGTTTTCGGGGTCACCACTTGCCTCAGCGCCCAGCTCCGGGACAACCCAGAGGACCCCAAAAACTATTTCATCGGAGGCTGCGCCTCGGGCGCCGTCTGGGGAGCAAGAGGTCGGTCACCTGCCGTCCCGATTCAAATTTGGCCAGTTTGGGATAACGCCCTTTTTGTTCTTGCAATTTCCCCAGAGACACCCCCCTCCCCAAAACACGCCGGCGTTCCTGTCCATGCAACAACAGATTCTTAGGAAGGGATCCACCCAAAAAATAAATAAATTCGAACTGGTCTTTGGTCGCCTGGGGAATTTGGGCACGAAAGGAAACCATTCTGTTCTCCTGTAGATTTCTCTCTGTGCTGTGCGCTCCTCTCGCCGGTCTCAATTGCTGGCTCAGTTTTTCCATAGTAGCAGTAATAATAATAATAATAATAATTTATTATTTGTACCCCGCCCATCTGGCTGGGTTTCCCCAGCCACTCTGGGTGGCTTCTAGCAAAATATTAAAACACAATAATTCAGCAGATATTCAAAGCTTCCCTAAACTGGGCTGCCTTCAGATGTCTTCTAAAAGTCAGATAGTTGTTTATTTCTTTGACATCTGGTGGGAGGGCGTTCCACAGGGCAAAAATGCACCAGAAACCCCATTAATTGGCGGAAAGAGAAATCCCCTGAACGGTTTCTCCTCCAAGCCCCGATTCCCATGGAAACGCAGATTCCGGAGACTGTAATTGCACTTCTCTGATTAAATGCTTGTTCCGAAAAATTTGGAATCGCCTCCCAAGATTCCTGCTCCATTTCCAAGTCTGTTTCCCCAAATACACTTTGACCCGGTATCCTGTTGCAGAAGGGCTCTGTATATTTGGGGAACTGCTAGATTATTATTATTATTATTATTATTATTATTATTATATTTATTTATTTATTTATGCATGCTGCCCTATGAAAATAGCAATGCAGCGAAACCTTGGTTTTCAAACAGCTTAGTTCTCAAACATTTTGGCTCCCAAACGCTGAAAACCTGGAAGTAAATGCTCCGTTTTTCGGAACCCAAGCGTCCAATGCAAGAAGCTCTTGCAACCGATCTGAAGCCGCACCGCGGTTGCCGAACGTTTCAGAAGTCGAAACGGTCTTCTGGAACAGACTGTGTTTGACAGCCAAGGTTTGACTGTATAAGAACGCCAAATAAACGATAAAAATAAAAGCAAAGACGACCCAGTAATTCCACAGCACATTTTAAAAGGCCGTCGGATGTCAATCAACCCAAGGCCTGGTTAGCTGAAGGTGCGTTGCCAAGGCGCCAGCCTGCAGTTCCTTTTCCATGCCTCTTTCTTCTCTGATCCGCTTTCCAAGGAATCCAAGTTTTTTGGCCCTCCAGTGGCAGGGAGTTCCGCAATCTGACTACGCTCTGCCGGACGACAGGCCTTCTCTCTCTCTCTCTCTCTCTCTTTTTGGGGATAACATTTTATTCGTTTCCAAAAATAACATAGCAGCAAAATAACAACACTACATGAGAAAAAGGAAACCTCATAAACAATTTTTAAAGCCATCATTTTGCTTAATTTCTCTCCCTCTTGGTTCCACTCTTTAGTGCATGTTTCTGCATGTCCCTAAAACCTTATATTCTTAATGATCCAATTTTGAACCTTCTTCGTCTTGTTACAAGTGGCTTTTAAGAGTTCTACTAATGTAAATATCTGTACAAAGCTTAACCTTGCAGGCGTGGCCAGACTCAGCCCTCCAGATGTTTTGGGACTACAAATCCCAATCATCCCTGGCCACTGGTCCTGTTATAATGGGATGGTGGGAGTTGTAGTCCCAAAACATCTGGAGGGCTGAATTTGGGGGTGCCTGGAATAGGCAAATACGGCCTTCCAGCTGTTTTGGGACTACAATTCCCATCATCCCTGACCCCTGGTCCTCTTAGCTAGGGATGATGGGAGTTGTAGTCCCAAAACACAATTCCCATCATCCCTGGCCACTGGTCCCGTTAGCTAGGGATGATGGGAGTTGTAGTCCCAAAACAGCTGGAGGGCTGAATTTGGGGGTGCCTGGAATAGGCAAATACGGCCCTCCAGCTGTTTTGGGACTACAATTCCCATCATCCCTGGTCCCATTACCTAGGGATGATGGGAGTTGTAGTCCCAAGACATCTGGAGGGCTTGGCCCTGCCTGGCTTAAAGGATATGCATTGAGCATTTCTCCCTTTCCCCCCAAATCAGAGTCCTCTGACGGGCCGCCTCTCACCTCTCCTCTCTCTCCTCTTCAGCCCACAGCTTCGCCACCGGCACTGCGGCCTGCGTGGGCCTGGGCACGGCCGCCTTCCTCGCCAAAATCGGCAAGAAGGAGGGCTGGCGCTGGCTGGGGCCTCCCGAACTCTGAACCCGGAGCCGCCCTCTCCGTCCTCCCAGCGCGGCGCACGATCGCCACCCACCACGTCCCGGGGCGTGGACCGCGGGGCAGACAAGGACTTTAGCGGGAAACCCCCCATATCCCGGCGCCGTGGGCCGGCCGTCCCGTGGGAATCTTGCCCTGTAAATAAAAGCGTTGGCCGCTTGCGGTCCCTGCAAAATTCCTCTTTGTGACTTCCTATACAGACAGACCATAAAACTCTTAAAATGTGTCTTAAAACACATTGGGTTGTTGTTTTTTCCCATTTTCTCATTTTACAGAATTTTTTATTGTTAATAATATTAAGTTTCCCATTTTAGCAATCCAACAAAAACCACACTTAAACATTCCAAATTATGACATGATTTAAAAAAGCCAAATTATATATCTTTGGGTACCTTCCTGTGCTCTGAAGATTGGGGTGTGATGATCTAATATTCCTTAATGAGTCCAAATAGCCATTTTACAAAATCATAACAATATAAATTTGCTCGGCCAATTTGGAATGCCGAAACTCAGTGCTTTTTTTCCCTTTAAAAAATGTTTAGAGGTACTCTCATTTTGACCCGAGAGAATCATCAGTAAATGGGAAAAATAAAAGTAAATGGACAAATTTACAAATGATTCACAAAATGTTTAGGGATATGTGTCCCCCCCAGAAAAACAGCACTGTCCCTCCCTCCCCCTTCCTGCGGTTCCTTATATTGTAGATTTTTCCACCGCGTATCCGATTTAAATATATTGGTTATTTTATCCTTGAAAATCTATTTAAATTATCTCACTGTGCGTTTTTATCTCTGTCCTGCGGTTAAAATACTTCGTAAAAAGAGGATGTTCCGAACGTCTGAAGGGCTACAGTTTCACGGTCCCATATGGGTGGGGTATTATTATTATTATTATTATTATTATTATTACTTCCCCCCTCTCAAGAGCGTCGATCAGATTGTGTGACACCCTACATGTGGGGAAAAGACACGGTAGAGAGGCTGCTGCAATGAGATAGCATATTTAGAAACAGCAACAACCAAACTGGATGGGAAGGTGATAAAAGGAAAGTATAAATTACTATGGAAATTTTTGTGGAAATTGAATCAAACATTATAAAAGAGAGGGGAAATAGCAGGGTAAAATTCAAGACAGGAGCAGTGCATTTATTCAAAATACAAACCCTTGGTCCTTGTGGCTCCATATTGCCCACACGGGCCGGAAGCATCTCGGGGTTCGAGGTCTTTTTCCCAAGATCTGCCCAGGTCAAACTTCTTCTGTTTCGCTCTTCAAGGAAGACCCACAGCTCTGCCTTGGAAGAAGTTTGACCTGGGCAGAGCTCGGGGGAAAGACCTCGAACCCTGAGGAGCTGCTGCCGGCCCGTGTGGGCAATATGGAGGTACAAGGACCAAGGGCCTGGCTTCTTTTAGACCAGCGCTTTGAAAAACTCTCCCATTTATGCAGGGCAATTTGAATAGGAAGCTGCCAGGCTTGCGGGAGCGCCGATCTCGGAACTGCAGCCCTGCACTGACCGACAGCAGCTGCTCCCCAGGGTTTCAGATTTTGGGGGGGGGGGGTTCAGCCCTACCTGGAAAGGGGTTCAACCTCCGGGGGGGCTCTAAGCACCTTTCCCTCCCACCCCCTTGGTGGTTTTCTTTGAAAGGGGTAGACCGCTCCCCCAGCAAGAGGCTCTATTCCACTATTTGGGGAGCGCAGACCCCGGAGGGGGCGCAAACACCCCCCAAAGCCTCTCTGTCTCCCCACATCGTGCCCCACACCGTCCTTGAACCCCAACTGTGCCTCTTCCCCCCCGGCTGGAGGATGGAGAAGCTGGTGCGAATCTACCTACACACTGTATTTTTCTGTGTAGAAGATATATTTCCTCCCTTTTTTAAGTTTAAAACTGGGGGGTCTTTTGCACGGACGATTATTTTTATAAATATAATTTTTATTTTAATTTATATATCATTATTTCATATATAATGTTTATTTCTTAATTTTGGGCTCAAAAAATAGGGGCGTCATACACAGGAAAATACTTGCGATATAAAGATAATTTATGTGTATTTCTTAATTCTGGGCTCCAGAAATATGGGGAAATCTGGTACTTGCGAGGTAGAGAGGGGGCTGCGGACCCCCCAGCCCCCTTTGTGACAGGATCGCCCCCTTCCCAGGCCTTTGCCCCCCCCTGCTCCGCTCACTGCACCCCGCTGCCCGTGGTGCCCCAAAGTGGGGGAAATCACATCTGCATTTGCTCTGCCTACCCTTGGCATGCGCCTCCCAGGCTCAAAAGGGCTCCCCCACCCCAGACGATCGGGGCTGGAGGGGAATGCGGCCCCCGCCCGCCTCTGCCCTAGATGCCCGCCTTGCCGTGCGCCAATTAAATCTTTTAATAGCCCCTCCGAGGCCCCGGGTGCGGATTCAGTGACACAGTTCTGCCCCCCCCCCCTCTCTTGGCACCAGGAACGGGGCTGCCCCACGGCCAGGGCACGTGAATCCAGGAGGGCCGGGGCGCCAGAGGAGGTGCCCCCATTTCTGCCCGGCAAATCAGGCGCCCGGCCTCGTCTCGGGGGGGGGGGGGATATCTATTTTTGGGCCTCCCCGCTTTATTCAGGGCGTGTGACGTTCCCGGGTCGGCATCTCCGGGGAGACGCGGCCTAGAAGTCACGGCGACTTTGAGCTGCCGGCCTGGATCAGAAATCCGGCAGGATCGGGCCCCCAGGGTGTCCCCCGTCGAACCCAGGATCCTGACCCCCCAAAAAACGGGACGCGGACCCCCAGAGCCTCCTGCTGCCCTTCTCGTTTGGCGGACCAAGGTAGACTCTCTCTGTCCATGGAGGTTCCCTTCAAGGTTGAGCCGAGTTCGAGGGCAGGGCAGGAAGCTCACAGGGGTGGATGAGAGAGTCCCGAGGGCCAGATCGGAAGCTTTGGGGGGCCACAGAAGACTTGAGGGTCCAAACCTGCCCCCCCCCCGAGAAGCAGATCTTTAAATCGGCTCGTATGCAAGAGGCTCGATCTCGGGATCGCGAGTTCGAATCCTGTATTTGGGCAAAAAGATTGGGGTTGGGATGGATGACCCTCAGGGTCCCTTCCAACTCAGCAGTTCTATGATCCTAATCGATTATTCTGATTGATAGATATAATTAATAAATGTGCGTAACGCCCTTAATCCGCTTTGAAAAGGCGCGATTTGATAGGGCCCCCGACTCCTCATGTATTGGGGTCTATTATTATCATTATTATCATTATTAACATTATTAATTAGCTTCTGTGTTTGGAGCTGGAAGGCTCAGGAGGAAAACCGACACGAATCCAAGATGATTGGATGCCGGGATCTGTGCTTGGCCAAGGCGGGTCTTGTGGCAGGGAGTTCCCCAGTTTACCCAAGCTGCATCTCCCAACCTTTTGCTTCCTGGGAGGCCCACAAATTCTGGTTTTGTGACCCGGGAGGCAGGAAGAGTTTTTGCCTGCCAGGCAGCGGGTGCGAGAGGCGGGGCTGCTGCGCAATCCTTCCCCGAAGGACTGCTTGGAGGTTAGAGCTGCTGCTTCCGCAGGGGAAATGCGAGGCGGAGGCCGTTGCAACATGGCGTTGGCCAAGGACCCGGGTGCGGATCCTGCCTCCCAAGTAGCTGCACCAGGGAGAGGCGGCTGGCAGACTTAGGCGGTGCATACTCTGCGTATGCCCAGAGGCGCCCTTTTCTGGCAAGAATAGAGGAAGCTGGCATGCTCAGACAGCGCCCACACTGCACATGCCCAGAGGCACCCTTGTCCTTCCTTTGCTGCAAGGGGAGGGGCTGCTGGCAGGCTCGGGATACGCAACACTCTGCGTATGCCCAGAGGACCCTTTCCTTTCTTTCAAGGGGGAAAGCTGCACACTCTGCGTATGCCCAGAGGTGCCATTGTCCTTCCTTTGGCAGACTTGGGCCGGGTGCACTCTGTGTATGCCCAGCGACACCCTTTCCTGTCTTTCAAGGGGGAAGCTGCCCGCTCTGCATATGCCCCGAGGCTCTCTTGTCCTTCCTCTGGCAGGCTGGGGCCGGGTGCACTCTGCGTATGCCCCGGGGCGCCTTCCTCCTCCTCGGCTCCGCGGCTGCCCTGCCCGCCCTGGGGAGCTGGGAGGCGGCCCTGGGCGCGGACCCGCCCGCCCGGCGCGGCCAATGGGCTCCGGGGAGGCGCGCTCTCCGCCTCCGCGCGGCGGGCAGGCAGCAGCAGCAGCAGCCCAGGAAGAGGGAGCCGCGGGCGGGCAGCGCACGTGCGGACGGCGAAGGAGAAGCCACAGCAGCCCGGTCAGGTAGGGCAGCAGCTCCGCCACGTTTCCTTACCCGCCTGCACGCCACCCTGCCTCGTTCACACGTGACGCGTGTCTAGGTGGGGGATCTGGGGCGGGGAGGAAGGTGGAACCCCCACCAGATGGGGCTGGAGAGGAAAGGGGGCGCAATTGCCCCCTCCAACAAGAGGGTTGCCTAGTGGGTGGAGTGCCAGTCCTCCCCCCCCCAATATCCGTGTCCTCCTCTGTTTCTCTCGCCCCGTTTGTGTGTTTGCATTGCTTGGTTTGCTTAGAAAAAGGGAGAAAGATATTTTGTATTTTCGTTTTGTATTTTTCTCTATAAGCCTTAATATTAAATATAAATATAAATATAAATGAAGCCTTCCTTGCAGGGTCATTGTCAGGGGAAAGGGGAGCAGGAGAGATTTATGGGTGCCCCAGTGCCCCTTAAGAATCAGGATTGAATTGGGGGATTCTGGGGAGTCAGGCAAGTGGGGTCTGGCGACCTCATGGGGGCCACAGGGCCCCCCCAGCCCCAGCGTTAAGAGGGGGGCAGCAGGCCCTCGTGGCCCCCCGCCCCGCCCAAAATGGAGTAAGCGAAAGAGGGGAAGTATCTTCCTCTCCAGGGAAGAAAGAGTGAGGAACATCTGTCCGGCGCTCCAGATGTAGAAGCCTAGAAGGGGAGGGACCCCTGGGGGTCATCCAGTCCAGCCCCCGGCAATCTTGGTCTCGAACTCACAACCCTGAGTTTCAGGCTCTGCCAACTGAGCTGCCCTGACCAAGATGCCAGGAAGGATTCACTGGTTGAGGGGAGGAGAAAGCCTTCTGGGCCCAGTCTCAACTGGCAGCTACTGTCTTGCAAAGGCGAGTAACGTGCAGAGCAGAGGGGGTGCTCTGCAGGCAGAAGGTCTGGGGGTCCGTCCCCAGGCAGGGCCGGGAAAAGACTCCCTGCGCAAAACTGGGGAGAGCTGCTGCTGCTGCTGCCAGCCAGTGCTGGCAGTGCTGAGCTAGGTGGGCCAGTTTGAGCTCCGTTTAAACCAACCGCCCGTTGACAATATTGAGGACCAGGGAAGGGTAGGTGCTTGGCATGCGGAAGGTTCCCCAGGTCCAAACCGCGCAGGGATCTCCTAGCGGGAGAGCTTCTGCCAGTCAGTGCAGGCTGCATTCAGCTAGGCAGAGCAATGGTCCAAGTCAGCTACCTCCGTTCCTTCAGCTTATATTCAGACTCATGAGGACCAGCATCTTGGAAAAGACCGGAGCTCAGCGGTCAAGCACCTTTTCTGAGTGCAGAAGGCCCTCCACCTTCAAGGTAGGACAGCCGCTGCTGCCAGCCAGTGCAGGTGACGCAAAGCAGATCTCCATGCCCTTACTCACAGCACTGAGGACCAAAAACATGGCTTTTAAGAGCACCACCTTTGCCCAGCGCCAGAACAGGTGCTCTGCATGCAGAAGGTCTAGCAGTTTGGCATTGCTGCGCTCATCCCTTGTCACCCTGCCGGTCAGTGCCGACAACACCAGTGGATAAGCCCTCTGTGTCTGCCGCCTTTTGCAGCTGCAACAGACCTGCACGACCTTCTGCACTCAGAGCGCCTGCCCGGCCTCTGCGTATAATAATAGAATGGCATTTGCTCTTGACTTTGAACAAAAGGCGAACTCTCCCAGTCCTCTGTTTTGGGGGCCGTTTTGGCTCCCAAATTCTGATTTTTGCAGGGTTTCTGCGCAGGGAAAGATGGAGGCCTGTTTCCTGACGCAGGAGGGAGTAAATTCCTGCATGCCTTCGTTTCATTTAATCTGGAAAGGCTTTTTATTTTTTCTCGGCAGCAGCGGGTGTAAGGTTTCAAATCCCCCTGGCGAAACGGCTTTGGCAGGAGTGAGGAAATCCTGCTCTCAAGTTCCAGGTCCGTTCTTCCTGCAGGCGCTCCCCACGTGCTCAGAGGCGCCCTTTGGGCCCCGTGCCCAGGCCTCTCGGGGGCATCTCTGCTCCTTCCTTCCCCGGCTGTCAGGCTGATAATTCGGAGCCTCTCTGGACTTTTTACAGTCCTGTAAAGTGGGAACAGGGCGATGAGCCCGTTTTATTCTTTTTTTATATATATAAATAATTTCTATTAATTTACAACAAAACAAAACAAAACATACATTATTTTCATATTTCACATTTCAATTTCCAAGTCTTTGATTTTGGACTTCCTTCAGCTTTTCCGTAAATCTTTCGTGGTCACTATTAGTTTCCGCATTTCCTTTTTTACCATTGTCATTAATTATATCTTTTTCTCTCTCATTTCTTTTAACAATGTCTCTCGCATATGTCACAGTGCTCTTTTGTTTTATTCATTCCTTGCATTGACACGCCGGCCTGGGTCCTCCAAGGATCTCAAGGCGGCATGAGTAATAATAATAATAATAATAATAATAATAATAATTTATTTCTACTCCACCCATCTGGCTGTGGTTCTCCCTCATTTAATCCCCACAACATCCCTGTGGAGTAGAACGCTTGCGACTTAAAAAGTGAGAATCCGAACCCAGGTCTCCCTTCGATTGTCCATAACGGCCTCCGATTCAATGCAGAACATTAGAAACATAAATATAATATATAAATTTCCGCTATAGCCCACCCACCGGATTCACCTCTGCGGAAGGATTAATTCTGATTAGGCTATTTTTCCCTTTTGCAAACTGAAATTCCTTTTTTTGCAAGTTGCCATCTTTTTTCAAGCGATTCGTGCTTTTTGAAATTGGCAAAGGACCGCATGCCTGGTTTTCCCCTCTGGAAGAAGCCAGGTCGTTGCTTTGAATTGGGGAGGGGGCTGCTTGGAAGCAACCCACCCCCAGGCCGATTCAGCCCCCCACGTGTGGGTCTAGGGGGCTGTGCCTTCATCTCCGCTCCAGATTCCCTTCCTTCGGCGCCGCATCTTCCGGGGAGATGGCCTTGGCAACAGACTCTCTCCTCCGGATTGGGCCCCTCTCCGCATCTCCCCCCCCCCCCCGTTCCCTCCCCAGGCGTGGGCACAGAGCCGCTCTGCCCCCCCCTTTCCCATCTCGCCTGCTTTGTTCGGAGGTGGTCCTTCTCTTCTTTGCATCCAGAGATTTTTTGCAAGGAGAGAGAGAGCGAAAGAGCTTGTCCGTCTGGTGCGGAAAGGATTTGTGAGTAAGCCATGCAGGGAAAATGGGGGGCACAGAAATATGGTGGGGGGACTTTGCATGCCCACATGCGGCCGCTGATGCCCTGAGCATCGCAAATCGCTTTGCTGCCTGGAAGGGAGACAGAAGGTGCCCACAATTTGTCAGGATTTGAGCCCCAGAGCCCGTTCCCAGAAACTCGAATCCGGAAGCATTCCCTGCCTGGGGAAGCAGAAAACGGCTGCTAGGGAAGGAGGGCCCCCCCCCCAACCGCCGTCCTTTTCTGCCCCAAATCTCCGTTTTGCTTTTATTTCATTGCAATCCACTGCTGGCCTTGCAATTTGTTTCTTGGCACGTTGCAATTTCCTCTTCCTTGCAATTTTTCATTCGTTGCACGGCACAGAATTCCAGCGCTGGGATTCCGCCGGCCCTATCCTGCTTTTTATCCTCCAAGGGGGCGCCCCACATCTCGCTTGCAACCCTGCGAGGCGGCTCCCACGCTCCTGGTCCCTTAATGGAGCCTCCCCTCACAGGCACAGTCTACCTGAGACTGCCAAATGACTTCACCCCGTGGCATCCGTTCTCTGGATGCCTTTCTAAAAAGAAAGAATGAAAATATTCCCTCCCAGAATCGGGCCTTTCCTTCTAAGCCGGGGACCGCACGCCGTCACTCGCGACCTTCCGAGGGCCGCATGGCCAAAGCGATTGAGGCCGACTCTTTGTCCACTGAGCAACCTCCCTGTGAGGTTGCCATTCCACCCTCCACCCATTTAGCTGGGGTTCCCTCGGGGTTGGGCTGGATGACCTCTGGGTTCCCCCTGTGCAGTTCTGTGCAGGAGCCTAGAGCAACAGACCCACGGCAACCGGGGCTGCCCTGAGCCCTGGGCTTGATCCAGCCCGACTCCCGCGTCGCGCCTCCATCTCCAGGCTGGCGCAAGAGGGTTAAGCTCCTCTCCCGGCGTCCCACGGGGGGCACAAAGCCCCACGCGCAGGCTGGCGCCGCCTCCTTCCTCCAAGCCTCACCGGGACTTCTCTTTCCTTGCCAGAGCTCAGCAGCGGCGGAGGCGAGAGGTTTCCCTGGCACAGAGGACCTGAGCCTGGCAGAGGCTCCTCCAGGTAAGCCATGGATCTGGGCCGCCCCTCGCCCGTCCCAAGGAGCCCCACAGAGCACCCAGAGGTGGGTCCACTCAAGGGGTCCGGCCCCCCGGCCTGTCCGGAGAGGCCGGTCTGCGTTTCAGACGGCTGGATTTTAAAATCCCGGCTCCCCGTGCCAAGCCAGGTCTTGGCATTCCAGCTGTGTCCTCAGGTGCCCTCTGGGCGCACTCCCGGCCAGCAGAGCCTCAGTCTCCCCCTCTGGAAAATGGGTCCGTTGCTTTTCGCTCAAAGGTTGCGCCAAGGGGTTTTCTGGAGTGGGAGCTGCTTCTGGACGTCGGTTTTAATCGGGCGATTGGGGCAGAGGCGCAGCCCCGATTCCTGCATCGCAGCGGGTTGGGCTAGATGACCGCCGGGTCCCTTCGCTGTCAATCATTCTGGGAATCAAGGGGTTGGACTGGATGACCCCTGGGGACCCCTTTCCACGATTCTACGACTTCTAACATTGGAATGTTAGAAATTAGGTGGTTTTGGCCACGGAGCACAAGAAAAGCTTTGCTGCAGAAAGACTGCTGAAAAGAATTGATTTTGGATGCTGAAACATTATTATTTTTTACGCCGGCTGAAGCCTTGTTCCTGCTTTGTCCCACACAGCAGGGCTGGTTTGCTTTTTAAACCCAGGAGAAGGCAGCGCTTGGAGATTTCTAATGTATGTTTAAAAATATATACCGTATATAAAACTCTTGTATTTCATGTTAATCCTTTAGGACTTTAAAAAGTTATAATGATAAGACGGTTCTGAAGGGTCTGTCAGTAAAGCACCAAGGTATTACAAAAAGGAAGGAAGGAAGGAAGGAATTAGATGGGGAGGGAAGGAAGGAAGGAAGGAAGGAAAGAAAGATTAGGTGGCGAAGGAAGGAAGAGAAATTAGGTGGCAAAGGAGGGAAGGAAAGGAAGGAAGGAAGGAAGGAAGGAAGGAAGGAAGGAATTAGATGGGGAGGGAGGGAGGGAAGGAAGGAAGGAAGGAAGGAAGGAAGGAAGGAAAGAAAAGAAAGAAAGAAAGAAAGAAAGAAAGAAAGAAAGAAAGAAAGATTAGGTGGTGAAGGAAAGAAGAGAAATTCGGTGGCAAAGGAGGGAAGGAAAGGAAGGAAGGAAGGAAGGGAAAAAGAAAGAAAGAAAGAAAGAAAGAAAGAAAGAAAGAAAGAAAGAAAGAAAGAAAGAAAGAATAGGTGGCAAAGGAAGGAAGGAAGGAAGGAAAATTAGGTGGCAAAGGAAGGAAGGAAGGAAGAAAAAAGGAAAGAAAGAAAGAAAGAAAGAAAGAAAGAAAGAAAGAGATTAGGTGGCGAAGGAAGGAAGGAAGGAAGGAAGGAAGGAAGGAAGGAAGGAAGGAAGGAGGCAGGCCAGCCCCCCCCCCATGTGGTTTTTCCTGGTCCGGCCGGCTTGGGCCGCTTTAAACCCCCCCGTCTCTCGCCTTCTTCTCCCCGAACCCAGGTCCCCGGGGTGCTGAGCGGCCCCCGCGATGGGTGAGCGCCAGGCCCGCGCCAACAGCCTGTTCCTGAACGAGGAGGAGTCCAAGGCGCTGGGTCCGGGGGGCGGGCGGGCGCAGCGCCTGCGCCATGTCCTGCGCAAGAGGGCGGCCCGGGCCCAGGCCAGGATGTACGCCGTCACCCGGGAGAGTGTCCGCAGCTGCCTGCAGAGGAACGCCTTCGTCCTGCTCACCGTCACCGCCGTCCTTCTGGGTAAGGGGGCGCAAGGGGGGGCTTGGGGGTCCCTGCGTAGCCTCAGAGGGGCGTCTTTGGGGTGCCAGGGGCCCAGCGGGGCCGAATCCCCTTGCTGTCCCGACAAAGCCCTGATTTTGCGCAGAGCAAACCGGCGGAACTCCCCGCTACAGGATTTAAAAGAGGACCGGGGAAATTTGTGGCGTGCGCGGCTTCTCCCGACCGAATTGCAATGGGGGAAACTGAGGGACAGCCCCGGATCTTTGCCGGAGAGCGGCGGGCTCTTTTCGGAGAAAAGGGCAATCGCCGGATGAAATCGCGAGCAGGATTCGAATCGTGGGCCGCTGAGCGATCCCACCGCGTCTCTGAGAGGGCGTCGTCGCTAGGAAGACCCAGGCTGTGGGGTGGGTGGGTTAAGCCTCTTCCTTAACATCTGACCCCCCTCCAAGCCACAAGGTGACCACCCAAAATGGACTCCCTCTGGGGTTGGAATGGATGACCTTTGGGGAGCCCGTCCAAATTCAAGCCTGGGGTTGCTTAACCCAGGAACCCAGTCAAAGAACTGCAGCCAGGGCAGCAGAATAATAATAATAATGATAATAATAATAATACCCTGCCCATCTGGCTGGGTAAGGTTTGAGGTTCCACATCTGCCCCCTGGAAAGCAGATCATGCGCTGCTTTCTTTAAATCCGGAATACGTAGCTCAGTCGGCGCGAGACTCGACCACAGGGACACGAGTTCGAATGCTGCGCTGGGCAAAAGGGGGTTGGACTAGATGAGCCTCAGGGGTCCCTTCTGGGAGATCTGGGAATCGGCCAGCGCCGGACGGGGAAGGCTGCCGCCCACTTTGCGTGTGTGGGTCAGATTAAGCCGGTCACGAGCTGCTTGCAGGCTGACGCCAAACGGCTCCCGCTTCCTAAACAAAAATAAAAATTAAGAAGAGGGAGAAAAAGAGCCAGAAAATTTTGTGAGGATTACAGAGGATTGGGAGGGAAAAAAACTCCAGCGAGCTGCAGAGAGGAGATCTGCTTCGCTCTCTCCGCTTACAAGATCTCAAGAAAGAATGATATATTTATTAAACTTAAAAAAAAAAAAAATAAAGTTTTGCAATGGAGGGACAGGCTTCATTTCCTAATCTGATCTCTTTGCAGTTCATCTCAATTTCTTTTCTTTTCTTTTTATTCCTTCCCCGAATTTCTTGCATCCTCATTTGGGAGTTAATTGGCTTGGAGGGAAAGAACTGCATGAAAACTCTCTATTTTATTTTATTTTTAAAAAGGGAAATATTTAAGCACTTCTTTAAATATCTCCCCACCTCCCCTTTTAAGTATACACAAGCAGCACTTCCACAAAGGGAAATATTAAATGTTTGATGTTTCATCATGTTTTTAATATTCTATTGGGAGCCTCCAATGGAATATTATTATTATTATTATTATTAAGCAGGTCAAAGGCAGACAAAATAACCAGCCGATATTCTTGAAACACAACCAAAAATTTGATAAATAGTATGGGTTTCTGAGCTCCGTGGGCCACGTCCCAAAAGGCATTTTAGTGACTTTTTAAAGTCCGGGACTCCGGTTCCCATCACCCCCTGCGAGTGCGTTCAGGGGACCATGGGAGTTGTAGTCCGCCTCTGGCTCCGAGCTCCTCCCTCCCCGGCTGCACTCTGCCCATGCCTCCGGGAGCGGATCTCTGAGCCCCTCCTTCCGCCCCGCAGGGATCTCCCTGGCGCTGGCCCTGCGGCCCTACAAGCTCACCTTCCGGCAGGTGAGGTACTTCTCCTTCCCCGGGGAGCTCCTGATGCGGATGCTGCAGATGCTGGTCCTGCCCCTCATTGTCTCCAGCCTCATCACAGGTGAGCCGGTGCCGGGCGCCGACCCTGCCGGGAGGGACAGGGCGTCGGCGTCCATAAGCGCGTGTGTGCGCGTCATACAAATATAAGTAATTAAAATCGGATTTGGATTTGATGACTCATATTTAAATTTGATGACTCATATTTAAATACTTTGAATTTAAATTTGAATTTCGTTACTTGTATTTAAACCTTTACTTTGCATTTGAATTTCATTACATTTAAACCTTTACTTTGCATTTGAATTTCAAAGTTGAATTTCATTACTTATATTTAAACATTTCCTTTGCATTTGAATTTTATTACTTGTATTTAAATATTTACTTTGAATTTCAATTTCGAATTTGAATTTCATTGCTTATATTTAAATATTTACTTTGAATTTCAATTTGAATTTCCAATTTGAATTTGAATTAAATTACTTGCATTTAAACATTTACTCTGAATTTGAATCTAATTGCTTATATTTAAATACTTTGAATTTCAAATTTGAATTTCATTACTTATATTTAAATATTTACTTTGAATTTCATTACTTAAATATTTATTTTGAATTTGAATTTCGTTACTTCTATTTAAATATTTATTTCAAATGTGAATTTCGCTACTTATATTTAAATATTTATTTTGAATTTGGATTTGATTTCGGATTTGAGTTCAAATCAATATCTCGTCCCGCCCGGCAGGCATGGCCTCTCTGGACAGCAGCGCTTCGGGCAAGATGGGCTTCCGCGCCGTCGTCTATTACATGCTGACCACCCTGATTGCGGTTTTCATCGGCATCTTCATGGTCCTCATCATCCACCCCGGAAAAGGCAGCAAGGACGCCTTGCACCGCCAGGGCACCGTCGAGCAGGTCCACACCACGGACGCCTTCCTGGACCTCGTCCGGTGAGCGGGACCCCGGGGGGTCATCCAGCCCAACCCCCGGAAGGGCAGGGATCCCAGCTGAACCATCCCGGGCAGGCAGCCCATCTGCTTGGGGAAATAATCTGCTTTTCTTTCCCCCTTCCGTCCGCAGGAACATGTTCCCCCCCAACCTGGTGGAGGCCTGCTTCAGACAGGTAAGAGGGTTCCCCCTCTCACCCCATCCAGTGTAGTGGATCCGGCTCAGTCTTAAGGCTGTTGCTGCCGGCCCGTGTAGGTGAGACTGGTGGAGCAGGCAACAGTCTCCCGAGTTTGTATTCCGTCAACCCCTTGATTCGGATTCATGAGGACTGGAACCTTCCTCGCTTGGACTCGGGGCTAGACCACCTGCCTGAAACCGTGGAGGGCCGTTGCTGCCAGCCAGTGTAGGCCATATTGGGTTTGATGGGGAACAGATTCCTGAGTCTGTATTAAATGAGTCCCTTGATTCTGAATCATGAGGACTGGATCCTTCCTCTCTTGGGCTCAGGGCTAGACCAACTGCGTTGGGGGCCCGAAACTCTGGAGAGCAGCTGCTGCCAGCCAGAGCTGGCATTATTGCGCTCGACAGGCCAGGCAGCAGTTTCCGGAGTTTGTATTCAATCAACCCCTTGATTCGAATTCCTGAGGACTGGATCCTTCCTCCCTTGGGCTCAGTACCAGCCCACCTGCCTGAAACCCTGGCGAGCTGCTGCTGCTGCCAGCCAGTGCAGGCACTATGGGGCTCTATGGGCGGCTTTCCTGCTTTTGCCTCAAATCAATACTCTGTTTTTCCTCTCCCCAGTACAAGACCCAGTACAGCATCAGAGTCGTCAACCGGACCCTGGCCAGGGGAGCCCCCACCGCCGCCCCCCAGGCCTTTCCCCACAATGGCAGCAGCACCGCCCCCGCCGCCCTGGCTTCGCCCCCCTCGCCGCTGCTGCCGCCCGAGAACGCCACCAGCGTCTGGCGCAACGTCTCCCAGGCGCTGGGCGCCCTCCCGGAGGTGCTGAGCTACGAGGAGGTGGTCCCGGGCGCCGGCTCGGTCAACGGCGTCAACGCCCTGGGCCTGGTGGTCTTCTCCATCTGCTTTGGCCTGGTCATCGGGAACATGAAGCAGAGGGGGCTGCCCCTGCGGGAGTTTTTCGACTCCCTCAACGAGGCCATTCTCCGCTTGGTGGCCGTCATCATCTGGTGAGCGTCGAACCCGGGGATCTTCGGGTTGCGGGTTCTTTTCCCCCCTCAAATGCTTTTTGTTGAGATTTAAGAACACCAACACCAACCAACAAAAACATCAAGTCTTATTACATATTACAGTGGTGCCTTGCAAGACGAAAAGAATCCATTCCGCGAGTCTCTTCGTCTAGCGGTTTTTTCGTCTTGCGAAGCAAGCCCATTAGCGGATTAGCGCTATTAGCGGCTATTAAAGGCTTAAGGGATTAGCGGATTAGCTGCTAAAAGGCTATTAGCAGCTTAGTGCCTTCGAAAAAGGGGGTGGGGAGTGAAAAAAACCCCCCAGGAATCGCAAGACATTTTCGTCTTGCGAAGCAAGCCCATAGAGAAATTTGTCCTGCGAAGCACCTCCAAAACGGAAAACCCTTTCGTCTAGCGGGTTTTCCGTCTTGTGAGGCATTCGTCTTGCGGGGCACCACTGTATTAATAATAATAATAATTTTTATTTATACCCCGTCCTCCCCAGCCAAGGCCGGGCTCAGAGCGGCTTACAAGCAATAATAAAAACAAGTTGAATGATTACAACTTAAAAACAAAATTAAAAACATTAAAATATTAAAATGTAGCCTCATCGCAGGAGGAGAAGAAAAAGAAAAAAGAAAGAGAGGGAGGGAGGGAATCAAATTGGCTCCAAGCCAAAGGCCAGGCGGAACAACTCTGTCTTACAGGCCCTGCGGAAAGAAATCAGATCCTGCAGGGCCCTGGTCTCATGAGGAAGAGCGTTCCACCAGTAAAAAGAACTGCTTCAAAAAGATAAGAAGTAAAATCAACCACGTTTGCGGGTGCTGCCCGTCAGTGCAGACAGCACTGATCTCAGTGGCCCGGCTAGCTGCAAGGCGGATTCCGAAGTCCTTCGCCCTCATGGGGACTAGAGCCTTGCTTTTCCCCCCAAGAGGCCCACAAGCCACGAAAATTAAAATGGCGATTATGAAAAGCTGATCCCCCTGCGTGGGGCACCCTTCTCCCCCCCCCCAGGTACGCCCCCGTTGGGATCCTCTTCCTGATCGCGGGCAAGATCCTGGAGATGGAGGACCTGGCGGTGATGGGGGGCCAGCTGGGCATGTACACCCTGACGGTCATCGTGGGGCTGCTGGTCCACGGCCTCCTCGTCCTGCCCCTCATCTACTTCGCCGTCACCCGCAAGAACCCCTGGCGCTTCGTGGGGGGGCTCCTCCAGGCCCTCGTCACCGCCTTCGGGACCTCCTCCAGGTAAGCAGGGGGCCAGGCGAGGGCCGGTTCCGGGACCCCGGGGCGGATTCCCGGTTGGGGGGGGTGCCGCCCTTCCTGGCACCCTGGACGGATCAGGCCAAGTGCCGGATTGACGTAGAAGCTCAACAGGCTCTAGCTTAGGGCCCCACTCTCTTGGGGGCCCCAAAAATTTAAAGGGAAAAAAACCTGGATGTACATTTCCGAAATAAAATCTATCTATCTATCTATCTATCTATCTATCTATCTATCTATCTCTATCTATCTATCTATCTATCTATCTATCTATCTATCTTTTGATCAATTGATCATCTATCTCTGTCTGTCTGTCTGTCTGTCTGTCTGTCTGTCTGTCTGTCTGTCTGTCTGTCTATCTGTCTGCCTGTCTTTCGATCGATTGATCATCTATATCTATCATCTATCTATCCATCTATCTTTTGATCAATTGATCATCTATCTCTATCTATCCATCTATCTATCATCTCTCTTTCTCATCTACCTATCTATCTATCTGTCTGTCTCTGTCTGTCTTTCGATCAATTGATCATCTACCTATCTATCATCTATCTATCTATCTATCTATCATCTATCTATCCATCTATCATCTCTCTCTCTCATCTACCTGTCTGTCTGTCTGTCTTTCAATCGATTGATCATCTATATCTATCTATCATCTATCTATCCATCTATCTATCTTTTGATCAAGTGATCATCTCTATCATCTATCTATCATCTATCTATCATCTATCTATCCCTCTATCATCTCTCTCATCTATCTATCTATCTATCTATCTATCTGTCTGTCTGTCTGTCTATCTTTCGATCGATTGATCATCTATATTTATCTATCTATCTATGCCAGTGCCAGATTTACATATAAGCTAAGCAAACTCTATCTTAGGTCCCCACCCTCTTGGGAGCCCCCCAAAAAATTAAAGGAAAAACACCTGGATGTCCATTTCCAAAATATAAGATAAAAAAGAAATGAAATAAAGCCTACATCCAGCAACAGTGTTTTATGTTCTGTCGGCTCCTCTGGTGTAAGTAATGGGCCCCTCCTGCTCCCTCAAATATCTCTGGTTTGCCCCTTTCTATATACAAGGTGCCGACATTCTGCATGTGCAAATGCGCAAATCTTTAAGCAGAAAATGAGCTTGCTCCCTTAAACCCTTTAAGAGTGCTCAATTTTGGGGGGAGGTTTTGCCAAAAAAGAAGCAACTTTTGTGTCCCAATTTTCACTTTTTGAAAGCTAACCAGCCTTCGCCAACTCCAGTTCCCACGGTCCTCTGGGGGAAAGGAGCTGCTGGTGCGAATCCCCTTCGGACCTGGATCCTGGGGGGTGGGGGTGGTCTACTCTGAGTAGGGCTTCAGGCTGGCTCACCCTGGGGCCGCCCCGCCCTCCCTCCCGCAGCTCGGCCACGCTCCCCGTCACGTTCCGGTGCCTGGAGGAGAACAACGGCGTCGACAAGAGGGTGACGCGCTTCGTCCTGCCGGTGGGGGCCACCATCAACATGGACGGGACGGCGCTCTACGAGGCGCTGGCCGCCATCTTCATCGCGCAGGTCAACAACTACGAGCTGGACTTTGGCCAAATCCTCACCATCAGGTGCGGGGGCGAAAGAGGGGCTCTTTCCTTCCTTCCTTCCTTCCTTTCTAAAACATTTCTTAAATTTTCCATTTTATTTGCTGTATTTTCCCATGTATAAGACTACTTCCCCCCTAAAAAATAATGTCTAAAATTTGGGGGGGGTCTTATATAGATTTCCCCCAGTTTTCTTAAATCAGTCCCCCAAAATAGGGAGCGTCTTATACATGGGGTTGTCTTATAGACGGAAAAACACGGTAATTTCCCACCCATTTCTCCCTTTTTCTTGACGCATTCCAAATTGTGTGTGCATTTTGTTTTGTTTTTTTAATAATTTTTATTAACAAACCAAATCAAATCACATTAATTCCAAATTACAGAGCCAAATTTTAAATTTGTGTTGGGGGGACCCACATTTCGAGCTCCGAAAGGGATCCGATCATCTTATGGTGCTGCTTTCAAGTTCACAGTTTTGTCCAAATAATGTTCACAATTCTATCCAATCCTCTCTTTGTTGTTTTCCTCATCTCTTCTTGTGGTTTTCGTATATTTTTCCTTTCTCTTTGTGGCCTCTGATAGTCTCCACAAGCGAGTTGAAAACAAGCATTTTTCTAATCCTGTGTGGGTTTCTCCATTCATCCAAGAGTCATATTCAGACGGCAGACACATTTCATCACTTCCATAGAAAAAACAATCTTACCGCCTGCTCAATAATCTTCGCAGGCCCGCCACTCCCTTCTCGATCTTCTCAGGGGGTATTGTGAGTGCATTTTGAGCGCAGTGCTCAAAGGGACCCTTTGGCATCTTGGCTGAGGGCCCCTCAAGGGACATCTATCCCAACCCCGAAACCCCAGCTCACCCAACTCCCTCTCGCTCTCTGCAGCATCACCGCCACGGCCGCCAGCATTGGGGCGGCCGGCATCCCCCAGGCGGGTCTGGTTACCATGGTGATCGTCCTGACGTCCGTGGGGCTGCCGACTGAAGACATCACTTTGATCATGGCGGTCGACTGGTTCCTGTAAGTCCCTGCGAGGCGGGAAAGGGGTGACGCTGCCTGCCTGGGCTGGAGGGATCATGTTGATTTATTTACGCATTTATTTTTCTAAAATAATTTTTGTTGGTTTTATACATCATCACGTTACGTCACATCATCTCCTCCTATTTCATCTCCTTGGCTCAACTGAGCCCGACGGTTTCCCTCCCTCCCGTCTGACGGTTTACAAAATCAAGCTTTCCATCTTTCCATTTTGCTTCATTTCCCATCCGTGTTAAACCACGACCTAAAATATTGTATTACTCAACCCTGATAGGTAGCAATTTCATCTTGCAAATCTTCAGATAACCCTGCTAACGATGTTGATTGCTTACAGTTGTCTTTCAAATAGAGTAGAATATAATTTATTTTTTAATGAGATTTTGCAGATATCAATCGTGAGGCTTTCTTGACAGCTTTGGCCCCAAAACTGCACCTGCGGCCTTGGGGAAAGTCAGAGAGGCCGCTTGTTTCTCAGGGAATGACCCCAAGTTTCTAGTCCTCAGGGTCCACTTGAAATAGGAGCATAGGGAGCTGTTTTATATCGAGTCTGCTCAGTAGAAGGGGACCCCAGGGGTCATCCAGCCTGACTCGTGACATGCAAAGCGAGATATGTCAAGCCTTGATTTGTTATCATTGCGATGATCATGGCACACAGCTGATGAAAACCCCAAATTAACAATCTCAGAAAATTAGAATATTCAAGGAAATCAGCAAAACAAGGATTGCAAATCGAGCGAGATTGGACCTCTGAGAAGTAGAAGCACATCTCGCTTTGCATGTCACGAGTCAATCTCATATATTAGTTTCACCTTTGAAGTTGAATTACTGAAATCAAGGAACTTTCCCACGATATTCTAATTATTCGAGTTTCACCTGTGTTTGTGCATCTGGTTCTTCCTGCCAAAGTGCGGAACCTGACCTTTGTCCCCATGGAAATTCATTTTGTTTGGGTCCAGTTCTCCCACGGAGGTCCCGTTCAGCTTGCGGTCCCCCCAGACCCCCCGATCCTTTCCCGCCCCATCTTAACCGCCGCCCCGTTTCTTCCCCCAGAGACCGCCTGCGGACCACCATCAACGTCCTGGGCGACTCTCTGGGTGCGGGCGTAGTGGAGCATTTGTCGCGCCACGAGCTGGAGTTGCAGGACACCGACCTGGGGGGCGACTCGGGGGCCGAGGAGAACGAGAAGCCCTACCACTTGATCTACCCGGAGAACGACACCCGCAAGCACCTCAGCGGAGAGACCGCGATGTGATGGCGCCCAGGAGGGGCCGGCGGCGGGCCTGTCTGGATCAGAGCCATCGACCGACTGTGAAATGCCGAGAAGAGGCGCAGCCGTCATCCGTCTCCCCTTCCCCAAATCTTCCCCCTCTCCCCATATTCTGATACATCATTACAGGCCCAAAAACGAGAGCAGGCAGCGACGGATCTCCAAGGGTGACAATTTTGCACGAAAGGACCAGGATTTGAACTCGCGCCTCTCTCTCTCCGCCGCAGCGCCTCTTCTTCCTTTCGATCGCGGGGGTTTCCACGTTATTTAAATCCGGTGCCAATGTTCCTTTTTTGTGTTTCCCACCCCCTCCCCGAATCATGCTCATCCCCACTCCAAAAAACAAACACTCGTCTTTCCAACACTTGAAGCAAAACACACTTTTTTTGTAAAAAAAAAAGAAAGATTGTATAGATGTGATGCTTTACCGGCGTAGAAAATAAACGCTGTTTATTTATGATGACGGTCGGCGCTTTTTTCCTGGGGGGGGGCGGGGACACACATACCCCGGAACGTTTTGTGAATCATTTGTAGTTTGGTCCATTTGCTGGATTTATTTCCCCTGCCGATTTGAACTATAAAATGGTGATTTTCTAGAGTCAAAATCAGAGGACCCCAGGAAAAAAACCCTAGATAGATAGATAGATAATGATGGATGGATGGATGGATAGATAGATAGATAGATAGATAGATAGATAGATAGATAAGGTGCTACTGGAAGGACTTTTTTATTTTATAAAATGGTGATTTTCTTGAGTCAAAATGAGAGTATCCCTAAATGGTTTTTTTTGGGGGGGGGAGCACTGAAGATGGTTATTAAAGCGGAGAATTGTGAAATGTCTGTGATTGGGGGGGGGGGATAGGATCAGGGTGGTGTGGGAGCTACTGTAATCAGGATTCGCACGCAAGACCCTCTCCCCTTCGGCAAATTCCAGACACTGGGATTCAGGAGCACGGCTGCCTCTGAAAGCGGAGTCACTGGCGCCATCAATGGGTTTCGCCTCTGATCCACTTTTAAAACCATCTAGGCTGGTGCCCATTAGGGCCGGGAGATATATTGATATATCGTCCCAAACCGGTTTGAAGCCCATATCAGTTGCCCTTTTATAAATTGGGGGTTGCGGGGGGGAGCTATTGGGTTGTCATTTATTTTTGTTATGTATTTTGTGGTTTTATATCTTGATTTTAGTCGTGAACCGCCCTGAGACCCTCGGGTATAGGGCGGTATCTAAATAATAATAATAATAATAATAATAATAATAATAATAATAATAATAAAGGACATGAACCACACATCTGAAATAAAGTAAAGTAATATAATACAATGTAACACACATATATACATTGTAAAATTAAGCAAAATGATATGATATACTATAGTACATACATATACACTGCAAAATAAAGTACTTAATTTGTTCTGGAGGTCCGTTCTTAACCTGAAACTGTTCTTAACCTGAAGCACCACTTTAGCTAATGGGGCCTCCCACCGCCGCTGTACGATTTCTGTTCTCATCCTGAAGCAAAGTTCTTAACCCGAGGTACTATTTCTGGGTTAGTGGAGTCTGTAACCTGAAGCGTCTGTAACCCGAGGTACCACTGTACACTGTAAAACTATGTAAAATGATATTATATGATATAATATAATACATATACACTGAAAAATAAAGTAAAGTAAAATGATATAATGCATATGCACTGTAAAATAAAATACAGTAAAATAAAACGAAGACATATATACACTGTAAAATAAAATGATTAACACAACACACACATATATGTTGTTGTTGTTGTTTAGTCGTTCAGTCGTGTCCGCCTCTTCGTGACCCCCTGGACCAGAGCACGCCAGGCACTCCTGTCTTCCACTGCCTCCCGCAGTTTGGTCAAACTCATGCTGGCAGCTTCAAGAACACTGTCTAACCATCTCATCCTCTGTTGTCCCCTTCTCCTTGCGCCCCCCATCTTTCCCAACATCAGGGTCTTTTCCAAGGAGTCTTCTCTTCTCATGAGGGGACCAGAGTACTGGAGTCTCAGCTTTAGGATCTGATTTCCTTCAGAATGGAGAGGTTTGATCTTCTTGCAGTCCATGGGACTCTCAAGAGTCTCCTCCAGCACCAGAATTCAAAAGCATCCATTCTTCGGCCATCAGCCTTCTTGATGGTCCAGCTCTCGCTTCCATACATCACGACTGGACACACATATATATTCACTGTAAAATGAAATAAAATGATTATAATATAATATAATATAATAATTAATATCTATAGCACACATCCAACCAGGCAATCATGTAATGTCATCCACCCCCCCCCAATCGACCCCCTGCCTGAAATGAGCCAAGTCTCCTTTTCGAAATCCGTTCCCCCATTCAAAGCCCAAGCCAAGGCAACTGGCCAATCAGCGGCCGCGGCGCCTGGCCTCCCTCCCTCCTCTCTCTCCACCCCCGGAAGTTCCGCAGGGGCCGCTCTGCCCCGCCACTTCCGCTCCCCCTCTGCCTCTCCGTCATCACTCCGCGCGCGGCGCTGTCCAAGATGGCGGCGTCCATGTCGGCGGCGTCTCCGCTGCGGCTGCTCTGGCGGTGCCGGGGGCGCCTCTACCCGAGGCGGGCGACGGCGGCTGCCCGACCCTGGGCGGCGGCGGCGGCGACGGCGGGCTCCGGGCGGGCCTGGCTTCCCCCGCCGGTGGCTCCCCGGCCGCCTCCCCAGCGGCTGCTCTTCTTCCTGCGAGGCCCCTCGGACGGCTCTCCTTCCTCCTCGGACGGCGGCCTGGAAGGCGGCGAAGGCGGCGAGGGAGGAGGAGGCGGCGGCGGCCTCCCCGGGGACGGCGGCGGCGCGGAGTCGGGCGGCGGGCCGGTGACGGCGCTGGCGCCCCTCATGGTCCCCGAGAGGGTCCCGCATGTGCCGCTCATCGCCGTCGCCCGGAACCCCGTCTTCCCCCGATTCATCAAGATCATCGAGGTAGGACCCCGACGCGCCCCCAATCCCCCCAGACCAGGGGGAAGGAAGCTTTTAAGGCGGGGGGCCGGTGTCTCGGAGCTGGGGGGCGGGCGGGCTAGATTTGGGCGGGGGGGGGCAATGAACGGATTCCTATGCCCCAAAAATAAAAATGTATTGTTATTATTATTACTCATGTAAAAACAGACAAGCCCCACAAATAACCCAGAGATGCATTTGAAATAAAAGGACACATTCTACTCTATAGGGGGGGGCGGATTATATTTTGAATAATAATAATAATTCCTCTGCCCCACAAATAATAGGACACATTCTGCTCCACTGTCCCTTAGAGCTTGTGGGGGGGCGGATTATATTTTTAATAATAATAATAATGAACGGATTCTACTCATGTAAAAACACTCTGATTCGACAGGTGTCTTTTGGTACTGTAAGGAGCTGGGATGACAGGTAAGATCTCTCCCTTACAGAAGGTGCTTCTGATCTCAGCTCCTTACCTGCAGTGAAGATACCAGGTAGCCTGACACCTGGCTGGTTGAGAGGGGATCAAATACTTATTTCACTCATTAGAATTCCTGTTTTTCTGTCCCTCGCAGAAACCCAGAAGACAAAAGTCAGATATGGATGTGCAATATAATGAGTGAAATAAATATTTGATCTGGTCTCTTCTCTGTGTGTAACGAGCTGAGATTAGAAGCACCTGCTGCAAGCTCTTGCCTGTAACCCCAGACTTTTGTAAAAATGGTAATTATGCCTTGGTTGAATTTTCTGGGTAGCCTGGCCATTCCTTGGAGATGGTAAGTACTTAGTTCCTGAATCTCTTGCGCATCTTGGTAGTTTCCTCAGCTGAACAGATACTTGCCAGGCTGTATTTTGAAAGGGAGGTGTGAGCCCCTACAGTCCAAATGGAAAGACAATTATTATTGTTCCCATTTCCTTCCTCCTTGCAGAGAAAGATTTGGGGCCAATTTGGGAGAGTCCAAATAGGTTCCGGATTGCTCTCCTGGACACGTGGTTTATATACTTAGGTGTTTGCCTGGTACATTTATGAACATTTTATTCTACATTTGAGACCTTAGAATTCTTATAATGGGGGGGGGGTGCAAGCAAACAATATTATTTTATTATTATAGTTATTATTGTAATTGTTGTATTATTGTTGTTATCTTCCTGCTCTGGTGAGGAGAGGGGAGGAGAGGCCACACACACACACACAATCCCTGGAATTTTAGGATGTGACTCATAAACTGGCCGTCTGCTGAGATTTCACTGGGTTTCATCATCTCCTCCTTTGCCGCTTGTTTCAAGAAAATAGAAGCGCAGCTCCTTTGCTTCGAACTCTCAGCCGTTCTTTCGCGGCGGTTCCAGCTGAATGGCCTTTTGGATCCTTCCCAATTCTGCTATTGTGTGATGCCACAATTTGCTGGCAGGGACGGCGCTTTTGGCCTTGGTGTTGTCCAGAACTCAAATTAGACACGCTGCCCTTTGCATTCCTTTTCCCCTTGAGAGGCCCAGTGCTTGCCAAGGCCACCTTTCAAGGATTTGTTTGGTAGACAGACTGAGGGGAGAGGGGGGGGCTGCTCTTGTTGTGGCAGAAGCCGCAGTTCGGCATCTCTTGTTTCCTTGGACTGTGATAGATGTGGCATCTCACATTTTAGAAATGCTGGTATGGAAGGGCAGAACAGAGAGAGAGGGCTGAATGTTCATCAGGGGCCTTGAACAACCTTCCTGCGGCCATCGTTCATCTGATTTCTACTCTAAATACAAGGAGCAAACCTAAATTCTAGTCAGCGTGGATAAAAATCAATGATTTTTTTTAAAAAAATAACTAAATAAATCATATTTATTTATTTTTTAAATCGGACTTTTAAAATTTAAATCGGATTTTTAAAATAAAATGCTTTGGGAGGAAAAATCTTTCTAAAGATAGTTTTATGTTTAAGTTACATTATAGTCCAAAGGCGATTATCAGGAAATAAGGATTTGTTTTAAGTTTTTCACGTGTGCTGAAACTCAGTCTAAGGTGGGTTTTTTTAAAAAAAAAGTTTAACCACATTGTGACCCATTGCGGCAGCTTATAGCTTTTAGCAATAAACATTTCATTCATTCATTCATTGGGGCTGACTCCCTAGCAAATGGGCTTTGTTCCAAGAAAAGCTGCAACTTGGAGGTCAATGTGCCCCTCTTTGCCAGACTCTCTCTCCCAGGCTTGCCTTAATTGACTGACACGCGTCCTTGCCGTGGCTTTTGACACTTGAGATGTGTATTTTAGGACCCACCTTCCTCCTGTGACTGCAAGGTGTTTTAAACTGTTCTTAGTGTTGCATTTTAATTGAGGTAACCACTCCAGAACCTTAGGGTGAGGGGTTAGTAATTCATTAATAATTTCAATAATAATAATAATTGAACCTTTTAGGTGAAAAACAAGAAACTGGTTGAGTTGCTGCGGAGGAAAGTCAGCCTTGCCCAACCGTACGCTGGCGTCTTCCTCAAAAAGGACGACAGGTGAGCCCAGAGCTTTCACCCCAGTCTTTCCTGGGGTCCCACGCGAGAAACGCCACCCATATATTGTACTCCAAAGGCCAAGTGCAGTTTTAAATCTCTCCCTCCCCATTTAATGTCCTGCCTTTCTTCAGTTAAGGGGGTGGGGTCTGCAGCCCGGGAGCGGATGACTTCCTTTGCATGCAGAAGGTCTTGGGGTCTGTCCTGCAGGGGGTTCTCCAAGTAGGGCTGGGAAAGACCCCTGAGCCAGAAACCCTGGGGACCCACTGTCCCCCCCCCCAATAAAATAAATCCCTCTCTGCCTGCCATTCTGAACCCCTGCTTGGATCTCCAGCAATGAGTCGGACGTGGTGGAGAACCTGGACGAGATCTACCAGATGGGAACCTTTGTGCAGATTCACGAGATGCAGGACCTTGGTGACCGGCTGAGGATGATCGTCATGGGGCACCGGAGGTAAAGCCCCCCCCCCCACGCAGCCCCCCCCTTCTCCTTCCTCACTGGCCTCCCCACCGGTGAAGGGGAGGGTCGTGGAAGGAAGCGGAAAATGAGAAAGATGCAGACTGGATGACGAGTGCCTGCGATTGGGGAGTGATAGCTTTGCTCCATTCGGCCCTTTCTCCTCCTCCTCCTCTTTTTCTCCTTCTCCTCCTCCTCCTTCTTCTTTCCCTCGTAGCCGAGTAAGATTGTCTTCCATAAACACAGTTTAAACAGTGAGTCCGTAAGTGACTGTGGAGGCCAATTCTGGATCCCCACGTCCTTCCACAGTGGGGACATTGGTTTTGGGGCGGGAGTTGATCACTGTGAGGGTTTGCCAAGAGTGCCTTCCTCTTAGCATGTATCTCCCTTGAGTCCTGAGTTCGAGTGTCTTCAAAGCCCATGACACCTGTGGGGAAGGCTGTTCTCTAACTGGAGCCCTCGCAGGCAACTGGTTCCCAGCTGTCGATGTTTATACTACATTTTTTTATATTTGCCTTGAGAGAGTCTTTGAACCTCTTTTGTTGACCACCAGCATTACTCTTTCCATTCTTAAGTTTGGAATAGAGTAATTGCTTTGGAAGACAATAATCAGGCATCCGCACAAAACAGCCAGTCCAACAAAGTTGATACTGAAGAATCATTGCTTTGACACTGGAGATATTTGCTTCTTCCAGGACACTGGCATTAGTTTGCCTGTGTAAAACTTTTCGGGCATCCCATTCTCTCCTCCTAAGAACCCTGTGAGGCGGGTTAGGCGGAGACAGGCAGTAATTGGCCCCAATCCTGCACCCCTATGCCGCTTGGAGGCAGTAATGAGAGAGAGAATGTGGATCCCTTTCCCCATCTCCCCCCTCTGGTCCTGCAGGATCCGGATCAACAAGCAGCTGGAGGTGGAGCCCGAAGAGGCGGCCGAGGAGAGCAAGCCAAAGACCCGCCGGAAGCAGAAGCGGTCGAAGAGGGAGGCGGGCGAGGCGGCCGAGGCCGTGGGGGACGTGGTGCTGGAGCCCCTGGAAGGCTCCCCAGGGGAGGTGCTCATGGTGGAAGTGGAGAACGTGGCGCACGAGGAGTTCCAGGTCACGGAAGAGGTCAAGGTGAGTGAGAGGCGCCCACCAGGAGTTGGCAAGGCGGCAAAGGTCACGCTGCCCTTCCTGGGCGGGGGCTGCCTGGTGAGTGCAAACGGAGGTTCGTGACTGGGGGGGGGGCGCGTCCCTCTCTCTTCCCACCCTCCAACCGCCCCTCTCGCTGTCTTCCTTCACAGGCCCTGACGGCCGAAATCGTCAAGACCATCCGGGACATCATTGCGCTGAACCCGCTGTACAGGTGGGTTCGGAGAAGCCTTTCGCGACGCCCTCTTTGCCCCCCTGGCACATGCCCCCCTCCCCAGGAAGTGGCCATAAGGCCCTTCACGCGACCCCCCATTGAGGAGCTGCCTTGGAAAGCCGGCCGCAAACTGAATAGCAAGCTTCTCCCAGTCTGATTCTCCCTTGGAACCATTTTCAAATGTGTTTATATGTTGAACAGTCTGTAAACATTCAGATTCGAAAGGATATAAATTTATTTTGCATTTTTCTGGCTGGAACCATCTTACTTCTTTCAGAACTGTGTGGTTTTTTTACCATTGCCGCACGCCCTGGGGCAGAGGGTGGGTGAGGGATTTAGGAACGGAACAAATGAGTGTTGGTTTCGTATATGAAGTTCACAACCTATTGGGCGTTTTGCTGGCAAAACTATCCTTGGGTCCGGTACTTCCAATTACCTCATCAGCCTTACCAGGGCAATATGCAAACTTAATCCATTCCAGAAGTCTGTTCCAAAACCAAAGTGATATTTGGAGCTTTGCTTTTTGCTATTTTTTTGTGCTTTTGTTTGTGCGGCTTTTTCCTTTGTTTGTTTTTTCTTACTGTGACTTGTTCTTCATTTCATGGGACGGACTTGTGACCGTGGTTGTGACTTCATTTTTCTGACTTGTTTTTGTGACTGTGTGGAACCCAGTTCAGCTACTAATTGATTGATTGTGTGACTGCGGTAATGGATAAAAGTCCCCCATCCAAACAATGACCATCGTCAGTCTATGTCAGAAAAATAATTTTAATTTTTATCATCTACAAAGCCGCCTTATTTATTTTATAGTACAGTACATTGATTCTTGCTTTCGTTTTATGGATCAATGGTCTTGTTAGATAGTAAAATCCATGTTAAATTGCTGTCTTATGACTTGTTTTTAAAAGTCTGGAACGGATTAATCCATTTTGCATTCCTTTCTATGGGAAAGCGCTCCTTGGTTTTGGAACAGACTTCTGGAACAGATTAAGTTTGAGAACCATGGTACCACTGTAAAGTTATTTTGAACATTTTTCCCCAATTCATTATATGTCATTTCCCGGAATTCCTTTATCATTTTGCAATTCCACCACGTACGACGAAGGTTTCCCTCATACGAAACATCTCAGTTGAGCCCAGAAGCTGCCCATGCGCAGAAAGAAACTTCCCACCGGTCTTTTTTCTGGGAACGAAGGACTCCTGCGGGAAAGAGGCAGCCCTGCTCTTCTGACGTGCGCTTTTGTCCGTCCTCGCAGGGAGGCCGTGCTTCAGATGATGCAGGCGGGACAGAGGGTCGTCGACAACCCCATCTACCTGAGCGACATGGGGGCCGCGCTGACGGGGGCCGAGTCCCACGAGCTGCAGGACATCCTGGAAGAGACAAACGTAAGTGGGGAGGGACAAGGTCCCATCGCCGCTGTGAAAGTCCGTGTTCTCTGCAGCGGTGGGCTGTTGGGTGAGTGATTTTCCCACCCCCCAAAAAGCTGAACAACTCTTGCCACTCCTCCCAACAGAACCTTAACAGTTCTGGTCAGTCCTCCCCTCAAAAAGCCCCTAGGCAATGACAATGGGTGGATCGCTGCCAGTTTTATTATCCTGGGAGTCAATCGCAGTCTCTATAGAGAGCTAGACGTTCCTGCTCTAGATGAATCTGCCGGGTACTGAGGGCCTCTGCTGAGCACCTTTCCTTGGTAATTTCCAAGGCAACACGATGACCAAGTACAACAATGCAGTATCAATGTAAAGTCTTTATATAATCTATACAGAGCATTGAACAATATGAAAAACCAAATAAGCAGAATCTCAGAAATCTCTGAAAGTAAGTCTTATCAGTCTCTGAAAGTCTTTGTAGACTGTGGAAGTCTCTGAAAGAAGGAATGGGTCAGATTCTTATCTGGTGAAAACAAGCCGTAAAGCTTTGTTTTATGACGTCCAGCGCGGCCGAAGTGGTCTGCAAAGAGACGTAGTGAGCAGTGATTCCGGATATACCCACAGCAGACGGAACAGACGTGCTTCATAAACTGCAAATGAATTATTGAAACAATGACCTGCATGTGCTATAATGACAATTCAGTATGAAATATGAAATAAAACCAAAAGGGGTGCCTCAAAACTGGCATTACGAATGCGTGAACGGAGGCAATTTGGAGGCGCCTCTTGTGGAAACATTTTGTTTCTCATAACCATTCTGACACGGATTTATTATTCACGGTATTGTGGGTGAATCAGAAAGCCATAAGTATTAGACAAGATTATGAAAGATGCTTACGACAGCAAGAATCTCGGTTTATCTTTATGTTCAAAACCATTCATCCGGGAGGACTGAATTCTGAATTGGATCTCAATTGTTTTATTTGATTCTTTCCATTCTGGCTGTTAAACTGTGCTGTGTCTTTAAGCTCAATCTCCTGCTGATGAGCCCCACCTGGGGTCGGCTTTTTAGGTTTCTAGCAACAGGCAGTCAGTAGCAGAGGCTGCAGAACTTTATGACCGCTGCTCCGTAGATGTTGTTGTTTTATAATTCTATTCACCATATAGATGGGGTATGTACTTTTGGTTTTATTTATATTTATATTATAGATTATACAAAGAATTTATATTGATATTGCATTGTTGTACTTGGATATCGTGTTGCCTTGGAAATTACTGATAATTGTTTGCAACACAGGGGTTTAGTTGTTTGTTTGGTTACTTATTGTCGCACCTTTCCTCGGTGGCAGCCGCATTGGGGGATTTTTTTTTGGGGGGGGGGTTGCTAAAAACTGCTTTGGTACTCCCCCCCCCCCCTAATATTTTTCCAGGCGGGAAATATTTCAAGGCAGATCTTTGGAAACTTAGGTGCAGGCGATGCTGGAGACTTGGGCTGCTGTTTTAATTCCTGGCTCCAGATGTGCAGCACTATCGTTTTGCAAAGATACCGTATTTTTCGCTCCATAGGACGCACCAAGTTTTTTGGGGGGGAAATAAAGAAAAAAAAATTATTTCCCCCCCAGGCGCTTGTGGGCCCAGCAGCGGGGAGAAGCGCTCTTCTCCCCGCCGCCTGCCTTCAGACCAGGTCCGGGGACAGCGGGAAGACGCGCTGTGCCTCCCCGCTGTCCCCAGAGCTTACGGGGCTGGCAGCGGGGAGAAGCACGCGTCTCCCCGCCGTCAGCCTCCAAACCACATCGGGAGACAGCGGGATGGCGGCGTTCCGCCTTCCCGCTGTCCCCCGACCTTGTGGGGCTGGCGCTGGGGCTCTCCTGAAGTCTGGAGAGCGAGAGGGGTCGGTGCGCACCAACCCCTCTCACTCTCCAGGCTTCAGCGAAAGTCTGCATTCGCTCCATAGGACGCACACACATTTCCCCTTCATTTTTGGAGGGGGAAAAGTGCGTCCTATGGAGCGAAAAATACGGTAATTAATTTCATATAAAGCAGAGAACTGCTATAATGAGGATCCAGATGTGCTTGTGATTCATTCAAACTATTGTTTTTTTTAACTAGTAATGATTTCATTTTATAATGATGTGTTTAAAATGTTGAGCGCCTGGGTGAAAGGCGGGCTAGAAAAATACGAATCAGGAATTCTTGGACGTGACTCGCCCTCCCCTGAACCCCAAGGCTCTCTGGCCCCACGAAGAGACACACAGGGGAATTTCTTTCCTTTCCTCCTAGATTCCCAAGCGCCTCTACAAAGCCCTCTCTCTGCTGAAGAAAGAGTATGAACTCAGCAAGCTCCAGCAACGTCTTGGGCGGGAGGTGAGCAGAAGGTCTCCTTGGAGGTATTTTGGGGCAGAACGAGGCAATAATGATAATGATAATTATTATTATTATTATTTCTACCCTGCCTATCTGGCTTGGTTTCCCCAGCCACTCTGGGCGGCTTCCAACAAAAGATCAGTAATTAAAGACGTCACTAAATGGAGCTGTCTTCAGATGCCTTCTAAAAGTCAGATAGTTGCTTATTTCCTTGGCATCCTGTGGGAGGGTGTTCCACAAGGCAGGTGCCACCACCGAGAAGGCCCTCTGCCTGGTTCCCTGTAACCTCGCTTCTCGCAGGGAGGGAATCGCCAGAAGGCCCTCGGGAGAGGGACCCCGGTGTCCGGGGTGGAGACGCTCCTTCATGTCTAAGGGGCCGTTTAGGGCTTTCAAAGTCAGCACCAACCCTTTGAATTGTGCTTGGAAACATACTGCAGATCTCTCAGGACTGGTGTTATGTAGTCTCCACTCCCAGTCCCCAGTCTAGCTGCCGCATTCTGGATTAATTGCAGTTTCTGGGTCACCTTCCAAGGTAGCCCCACATAGAGCACATTGCAGTAGTCCAAGCGGGAGAGAACCAGAGCATGCACCACTCTGGCCAGACAGTCCGCGGGCAGGGAGGGTCTCATCCTGCGTACCAGATGGAGCCGCCCTGGACACAGAACTGACCTGCGCCTCCATGGACAGCTGTGGGTCCAAAATGACTCCCAGGCTGCACACCTGGTCCTTTGGGGGCCCAGCTGCCCCATTCAGGACAGGGCGGCCTTCTCCCACCCACGCCCCTCCGCCGTCTCCCCTGTCTCCCCTCCGCCAGGTGGAGGAGAAGATCAAGCAGACGCACCGCAAGTACCTCTTGCACGAGCAGCTGAAGATCATCAAGAAGGAGCTGGGCTTGGAGAAGGAGGACAAGGACGCCATCGAGGAGAAGTTCCGGGAGCGGCTGAAGGACCTCGTGGTCCCCCCGCACGTCATGGAGGTCATCGACGAGGAGCTGAACAAGCTGGGGCTGCTGGACAACCACTCGTCCGAGTTCAGCGTCACGCGGAACTACCTGGACTGGCTGACCTCCGTCCCCTGGGGGAAGGGCAGCGAGGAGAACCTGGAGCTGGCCAGGGCCCAGGCCGTCCTGGAAGAGGACCACTACGGCATGGAGGACGTCAAGAAGAGGGTTCTGGTAAGGGGACACACTGCGCCTCTGGGGGGGGGGCGACGTGGAAAAGTAGGTCGCGTTTTCCCTAAGCACTGAACCATGGTTAGGTATGAACCATGGCTGGCTGTCTCTCTTCTTTTTTTTAAGAGCAACGGACAGAAGATAGGGGTATTATTATTATTATTATTTATTGAATTTATATACCGCCCTCTAAACCACAGTTAGGTATGAACCAGGGTTTGCTCCCTTTCTTCTTTTTTAAGAGCAACAGACAGAAGGCATGTACAAACTCGCAACTCGTGAACAAATGGGGTATTAGCGTATTATTATTATTATTAGAACTTATATGCCACCCTATACCCAGAGGTCTCAGGGCGGTTCACAGAACAAGCAGAACATAGGCGAACTTCTAATGATATTTGGAATTCGTTTTTAAAAGCACTTGTTTTAGGTTAAATATAGGGCAACTACAATAGCAATCTCGTAATACGTTCTGGGTTTTTTTAATAGTATTATATATGGGTACTATTTACCCCCCTTTTCCACATCTTATTTTACCCTGGTGCAGTTACAATTATATATACACACACATACATACATATTTATATGTTTTTATTTTCATTAAAGCATATTAATCATTGAAAACTAATAAGAAGTATATAACGACGACAACTGGAAATGAACTTGTATTCTGCGCTGTCTTTCTGCCCCGTCTCTGTCCCCCCCCCTCCGCTGCCCAGGAGTTCATTGCGGTCAGCCAGCTGCGAGGCTCCACTCAGGGCAAGATCCTCTGCTTCTTTGGGCCCCCCGGCGTGGGCAAGACCAGCATCGCCCGCTCCATCGCCCGGGCCTTGAACCGCCAGTATTTCCGCTTCAGCGTCGGAGGGATGACGGACGTGGCTGAGATCAAGGGCCACAGGTGGGCGGGGGGGCCGTCGCTTTAGTTGGGGGGTGGACTGGATGATGCCCTGGGGCTCCCTGCTTCCAACTCTGCGGTCCTGTGCTTCTCATCCAGGCGGACGTACGTGGGGGCCATGCCAGGAAAGATCATCCAGTGTCTGAAGAAGACCAAGACGGAGAACCCCCTCATTCTGATCGACGAGGTAACGGGGTCTTGCTCATTGACTGATTGATTTGTCAGGAGGTTTTTAATGAATGGTTTTTTTCATGTAGTTTTGATTGTTTGTTGGAAGCCGCCCAGAGTGTCTGGGGAAACCCAGCCAGATGGGCAGGGTATATATAATAAATTATTATTATTATTACAGTGGTGCCTCGCAAGACGAAATTAATCGGTTCCGCGAGTCTCTTTGTCTAGCGGTTTTTTCGTCTTGCAAAGCAACCCTATTAGCGGTTTAGCGGCTATTAGCGGCTATTAAAGGTTTAAGGGATTAGCGGATTAGCTGCTAAAAGGCTATTAGCGGCTATTAAAGGCTTAAGGGATTAGCGGATTAGCTGCTAAAAGGCTATTAGCGGTTTAGCGGCTTAGAAAAAGGGGGTGGGGAGCGAAAAAAAATCTCAAGACTCGCAAGACATTTTTGTCTTGCGAAGCAAGCCCATAGGGAAATTCGTCCTGCGAAGCGCCTCTGAAAACGGAAAACCCTTTCGTCTAGCGGGTTTTCCGTCTTGCGAGGCATTCGTCTTGCAGGGCACCACTGTATTATTATTTGTATGCCGCCCCCATTGTTCAGCCCGGACACCGGGGTCCATCTCTCCAGGGCCTTCTGGTGGTTCCCTCCCTGCGAGACGTGAGGCTACAGGGAACCAGGCAGAGGGCCTTCTCGGTGGTGGCGCCCGCCCCGTGGAACGCCCTCCTGTCAGATGTCAAGGAAATAAACAACTGTCTGACTTAAGGCAGCCCTGTTTAGGAAAGCTTTTTAATGTCTGATGTTTTATCATGTTTTTAATATTCTGTTGGGAGCTGCCCAGAGTGGCTGGGGAAACCCAGCCAGATGTGTGGGGTATAGATAAGAAATTATCATTATTCTCTCCTCCGGGCTCTTACTAATTGATTGATTGATTGATCTGAGGGCAGCTCACAACATAGCGTAACCCAAGTTACGTAATGGAAACAAGAACAGCAACCCCCCCCCAAAAAAACTATACCCCCCCCTCCCCACCAACGCATTTTAAAGGGTATATCTAGGATGTTAGTCAGCTCTAGGCCTGGTTGAAGAGGAAGAGTTTTGCCTGGTGTAATGAAGGCGCCAGGCGAGCCTCCCTGGGGAGAGCGTTCCACAGACGCGGAGCCGCCACAGAAAAGGCCCCGCTTTTGCGTCAGCGCCCTTGGGGGCCCCGCTCCTCCCTGGCGCTGACGCGGCTCCTGTGCCGCAGGTGGACAAGATTGGCAGGGGCTACCAAGGGGACCCTTCCTCCGCCCTCCTCGAGCTGCTGGACCCCGAGCAGAACGCCAACTTCCTGGACCACTACCTGGACGTCCCAGTCGACCTCTCCAAGGTACCTTCTCTCTCGCTGCTGGCCTCCCTGGACCTTTGGCGGGGGGGGGGGTGTTTGGCTGGGCCCCCCAGCAGAACCAGTGGTTAGCGGGGAGGGAGCCCGGGATTGAGAAACTCCTTGGGGGTTACGGATTCGCCATCAGGAGGCTGGAAAACATCTGTGGTGAGGGGAGTTGGGAGGGACATTTTTCTATATACTGCTTTTCGTCTTTTTAAAACGTTTTACCCAATTTCCAGAAATTCCCAGTTACCCAATTTCCAGAAATTCCACTACATAATTTTTTTTAAAAAATCCTGTAAATTACCAGTTTCCCACCTCTTTCCCTGTGACATTTTTCTTAACCCTCCCCACATTTGTCGCAGCTCATCTTCCCTCTTCTTACGTCAAAATCGTAACACTGCCGTCTCTAAAATTTCCTGTTCCAGTCCTGCTTACAGATGCTCCATGTTGTAGTATTTCTTCAAATAATCTGAATAATTTCTTCAAAAATTGTCATTTGATTTTCTTATTTTGGCTGTCACAGTTGAAGCAACTTAACTATATATTTTTGGGGGGAATTTCTGTCCCTGTAATCCCTAGCAGAAAAGGTGGTTTTTTTGGTGGGCTCAGCACCCTTCCTTTTTACACAACTCCTATCTCTGCCCCTTTTCTTGCACATGAATCGCAAAGCGGCCAGGACTGAGCGCCATTCTCTGTGCCCGCAAGGCCAGAGTGGCTCTGGTCTGGCTTTGTGGGTCTGCCCAGGTGCCCAGGCCCAACCGCGCTCTCCGCCTCGTGTGCCCCCCCCCCAGGTGCTCTTCATTTGCACGGCCAACGTGACGGAGACGATCCCGGAGCCCCTGCGGGACAGGATGGAGATGATCAACATCTCGGGCTACGTGGCGCAGGAGAAGCTGGCCATCGCGGAGGTGAGCCTTGGGCCTGGCAGCCCCCTAGGGCCCCCCCCCCCCGGGCTCAGTCTGCGCCCCTCAAACCCTGAAAGCCCCAGCCAAGCAGCAGGGGTATTCGAACCCTGGTCTCGCAGGGCCTCGTCTTGAATTTGCTTAAAATGAATGAGCCCGGCTCTTCCGGAAAGGCGGTTTTGTCTGCGATGAGTTTAGGGAGAACAAGGAGCGAAATGCCCTTTTTTTAAAGAGCAACAGACAGAAGATAGGTGTTTTTTTATTAAAACGAATGAGCCCGGCTCTGGCGGAAAGGCTGTTTCATATGCGATGGGTTTAGGGAGTGAAATGGGCTTTTTAGCGGGCGCCAGGCTTAAGTCCGCTTCTGGGTTTAGCTTTTTGCGAGACCCACAAAAGAGGGGGGCGGGAGGTGAGCTGCTCCTAAGAATTGGGCTTCTATAGAGAATGGTAGAATTGGAAGGGACTCCCAGAGCCCATTTAGTCCACCCCTACAATGCAAGGATCTCAACTCAGGGGGGTGGGAACGGCCCCAGAGGCTGGGCATTCAGCACAACTCACTCTGGGATGGAGGGAAAATGAGGTTTCAATGCGGACCAGATCCCCCAGGCGCTCTTTATATCATCGGGCGTTCCTTTATGACATCTACCACACTTTTCCGTGTATAAGCCAAGTTATTTTTCTGATAAATCAATGTCAAAAATTTGTATCTGTCTTATACATGGGCAATGCAGAGTGGGGACAGGGGATTCTGTGAGCGGGAGATTGGCAGCGGTAAGTGACCATTGGCTTAGGCAGTGTTGGGCAGTTGGGTGAGCAATTTTCTGCCTCCCCCCCAAAAAAAGCTCCAAAACTGTGGGCAATCACCCCCCAAATTTTCTAAATTTCAAGTCCCACAAAATAGGGGGCATCCTCTACACAGGGGCCTGCTCCTTAGGCTTGTGGAGATCGTGCTTTTGCTAATAAAGAGTTATCTCCAAGTTTGAACTGTGTGATGACTGACCAGCAGGCTCTGTGACACCTCCAGAGATGGATCGTAGGTTAGCGGTAGAGCATATTGTTTGCTTGCAAAAGGTGCTTGGGGACCAGGGCTGGGGAACTCTTTCTAGGTCTGAGGACGTGGGAGCCATGTGATGATTAGCAAATGTCTAGTCGTGCCATTTAGGCACACGAAGCACCAGTTTGGTAGAAAGCTTTAACAAAATCTTCAGGAGGCACACCAAATCTTCAAGAGGAGGAACAGTTCTGTAAAATTTTACACTGTAAAATTAAGAAAAATGATATGATATATTATAATACATACATATACACTGCAAAATAAAGTACAGTGGTACCTCGGGTTAAGTACTTAATTTGTTCTGGAGGTCTGTTCTTAACCTGAAACTGTTCTTAACCTGAAGCACCACTTTAGCTAATGGGACCGGAGCACGATTTCTGTTCTCATCCTGAAACAAAGTTCTTAACCCAAAGTACTATTTCTGGGTAAGCTGAAGCGTATGTAACCTGAGGTACCACTGTATAGGGTTTTGCGTCATTTGTGGGGGGGCCTGACCCCATCTCTCTTTCCCTCCCCCAGAGGTACCTGGTCCCCCAGGCCCGGGTCCTGTGCGGTCTGGATGAGGCCAAGACCAGCATCACGCCGGACGTCCTGACCGTCCTCATTAAGCAGTACTGCCGGGAGAGCGGGGTGAGGAACCTGCAGAAGCAGGTGGAGAAGGTGAGAGGGGACCCCCCCTTTGGTTGGTGGAGAAGGGGGGAGAGCTGAGGCCTTGTGTCACCCCCCACCTCCCAAAACAAGGGCTCCAACCCCCCTCCCATTTGCTCGCTCAGGTGCTGCGGAAATCGGCGTACAAGATTGTCAGCGGGGAGGCGGAGAAGGTGGAGGTGACGCCAGAAAATCTCCAGGATTTTGTCGGGAAGCCCATCTTCACGGTGGACCGGATGTATGACGTGACCCCCCCTGGGGTGGTGATGGGGCTGGCCTGGACCGCCATGGGTGAGACTCCGAAACGCCTCTCTTTGGATAATTTTTTTATTAGTTTTCAATTACAATAATCCAATTCTAGCCTCATTGTATCAATGTCAAAATTAAAATACAATTCCCAATAAAGTGGTACCTTGGTTCTCAAACGCTGAAAACCAGGAAGTCTGTTCCAAAACCAAGGTGCGCTTTCCCATAGAAAGGAATGCAGAACGGATTAATCCGCTCTAGACTTTTGAGAAGCCCTAAGACAGCAATTGAACGTGGATTTTGCTATCTAATGAGACCACTGAGCCATAAAACGAAAGCAAGAATCAATGTACTGTACTATAAAATAAATAAGACAGTATTGTAAATGATAAAATGAAAATTAAAGTTTTTTCTTAGCTGCACTGATGATAGTCATTGTTTGGATGGGGGGCTTTTATCCATTTCCGCAGTCACACAATCAATCCATCAGTAGCTAAACTGGGTTCCACACAGTCACAAAAACAAATTAACTTGGAAGTGCCTCAAAAACAACAACGCAAAATAAAGAGCAAAAACCAAAGTGCCAAACTCATGGGTAGACAAACTAAGGCCTGGGGGCCGGATCTGGCCCAATCGCCTTCTCAATCCGGCCTGCGGAAGGAATCAGCATGTTTTTACATGATTAGAATGTGTCCTTTTATTTAAAACGCATCTCTGGGTGATTTGTGGGGCATAGGAATTCGTTCATACTTTTTTTCCAAAATATAGTCCGGCCCCTCACAAGGTCTGAGGGACAGTGGACTGGCCCCCTGCTGAAAAAGTTTGCTGACCCCTGGCCAGACTTAATCCTTTCCGAAAATCTGTCTGACTTCCAAAGTGTTTGGAGACCGAGGCGCGGCTTCTGATTGGTGCAGGCGCCCCAGAAATAATAGCCGACAGCCGGAAAACGGAACTCTTACTTCCGGATTTTCAGTGTTTGAGAACCAAGGTCCCGCCGTATTCATAAAAGAGGTGGCGTTATATCGGGGGCGCTGGAGGTTTCAAGGTGTGACTGGCCCCTCTGGCTGGGTCCCCAGCTCTTACTTCTGGGTTTTTGGTCCCACTCTATGTCTCGCCCCTTTCCCCCCCCCCAGGCGGCTCCACCTTGTTTGTCGAGACCTCCCTCCGCCGCCCCAAGGACCCAGAGAGCAAGGAGGGCTCCCTGGAGGTCACCGGGCAGCTGGGCGACGTCATGAAGGAGAGCGCCAAGATCGCCTACACCTTCGCCCGGGCCTTCCTGATGGAGAGGGAGCCCAGCAACGACTTCCTGGTGGCGTCTCACCTCCACCTGCACGTCCCGGAGGTAAGAACGAGGCAGGCCGGGGCACTCTGCAGGGTTCCTTCTTCCTCTTCCTCCCACCACAAACAAATAGTCATTAAGCTTTCTAGTCCTCATGGAGCACTTTGTGCTGGTGGCACCGAGGTTGTTGTTTTTTGCCCTCTCAAGCTTTTGTGTCAGGAAACAATAGAGCCGTAATGGGTTTCCTCCAAGCTTAATAATAATTATTTATTACTTATACCCTGCCCATCTGCCTGGGTTTCCCCAGCCAGATTAAAACTACATTAAAACATCAGTCATTAAAAACTTCCCTAAACAGAGAATCTGCCTTCAGATGTCTTCTAAAAGTCGGATAGTTGTTTATTTCCTTTACATCTGATGGGAGGAGGGTGCCACCACCAAGAAGGCCCTCTGCCTGCTTCCCTGTAACCTCACTTCTTGGGGGGGAACCCAGAGATGGACCCTGGTGTCCGGGGTGGAGACGCTCCTTCAGGGATTCAGGGCCGTTTAAGGCTTTCAAAGTCAGCAGCAACACTTTGAATTGTGCTCGGAAACGTCCTGGGAGGCAATGTAGGTCTTTCAAGACCGGTGTTATGTGGTCTCCACTCCCAGTCCCCAGTCTGGCTGCCACATTCTGGATTATTTGTAGTTTCCTGGTCACCTTCAGAGGTAGCCCCACGGAGAGCGCATGGCAGTAGTCCAAGGGGGAGATAACCAGAGCAGGCACCACTCTTAGTTTGAAAGCGGCAAGATTCCCCCATCCTTTCCTGGTCTCTGATCTGCGCAGTCTAAGCCCTGCCTCTCCCTCCCTCTCTGTGCGCAGGGAGCCACCCCGAAGGACGGGCCCAGCGCCGGGTGCACCATCGTGACGGCCTTGCTGTCCCTGGCGATGGGGCAGCCCGCGAGGCAGAACGTGGCCATGACCGGGGAGGTGTCTCTGACCGGCAAGATCCTTCCCGTCGGGGGGATCAAGGAGAAGACCATTGCGGTAAGCAGGGATTGGGGATTGATCCTGCTCATCGACTCTGCCAACTGTTCTCCATTCTGCGTTCCTGTAGCATTTGTCTATTAGGCTACGGTTTCTTATCCCAAAGAATGGTAGTGTCGGGAAGGGACCCCCAGGTTCATCCAGCCCAACCCCCTGCAAGGCAGGAATCCTTTTGCCCAGCACGGGGCTTGAACCTGCAGCCCCGAGATTAAGAGGCTCAAGCTCCATACCAAATGAGCTGTCCTGGGACAGGAGCCAACAAGACCTCTGATGCCCTTTTAAAAGGCGTTTTTTGGGGGGTGGCTGTTGGGTTGTTTTTGTTTTAGGTATTTTGTGGTTTTATAGCTTGATTTTATTCTGTGAACCACCCTGAGACTCCCAGGTAGAGGGCGGTGAAGGGACCCCTGACCATTAGGACCAGTAAATTCAATAACTGATAAGTTGGTTCCTGCCCTGCCCCATTTTGCAGATGAAAACCTGTGTTTTAAGCTGGTTTTTAGCTTGTTGTCATTTTTGATTTCTTTTCAGCATGTTTAAAATACAGTGGTACCTTGGTTTAGGAACTTAATCTGTTCCAGAAGTCCGTTATTAAAAGAAAAGCTTTTTTTAACCAAGGCATGCTTTCCCATAGCAGCGGGGAACTCAATTGGAAGCGGAACATGTTCTGCTTCCAAGGCAAATTTCACAAACCAAAACACCTACTTTTGGGTTTGCGGCGTTCTTAATCCAAGTTGTTCATAAACTAAGCTGTTCTTAAACCAAGGCACCACTGTAGTTAACTTTCCTTGACTTTATTCTTTTGCAAACCGCTCTGAGGTTTTGGGTCATTGCCCTTTCCTCCAACCAAGTGGTGTAAATGTATTTTTGCTCAATTCCCATTAACGGTGCCTTTCTCATCGCCCTCCTAGGCCAAGCGAGCCGGGGTCTCCTGCATGATCCTCCCTCTGGAGAACAAGAAGGACTTCTGCGACCTTGCGGACTTCATCACGGAAGGACTGGAAGTGCATTTCGTTGAGCACTACAAGGAGATCTTTGACATTGTTTTCCCACAGCGCGATTCCCAGGGAGGAGCTTGAGCGCCTGGGCTCTCGCTGCCTTTGTTCCTCCTCACGCCGCCGTGTCTGAGCTCCGGCCCCGGGTGAAAGAGATGGACTCAGCAGAGAGCGGGCCACCCTCCAATTATGCCTCCGTTGCCACGAGATGTGCTGCACACCAAACGATGTGAATTATGAAGCAATTAAAAAGCCTTTGAGTGAAATTTCCAGCGCAAAGAAGTCCTGTGGAATGTGTTGAAACAGCAAAGGGCGGCGCAAGTAACTGCGGCAGACGGAAGTGGGGAAAAGTTGCTGCGGGTGTTTGTGTGGTCCCTGCCAGCTAAGAAATTGCACATCGCACGAAGACGGCCGCGAGAGAGACGTTTGCAGGGTAAGGCTATGCGGGGGAACCTCGGTTGTCAAACGTAGTCTGTTCTGGAAAACCGTCCGGGAACCAAAAATTGGCATCAACTGAGGCGCAATTGCCAGTCAGCAAAATCCATTTGGAAAAATGGAAGTCCGACTTCCAAAAAATGGTTTGAAAGCAGAACCAAATTGTTCAGCTTCCCAAGCGTTTGACAACAGAGGTTCCAGCTTACGGTATTTTTCGCTCTGTAAGACACACTTTTTCCAACATAAGGTGCTGTGCAGCCTGAATTCAGCAGAGCGCAAGCTGCACAGCACCTTATGTTCTACTGGCTTCCCAGCGAAGCAGGATGAGGGGGCGGAAGGGAGCCTTTACGAACCCCTTCTGTCCCTCATCCCGCTTTGCTGGGAAGCCAGCTTTTCAGGCGGGGGGAGAAGGGATGGAGGGCAGCCCCTCAGTCTTTTCTCCCACCTCCTGGAAAAAAGCTAGCAAGAGCCACACAGTGGTTCTTGTTGGTGCGTCTTCTAGAGCGAAAAATATGGTAACACCCCTCCTCCATCCCCACAGATGACGCATCCAGACTTATTTATTTGAAATAAGTTTATTGGGTGCTTTCTTTTGGGGGGAACAGGGAGCCGCTAGTCCTTCTTGGCGGCTGCTTTCCTCATGGCCGCCAGGACGTTGCTCAGCTCCTCCCTCTTCCTCTTGGCGCGGATGTGAGTGCCCACCTGCCGGAAGCAAAAAAGAAGCCATCAGACCCCAAGGAGGGGGGGGTCCTAGTCAGAAAAGAGTACAAAGTTCGGGAGGCCCTGCTCTACACATTGTGTGCACTTACAGGGGCCACATGTACAGCCCCGCCCCCCGGAGGGAGGACTTGGGTGTGAGGTGCCTACCTTGATACCAGCTTGGAAGTGCCTACTCCTCCCGCTTTGCTGAAGGGGCGCTGCGCAGCTCTCCCTCTCTGCTGAAGCCAGGAGAGTCCTGGTTTCAGCAAAAGGAACCCGCTGCGCTGCAAAGGCTTCAGGCGGCTATCCCTGGAGAGCGAGAGGCGTCAGTGCGCACCAACCCCTCTTACTCTGCAGGGATAGCAACGTGAACCCTCCAGAGTGTAGAGGGAGCGCTCCCTCTGCACGTTGGAGGCTTCGCGTTGCTTTCGCTGAAGCCAAGGAGCCTGCATTTGCTCCATAGGACGCACAAACATTTCCCCTTCCTTTTTTGAGGGGGGAAAGTGCGTCCTATAGAGCAAAAAATACAAGTATAAGCCGACTTTCTCAGCACATTTTTATGCTGAAAAAGCCACCCTCTGCTTATACTCGAGTGAGGCGGCAGGACAAGCAGCCCGAAAGGAGCCCTGTCCCACCTCTTGCAAGGGCAGGCAAGGAGGAGGAACTGCTCCTTTTGGGCTGCTTGTTCTTCCACCACCACCAGGTTTGTGGTGTGGTGAACTGGCTTATACTCGAGAGAAGTTTTCCCAGTTTTTTGTTCTAAAACTAGGTGGGTCAAGCTTCGACTCGAGTATAACCCTGCAGCTCCCCCCTCCTGGCTCGTGCCCAGTTTCAGAGCACTCACCCTTTTCTTGATGAACTTCAGAGCTCGCTTGTCTTTGGAGACCTTGAGAAGCTCCATCGCGCGCCTCTCGTAGGGGGCGAAGCCGCACACTTCCCGGATCATGTCGCGGACGAATTTGGTGTGTTTGGTCAGCCGCTGGAAGAGAAGAAATACAAGAATTAAAGCAAGACAGTGGGGAAAAATAATTGTTTCTGGTGTTTTTTTTGCCCTGTTGAGTTTAACTCAAGCTGGCAGAGCACAACTCTTCATCACACACACACACATATACTTAAACCTCCTACAAAAGCCAGAGATAGCCCCATGAAGCCTTGACCTCAGGGCAGCAGGATGAAGGCTCCCTGTGCCCTGAAGAGGCTTCACACAGCTAAGCCAGAAGCCAGAGCAGCAAGAGGGAGCGCTGCAAAGTGACCCCTCTCGCTGTTCTGGCTTCTGGGATAGCCACGCAGCCTGCATTCACTCCCTAAGACGCACACACATTTCCCCTTATACACACACCGTATTTTTCACTCCATAAGACGCACCTAGTTTTTAGAGGAGGAAACAAGGGGGGGGGATTCTGCACAGAGCCTGTAAGCGGCTCTTGCTTTAAACCCTGTGCTAGCTGCACAGAGCCTCTCGTTCTGCTGGCTTCCCAGCAAAGCAGGATGAGGGAGGAAAGGGAGTGCTGAGCAGAGCCTGGCAGTAGCTCTTGCTGGCTTTTCCGGGAGGTGGGAGAAAGGATTGACGGGCTGCCCTTCTCCCTCCTCGGGGAAAGCCAGCAAGAACTGTATTTTTTGCTCCATAAGACGCACTTTTTCCCTCCTAAAAAGGAAGGGGAAATGTGTGTGCGTCTTATGGAGCAAAAATACGGTACATACATATATGCGTGCGCACACACACAGTGGAACCTCAGTTTTCAAACATAATCCATTCCAGAAGACTGTTCTGAAAGCGGAAGCCTCAACACAATAGGGAAACTCAAAGTGGAAGCCACAAGGCACATTTAGCTTCCAAAACATACAACAATGGAGACGCTCGACAACCAAGGTTCCACTCTACTCTCATGTTTTACAATTCAAAATACTCCTTTTAACATACTTCCTTTCCTCTCCATGGTTCATTTTATGTATCATAAACCCCTGCATATTTCACAAAAACTAAACATTCAGTATTCGATCATTGCATCCATCAAAGCTTATTTACACTGCTGAATTTATCAACGCTGCCAACGTTTTCGGTATTTTTTGTTCTATAGGACGCACTTTTTCCCCTCCAAACATTAAGGGGATAGCTGGCTGATGCGTTGCTTTTGCCGAAGCCTGGAGAGCGAGAGGGGTCAGTGCACACCAATCCCTCTCGCTTTCCAGGCTTCGCTTCACTGGAGAGGCGCTGCACCGTTTTCCCTCTCTGCGCAGCGCCCCTTCAGGGGAAATGGAAGGGGCTCCGTTTCTCCTGCCGCTTCGCTGAAGGGGCGCTGAGCAGACAGGGGGAGAATTTTTTTCCCCCTGTTCTCCCCCTCTAAAAGAAGGTGCGTCCTATAGAGCGAAAAATACAATATTTTTAGCATTTATCCTGAGAGCAATGGGAAGCGCTGCAGCCACTGTGGACAGAGGGCCGGGTGGGCAACTTGGTTTAAGGCTCCTATTCAACTGGGCCTTTGTTCAGAGTCATGAAGACTAGAACACCGGTTTGTTTTAAGTCTCTGGAGGCACACACATTAAATTTTCTGTTTAGCAATTTGAAATACTCATTTTAACGTCCTTCAAAGACTTCCCTCCTGCTCTTTCCATGGTTCGTTTTGCACATCATAAATCCCTGCCCATTTTACATAAACTCAACCATTCGGTATTCCATGATTGCATCCACCAAGCTTACCTACACTGTTGAATTTATCTTAATGCTGCAAGCGTTTTCAAGTATACACAGTTTCCCCTATAAATTCATTAAATGTCTTCCAATCTCCTCTAAACCTACCGTATTTTTTGCTCTATAAGACGCACCAGACCACAAGGCGCACTTAGTTTTTGGAGGAGGAAAACAAGAAAAAAAATATTCTGAATCTCAGAAGCCAGAACAGCAAGAGGGATCGCTACACAGTGAAAGCAGCAATCCCTCTTGCTGTTCTGGCTTCTGGGATAGCTGCGCAGCCTGCATTCGCTCCATAAGACGCACACACATTTCCCCTTACTTTTTAGGAGAGAAAAAGTGAGTCTTATAGAGCAAAAAATACGGTAAGTTCTTATTGTTCTCTCAGTCTGCAAGCTGTGAATATTCTGTCAGCTTAAGTGGCATTGTTTCTCAAAGTTGGGGGTCCCCAGCCGTTGCCAGACTACAACTCCCATCGTTCCGATCTAGCAGGACCGGTGGGCAGGAGATGATGGGGGTTAAATAAATAATATAAATAAATAAATTTTATTTGTATCCTGCTCTCCCCAGCCAAAGCCAGGCTCAGAGCGGCTAACATCATATAAATAAGACAATATGCAGAATACAATATACAAATAAAATAACATTCAACATTCATTAAAACAATATAGAATAATAAATATCAGCATTTAAAAATGTAGTCTATAACAGCTGGGGACCCCAAGTCTGAGGAAACACTTGCCTGGCAGTTGCAGATCCTCTACAGCAGGCACCCCCAAAATTGCCCCTCTGGACGTTTTGGGGCTACAACTCCCATCATCCCTAGCTAACAGGACCAGTCAGTGGTCAGGGATGATGGGAACTGGAGTCCCAGAACATCCGGAGGGCTGAGCTTGGGGGTGTCTGCTTTACAGGATCCCAGACGAGTTGGAGAGAGTGAGAGCCCAGCAACCCACCCCCCTTTTCCCCTGACCCCAAACTCACCCCACGGCGTCGGCACTGGCGTGGCTTCACCACGTTCTTGGTCACCTTGTGGCCCTTGTTCAGGCCCACGGCCATCGGGTAGCGGATTGCCATGGCTAGAGAGAGAAAGAAAGGTTGTTATTACCACATCTACACTCACCGCACAACAACCCTGTGAAGCAGGAGAGGCCAAGGCCACCCTTTGGGGCTGAGCAAGGATTTGAAGGTGGCTCTGATTGCATTCTCCAAATGAGGGCAGCCACAGTTACGGACAGTTAACCTGTGGAACTCCTTGCCACAGGAGCCAGTGACGGCTGTAGCCTTGGGTGGCTTCCAAAGAGGATTATTGAAATTAATTGCCCTATACCCGGGGGGTCTTCGGGCAGAATAAAATCAAGATCTAAAACCGCAAAATACATAATAAAAACACATTAGACACATTCAGAGAGGAAGAGGCGGTGAGCAATGATGGCTCCGAGCTGTGCGGCTGAATAATACCAGAAGCCACGGCGAGGGAGCGTTTCTCAAACAAGGATTCTTGTCCGACTACAACTTCCATCTCATCTTTAGCCAGCAGGACCAGTGGTCAGCGACCGACCGACCAACTCCAAATCTTTTATTATGGCCACAGCGAAGCATGAAAGCGCACAGAACATGACTATCAAGCCTTCAGTGGCACTTGTGTCAATCCTAGCAGCACAAGACCTGGCCACTGAACATGTCAGAGTTCAGGGATGATAGGATTTGTAGTCCAACAGTCGCTGGGGACCCCCGTTTGAGAAGCATGACTTTGGGGCAACTGGGTGACCCTTTGGACTATATTTTATCTGTGCCTTTCCCCTCTCGTCCCCTTTTAAATCCATCTAGGCCTGCGACACCCCCATGCATTGTGGCAAGGAGTTCCATAGGGCATAGTCATTTCTTCCTCTTTATCCCCCTCCCCCATTATTTGATTTTCCACATTAAAATTTACAATCACACCACAACATACTATATAAAAAGAAGATTCCCAAGAATCTCCTGGACTTCTCCCTTTTGGGGATCTTATTGTTAACTCTTTCCTTCTGCATCTTTTACAACAATCCAAATTTTTATATCTCCCTTACAGTGGCGGGGGGGGGGAGTATTTGATCCCCTGCTAAATTTGCCCGTTTGCCCCCTGACAAAGGAATGACCAGTCCATAATTTTAATGGTAGGTTTCCTGTAGCTGGGAGAGACAGAATAACATCAGGAAAAACCCCAGAAACCCAGAAGACAAAAGTCACAGATGGATGTGCATTATAATGCGTGAAATAAGTATTTGATCCCCTATCAACCAGTATCTTCACTGTATGTAACGAGCTGAGATTAGAAGCACCTGCCGTAAGGGAGAGGCCTTGCCCGTCATCCCAGCTCGTTACAGTACCAAAAGACACCTGTCAACAGAAGCAGGCAATCATACCAGGGCATTGAAAATGGGTCAAAAATGACCCAAAACACACGGCCAAGGCATCAAAGGAGTGGCTCAAGAAGAAGCACATTAAGGTCCTGGAGTGGCCTAGCCAGTCTCTGGACCTTAATCCCTTCAAAAATCTGTGGAGGGAGGTGAAGGTTTTGAGTAGCTACACATCAGCCTCGAAATCTTACTGACTTGGAGAGGATCTGCAAAGAGGAGTGGGACAAAATGCCCCCTGGGATGTGTGCAAACCTGGGGGCCGCCTACAAGAAACGCCTGAAATTGCTAACAAGGGTTTTGCCACCAAGTACTAAGTCATCTTTTGCAAAGGGATCAAATACACCAGAAAAGATAACAACAATTACAATAGTAACTATAATAAAAATAATAAAATATTGTTTGTTTGCACCACCACCCCCGTTATAAGAATTCTAAGGTCTCAAATGTAGAATAAAACGTTCATAAATGTACCAGGCAAACACATAAGTATATCAACCACGTGTCCAGGAGAGCAATCCGGAAGCTATTTGGACTCTCCCAAATTGGCCCCAAATCTTTCTCTGCAAGGAGGAAGGAAATGGGAACAATAATAATTGTCTTTCCATTTGGACTGTAGGGGCTCACACTTCCCTTTCAAAATACAGCCTGGCAAGTATCTGTTCAGCTGAGGAAACTACCAAGATGCGCAAGAGATTCAGGAACTAAGTATTGGCCATCTCCAAGGAATGGCCAGGCTACCCAGAAAATTCAACTGAGTAAGGCATAATTACCGTATTTTTCGCTCTATAGGACGCACTTTTTCCCCTCCAAAAACGAAGGGGAAATGTGTGTGCGTCCTATGGAGCGAATGCAGGCTTTCGCTGAAGCCTGGAGAGCGAGAGGGGTCGGTGCGCACTGACCCCTCTCCCTCTCCAGGCTTCAGGAAGCTATCCGCAAGCCCTGGGAGCCCGCGGGAGTTCCCCCGGGCTCCCCCGGCTTGCACAGAGCTGCCTGCACCTCGAAGCCCGGGCGTGCTGAGCAGTCGCGCCGGGGCTTCGGGTGGCTGTGCGCAAGCCGCGGGAGGGCTCCCCCGGCTTGCGCAGAGCTGTCTCTTATCCCGAAGCCCCGGCGCACTGAGCAGTCGCGCCAGGGCTTCGGGTAGCTGTGCGCAAGCTGCAGGAGGGCTCCCCCGGCTTGCGCAGAGCTGTCTCTTATCCCGAAGCCCCGGCGCGCTGAACAGTCGCGCCGGGGCTTTGGGTGGCTGTGCGCAAGCCGGGGGAGGGCTCCCCCGGCTTGCGCAGAGCTGTCTCTTATCCGCGGCTTGCGGAGAGTTGCCTGTTCTGTGGGCTGGGGTCGGGGGAAGCTCGAGCTTCCCCCGCCCCAGCCCCGCGCCTGGGGGGGAAATCTCCAGCTTCGCTGGAGGGCGCTGTGCCTTCTCCCTCTCTGCGCAGCGCCTTTCCTGTGAAGGAGAAGTGCTGCTCAGAGAGAGAGAGAGAAGGCGCAGCGCCCCTTGAGCGACGCGCCTGTCGTGCGAAGCCGGAGGAGGAACAGAAGGGACTCCTTCTTTCCTTCTCCAGCTTCGCTGGAGGGCGCTGTGCCTTCTCCCTCTCTGCGCAGCACCTTTCCTGTGACGGAGAAGCACTGCGCAGAGAGAGAGAAGGCGCAGTGCCCCTTCAGCGACGCGTCTGTCCTGGCTTCTGCTTTAGCCCTGCGCAGCCTCTTTGGGCAGGGGGAGCCTTCATCCCGCTGCCCTGAAGAGGCTTGGCACGGTTACCCCAGAAGCCAGAACCGTCACACGGTATCCCAGAAGCCAGATCCCTCTTGCTCTTCTGGCTTCTGGGGTTCAGAATATTTTTTTCTTGTTTTCCGCCTCCCAAAACTAGGTGCGCCCTATGGTGCGAAAAATACGGTACCATTATTTAAAAAGTCTGGGGTTACAGGCAAGAGCTTGCAGCAGGTGCTTCTAATCTCAGCTCGTTACACACAGAGAAGAGACCAGATCAAATATTTATTTCACTCATTATAATGCACATCCATATCTGACTTTTGTCTTCTGGGTTTCTGCGAGGGACAGAATAATAACAGGAATTCTAATGAGTGAAATAAGTATTTGATCCCCTCTCAACCAGCCAGGTGTCAGGCTACCTGGTATCTTCCCTGCAGGTAACGAGCCGAGATCAGAAGCACCTTCTGTAAGGGAGAGATCTTACCTGTCATCCCAGCTCCTTATAGTACCAAACGACACCTGTCAACAGAAGCAAGCAATCCAGCAGATCCCAAAATAGTCACCACAACCAAGAGCTGTCCAAGGATGTCAGGGACAAAACTGTAGACCCGCCCAAGGCTGGACTGGGCTACAAGGCTACAGCTACAATAAACCTACCATTAAAATTATGGACTGGTCATTTCTTCGTCAGGGGGGCAAACGGGCAAATTTAGCAGGGGATCAAAGACTGTAACTGCTTATTTCCTTTAATAAAGGTCAAGTTTCCTAGCATCTTTGCTTCTCAATAATATTTTATTATTTATTGAATTTATATACCGCCCTATAAATGGGGGGGGGGGTCCCCTCAGGCCGGTTCGCATGATGAAATCAAGATACTATAAAACCACAAAACACATAAATAAAAACAACCAAAAAAAAAACCATTTTAAAAGGCCTCTTGTTATTTTCTCCTACGAAAAGGGAACCCGCTTAAGGGCTCTATATGGGGCTCTCTAGTATTTCACTCATTAGAATGAAAAGTCAATCTCTGACTTTTGTCTTCTGGGGTTTTTCCTGTTGTTATTCCATCTCTCCCACCTACAATAAACCTACCATTAAAATTATGGACTGGTCAATTTTTCGTCAGGGGGCAAACGGGCAACTTTAGCAGGGGATCAAATACTCCCCCCCCCCCACTGTATATCCACAGCTCATCATCACGCTACAAGCTGCAACAGTTTGCAATGGGATGGGATATATACAGAGTCTACATAAAAGAACATTGCCCAAAGATCAATCCATTGGTTGAGCTTTGATGTGCAATGAGGCTATTTCTATAAAATAAAACTGGCAGTAAGTCAAATAACATGGAGAAGCTAAAGTCTAAGCGGGTATTTAAGGAATTTGATTCGGGAGCAAAAGGAGAAGATCGGAAGCCTTGTAAAAATCTCAATCACAAATGTATACACCAAGCAAGGAATAATAATAAATATTATTATTATTATTTATTATTTCTACCCCGCCCACCTGGCTGGGCTTCCCCCGCCACTCTGGGCAGTTTCCCCAAAAAATATTAAAATACTGTACACATCAAACCTTAAAAGCTTCCCTAAACAGGGCTGCCTTCAGGTGTCTTCTAAAAGCATGAATAATTGCTTATTTCTTTATTTCTCACTTTGCCTACTGTACTTTTCTGCTATAAGGTTTTCAACCAATAAAGCATATATTTTTTTTTAAAAAAAAATGAGCTGTTCACGGTGGTTTTTTAAGATAAACTTACAAATTGCCCCAGTTCCTTATTAATAAGTTTTGGCCCTGCAGATTTCTGATTTTTCGGGTCCCTTTCGGCGTCATCCGCCCCCCATTTCCCATCATGCTCCGGGGCCCCGCTCGGCCTCCCTGGCCTAGTGGGGTCTCCATGGCGCCCAGCCTGGCCCTGGAAGGGGCGCCCCATGGGGAGCCGCCTCCCTCCGTCCCGCCTCGGCCGGGGCCCCCTCGCCTCCCCCGGGCCCCCCTCCGCCTCGCCCGCCGCCCCGCCACGGAGGATGGCCGCGGATTCCGCCTCGCCGCCCCGCCGGAGCTCACCTGCTCACCTGGCCTAGTGGGGTCTCCATGGCGCCCAGCCTGGCCCTGGAAGGGGCGCCCCATGGGGAGCCGCCTCCCTCCGCCCCGCCTCGGCCGGGGCCCCCTCGCCTCCCCCGGGCCCCCCTCCGCCTCGCCCGCCGCCCCGCCACGGAGGATGGCCGCGGATTCCGCCTCGCCGCCCCGCCGGAGCTCACCTGCTCACCTGGCCTAGTGGGGTCTCCATGGCGCCCAGCCTGGCCCTGGAAGGGGCGCCCCATGGGGAGCCGCCTCCCTCCGCCCCGCCTCGGCCGGGGCCCCCTCGCCTCCCCCGGGCCCCCCTCCGCCTCGCCCGCCGCCCCGCCACGGAGGATGGCCGCGGATTCCGCCTCGCCGCCCCGCCGGAGCTCACCTGCTGCCGCTGCTGCTGCTCCCTCCACGTCCCGCCGGGAAAAGGAACGCCGGAAGTGGAGGCGGCGGCTATGTGCGCTTGCGCGACCCAGCCCCGCCCGCCGGAAAGGGAGGAAACCATGGAGACGCCGCTTCCCAGAGAGGCCGTGTCCTGACCCGGAAGTTTTCATTCCCGGCTCTGACACAGCGATGGCGGCGGCGGCGGTGATGCCGGTTCCCCGCGCGGAGCTGAAGCTGGTGCGGCTGCTGAGCCGCTGCGAGGCGCTGGCGGCGGACCGGCGCGGGCCGGACGAGGGGCGCCTGGAGAAGGTCCGTGCGCGGCGGCGGCGGCGGGGACCCGCAATGCAGGGCGGGGTTGCTCTGGGGAGACGGGGAGCCGCCCCCTTTGGACAGGCGCCTGGCAGGCCGGCATCCGGCAGGGGCAGCTTTCCCTGCAAACAGCAGCACCTGGAGGCCGCCTGCCTGGGTCGCAGGTCTCCAGGATCAGATTGGGGTTTTTTAAAAATAATAATAATACGCAATTTCATATGCTCTCAGGATTTGAAGAATTAAAAAGAACAATTGTAAATAACAATTATAACAAAAATAACAATTGATCCCTTAGACCTATCCAATTACCGCCCAGTTTCAAATCTTCCATACCTGGGTAAGGTAATTGAGAGAGCGGTTGCTGAACAGCTTGGTAGGTTTCTGGAGGAAACATCGGCATTAGATCCATTTCAGTCCGGTTTTCGTCCTGGTTTTGGGACGGAGACGGCTCTGGTTGCCCTAACAGATGATCTCCGTAGACAACTAGATCGAGGCGGGTCAGGACTGCTGATCCTTTTAGATTTGTCAGCAGCCTTTGACATGGTCGATCATGATCTTCTGGACCACCGCCTCGCAGATGTGGGGATACAGGGCATAGCCCGTAACTGGTTGTGCTCTTTTATCTCTGGTCGGGGACAGAGGGTGGCACTAGGGAGGGAAATGTCGTCGCGCCACTCCTTGGTGTGTGGAGTACCGCAGGGTGCAATTCTCTCCCCGATGCTTTTTAACATCTTTATGCGCCCCCTTGCCCAGATTATCCGGAGCTTTGGGCTGGGCTGTCACCAATATGCTGATGACACTCAGCTGATGGATGGCCACACCGACTCGGCCCTGAACACACTGACCAGATGTTTGGAAGCTGTGGCTGGATGGTTTCGTGGGAGCCGATTGAAACTAAATCCTTCGAAGACAGAGGTCCTATGGCTAGGTCGGGATGGCATGGGGATGAGGGACCAACTCCCTTCTCTTGCGGGGGCCCAATTAGTGCCATTGCCTTCCGTTAAGAGTTTGGGTGTAATCCTTGACGCCTCCCTTTCCATGGAGGCGCAAGTTACAGCAACAGCCAAGGCGACATTTTTCCACCTTCGCCGCATCAAGCAGTTGGTCCCTTACCTTTCCCGTCCCGACCTGGCCACAGTGATCCATGCGACGGTCATCTCCAGGCTTGACTACTGTAATTCGCTCTACGCAGGGCTGCCCTTGAAGCTGTCCCAGAAACTCCAGCGGGTGCAGAATGCTGCAGCGAGGCTCCTCACAGGGTCTCTGCCATGGGAGCATATTCACCCAGTGCTTTTCAAGCTGCACTGGCTCCCGGTGGAGTACAGGGTCAGATTTAAGGTGCTGCTTTTGACCTTTAAAGCCCTTCACGGCCTAGGACCCTCGTACCTACGGGACCGCCTCTCCTGGTATGCCCCACGGAGAGCCTCAAGGTCCATAAATAACAACACCCTAGTGGTCCCAGGCCCTAAGGAAGTTAGATTGGCTTCAACCAGAGCCAGGGCCTTTTCAGCTCTGGCTCCGGCCTGGTGGAACGCTCTGCCTCATGAGACCAGGGCCCTGCAGGATCTGATTTCTTTCCGCAGGGCCTGTAAGACAGAGTTGTTCCGCCTGGCCTTTGGCTTGGAGCCAATTTGATTCCCTCCCTCCCTCTCTTTCTTTTTTCTTTTCCTTCTCCTCCTGCGATGAGGCTACATTTTAATATTTTAATGTTACATTATTTTCATGTTGTATTTTACTTTTGTTTTTAAGTTGTAATCATTCATCTTGTTTTTATTATTGCTTGTAAGCCGCTCTGAGCCCGGCCTTGGCTGGGGAGGGCGGGGTATAAATAAAAATTATTATTATTATTATTATTATTATTATTAAATACTTTCACTTGTTTAAAGAATTTAAAAATCTTTCCTAGATTATAAGCAACTTCAAATCCAATAAATCTGAAGATCACTTAAATGGCTCAACGTAAATTTACAAGTAGATGCGCATTATTTACAAACAGTCTTTGCAATTATTATCAGCAGTTGTGCTTTGTTGTTTACTAATTTTTATGCTGCCCGTTGCTTCAAAAAGTTCATGGAGCAGCATAGCAATGGGTATTTATTTTTTTAAAAGTACAAATTAGAACGTAAAGGCACAAGATCAAAGGCATGTCTGCATTAGATCACACATTCCAGCTACCAGTCTCGGCCTTACGTCCGTGTAACAGATGCAAGGAATCTGAAAGCGCAAAGAAAATCTCTGAGGTCATATCATATTGTAGCAAAAATGGAGAGGTTGTTTTAAACACACACACAACTTCTTCTTCGATCCCTTGTAGCCGAGTAAGATTGTCTTCCATAAACACGGTTTTAACCGTGAGTCCGTGACTGTGGAGGCCAATTCTGGATCCCCACGTCCTTCCACAGTGGGGGCATTGGTTTCCAGGCAGGAGTTAATCCCGGTGAGGGTTTGCCAAGCGTGCCTTCCTCTTAGCACGTATCTCCCTTGAGTCCTGAGTTCGAGTGTCTTCAAAGCCCAGGACACCTTTGGTCAAGGCTGTTCTCCAACTGGAGCCCTCGCAGGCCAGTGTTTCCCAGTTGTCAGTGTTTATACTCCATTTTTTTTAGCTTTGCCTTGAGAGGGTCTTTGAACCTCTTTTGTTGACCACCAGCATTACGCTTTCCATTTTTAAGTTCCTTTTTAAGCTGGGGGGGGGGTCTTGGTGGCACTCCTAACTAGAAGGTTGTAATTTCAGAAGGTTTTTGGAGCGCTGGCAACCTTCCGGACGTGGAAGGCAATCTCACGGAATGTCTTGCCACCTGCCACACGGTCGCCACTGGGTGTCGCCCTCGGCCTAAGGGGCTCCGCTCCAGCTTTGCCATGGGAGGACCTTGACAGAGGGAGCTTCTCCGCCCCCCCCCATCAACCTGCCACGTCATGCAGAGCCAGAGGGTTGCTGTCCCCTCGCGGTCTCCCCCCACAGTTTGAGGCTGGGAACGTCCCTTAAGTCCTAACACTCTGCTAGGAATTGCAAGCGGGGAGAGATGCTGCTGCTGCTGCTACAGTCAAATCCGGCTTCCAGTTGCAACTGGAACTGGTGCAAACTGGTGCATGTAGCCAGCCACTGGGAGGACAGGAGGGCTGGACCAGCTGAGCCCCCTTTGGCCTTACCACCCCCTTTTTTGGGGGGGGGGAATGGTTTTACAAAATAAATCACACAATTATCCCAGTTAAATTTTGAAATAAAACCAGATTCTTCCAAATCTTTTTTTTTAAATGCAATATTTATTAAGTTTCCATTTTATATTATTAAAATACCATAACATTTTTCTATGATATTGATTCAGTTGAAATGTTGACCTCCTTCCCTCCCAACTAGTGGCTACCTGAATTTTTCTTTCTAAATCTTTTAGCATTTGTACATTTTCCTCCTGACTTCTCTGTGAAGAAGTGCGGCCACGAAAAGCCCCTTTAAATGCCCTAAATAGGTTACCTGAAGGCGGGTTTCTGTGGCATCTCCAAACCGAATGCTCCTTCGCTTGAAGAAGGCTCTGGCCCAGTGTTGCTCACACCAGTTCCCTCTCTTTCGTTCCCAGTACGTCTCTGCCCTGGAGGAGATGCTCCTGGACCTCAAGAAACACTCCAGGTGAGTTCCTTTCCCTGGTGGGATCTGCAGAGGTCTCAGAACCATAGAATTCTGCAAGGCAGAAATCCCAACCAAAGCTTCCAATCGCTGCTTAAACACCCCCAAGAAGGAGAGTCTGAGGGAGCCCCTTCCCCTTTCGAACCGCTCTTGCCTTCAGAAAGTTCTTACTGCTGTTTAGTCGGAATCTCCTTCCTTGGAACTTGAAGGCCTGGGTTCGAGTCCTCCCCTCCAGAGCAGGAGAAAACCAAGCTTGCGCCATCTCCCATGTGACACAGCCCTTCAGATATCTCCTCTCAGTCTCCTCTTCTCCAGGCTGAACACTCCCAACTTCTTCAGCCGTTCCTTGCAAGGCTTGGGTCTCCAGACCCTTGATCGTCTTGGCCGCCCTCCTCTGAACACCCTCCAGCTTGTCAATCTCCTCTGGAGGTACCCAGAACTGAACTCGGGGCTCCAGGTGGGGTCTGACCAAGGCAGAATGGAGCGGCACTATGGCTTTCCTTGATCTGGACACTAGACTTCTCTTGAGGCAGCCTAGAGCAGCACTCGCCTTTTCTGCTGCTGCATCACACTGTTGACCTCAAGGGCCTTCTCCAGAATCAGATGTAGGAACAGAGGAAACTGCTTTCTGCCATGTCGGACCATTGGGTTTCAGGCAGGGGGAGAGCAGGGATGCCAGAGACCAGGCAGTCCACCGGCCTGATCCAGGCACTTTCCTTAACGTCCCGATGTTCCCCTTTCAGCAAACCTGCTCCCGAGGTGCTGAACGAATATTCCCGCAAGGTGGATTTCCTGAAGGGGCTGCTGGAAGCAGACAAGCTGGTAAGGCCCTTGGTGTGCGGACTTCCTTCGTGGGGGTCCTTCTCCCCAGTAGCAGAAGGCCGGGCTGCGTCGTCGTGTTGTAAACAAAAATGGCCCTTTTCCCTTATGGGGTATCCAAGAGCCCATATAGAGTCCTTACGTAGGTTCCCTATTGGTAGGAGAGAATAACAGAGGCCAAGCAGAGAATATTGAGAAGCAAAGCAGCTAGTAAGCCTGATCTTTATTGAACTGTTGCAACAGGGTGCTCCCCTCACCCGCAGGAGAGAAGAGGAACCCCGAAAAATGGAGTGCAAGGCCTTATAAAGACTTTTGAAATTGTCACCCTGTAGATCAAGACCACCCCCAGAAACATCATACATACATCACAAAAGGGGTGTTACCTAAGACCACCCCTCAGGTACATCCCACCTACATCACAGAAAAGGCGGTCTAAAGCGGAAATTTGAATGTTGTTTTTCTCCTGTCTGGCAGGTCACCTGTTAATGGTCACTTGATTGGATTGCCTGGGGAGCCTGGTCATTCTTTTGTAGTGATAAATACTTAGTTCCTGGGCCAGGTCACAGGCTCACACCCTATTCAAACACAGACATGCCCTTAAGACAGGATTTGTGAAGGAAAAGACAATGGGAAGGCTTTTCCAGTTTGACCTTGCAGAGAAAACATTTGCTCAGTTTAGGAATCAAAATGGTTCCAGGTTGGCCTTCCTGTGCTGATCTATGTACGTGCTTGGTTGGCACACTTATGAACATTACCATATATCTAAGACCATGAAATTCCTATCACAGTCGCAAGCCCCTTTCTTTCTCTCTCCCTCCGCAGTCGTCCTCGTCCGAAAAGGCCCTGGCCAACCAGTTCCTGGCCCCCGGGAGGACCCCCACCACCGCCAAGGAGAGGACGCCGGCCACCAAGACGGTGCACCTACAGACCAAGGCCCGCTACACGGGCGAGATGAGGAACGAGCTTCTTGGTACAGTTATGTCTCACCGGCCGAGGCTGGCGGCGGCGGATCCTCTCGCCGCTTCCCCCTGGGGGGTCGCTTGGGCTCACTGCTTCCTTCACCTCGGCTCTGGCTCTCTGTGTGGGGTCTCCCCCAATGGCATCTTCTGTCTTTAGGGACAGGCCAAGTTCAGGGTGGGGGAATCCTTTTGTGCCCTTCCGGGAACCAGTGTTAGCTACGTCAGCCGGGTGCCAATGGCTCCTTAAACCGAGGTTGCAGTCACAAAAACAGATACAGTCGGACCTCGGTTGTCGAACTTACATCTGTTCCGGGAGTCGAAATGGTTCGGAAACCGAGGCACGGCCTCCGATCGGCTTCCTGCGCTCCATCGGAAGCTGCGCCGGACGTTCGGCTTCCGAAAAGCGTTCACAAACCGGAACGCTTGCTTCCGGGTTTGCGGCATCCGGGAGCCAAAACATCTGACTCGCAAGGCGCCTGGGATCCAAGGGACGGCTGTATCTGGCTGCCATTTTGGGGCAAGTCTGACTTTGCAAAGGATGGACTGGCTGCGGTTGATTCCCAGTTAAATATCTGGCTAGTTCGGAAGACAACCTAGAGCAGGGAAGGAGGAAAGTCACTTGATTCAGGGACTGTCCACCAAGCCGAAGAGCTAAAGGCAGCTGCAAGCAGAGCCAGAGAGAGGGGTGGCCTGGGGAGTGTTGCAGGGGCCGGGTAGAGATGTTCAGAGGGCCACATGGAGCCTGACATTCCCTGTTCCTGGGCATATGTAGTTCCTCAGCCTGCGACGAGGCAGGAAGCCCCCAAAGGCCCCAATCCCTCCGACCCCGATTCCCCCCTATCACTGAACGCTCTGTCTCTCTCTTCCTCCCCATCTTTCTGCTTCACCAGGACCCCTCGCGCTTGCCTGGTAAGTGTCTGCCCACATCCATGCGTACAAAAGGCGCCTTTGTGTCTTTTTGAGGAATCAACTTCGCCCGGTTTGGGAGATCCATTTTTATTTCCGACGGAACTGCTTTCTCCTTCTCCTCGAGTTCATTTGGGGCGGTTCTGTCGCTCGTCAAACCGGTTTTCACGGGGTGGGAGAATTGTAAAGTCGGAAGGGCCTCAGTTCAGTCATGTCTGTTGATTTCAATGGGTCTCCTCTGAGTAGGACCCTGTATCATCCCATCCTTTGGGCGCTCGCTGTTTCTGGCTCTCTGTCAGCTTTTGGGGGTCCCTGTCGCTCCTTCCCCTGCCTGCCTGCCGTTACTTTTGGGGCGCTGTGCCTCCACCCTTCCCTCTCTACCCCTGTCCGCCTGCAGGTCGCCTTCTGCTGGCCTCTGGCCTCTCCTTTGCGCCTCTCCCCCAGCTGATGAACACAGACAAAACCTTTTCCTCCTTCCTTCCCCAGATCTGGAGGAGACGAGCCTGAGAAAACGCACGTGAGTGTCTCGCGGGGCTTTTGCTCTGGGGCGGTGTGACTCAGAAGACATCCTTTGTTCTATTTGGGGAGGCCAGGTTTTGGTGGGGGGCAGGAAGGGGAGGGTGGGGCTGTCCTGGCTTGCTCTGCCAGGAACACAAAGTGTGTGCCAGTCCGGGGGGGGGGGGGGGTAGGCAGTTGTAGAATGTGGGCTGGAAGAAGGATCTTCTATCCTTTGACCTGGGATGTAGGAGAAGCTCCCAAAAAAGCTCAACAACTTTGGCTTCATCCAACGACAGTGGCTAGATCAAATAACTGCCAGTTTTTTAATACTGTGAGTAGATCGCAGTCTATTGGGAGTTGAACGTCCCTTTACTATAGAATAAAAAGGTAAGGATGTCGTCACGCTGCTGTTCATTTGGTCACAGGCAGGTGGTGCTGTGCAGTACAGCTTGAAAGAGAGAGCTGGTGGGCGAGTGGTCCAGGCAAGCAGTGGGGGGGGGGGGAGCCAGAGCAGGCTGCAGCAGCCCCCCCCCCCAGATCCACTGGCTCCTTGAGGCCTGCCAGCCTATTTTCCTATCCATGTCTGTTCCAGTAATGGCCACACGAGGTCACTGTTTATTTTCCTATCCATGTCTGTTCCAGTAATGGCCACAGCCTTAACCGTATAGTATTTTTATTTATTGGAATTGGGTCGCGGAAGCTCCCCTTGGCTACAGCAACACCAGAGTAACTGGCTGTGATGATAATAATAATAATAATAATAAATTTATTAATTTATTATTTATATAAAAGAAAGTGCAGATCTCCCTTGTTTTCCCACTCAGGCCACCCTTAATGTATTGGAAACTGTACCTGAACAATGTATTGTGCAGATGAAGCACTGCTTTAAGCAGTTGTTTTGTAACCAGCTAATTCCTCAAGATCCCAATTCCTCCACTTTTTATTAAATGCACTTTGCTTGTGGTTCCTTCACAGATTCCTGCCTTGTGGTGGGTTGGACTGGATGACCCTTGGGGTCCCTTCCAGCTAGATGCACCATTATATGATTCTTGGGAAAGGGCTTCAGAAAGAAGAAACAGGGGGGAAAGCACATTTCTTCCAGTTCGTCGTCTGCTGGCTCCTTTCCCACTTGATTCTTTCTTCCACTGCAATCTGGGCTGGACATATTCTAGGTCTGCTTCGACGTGGACCCCTCTATCCCTGCTTGCGGAATTAATCAATATTATTAATATTTCTTAGGTTTGAATTCCTGCTCTGAAAAGGAGGAGGAGGAGGAAGCTTTGCCTGACAAAGGGAGAAGAAGAAGTGGAGGAAAAAGTCAGCTGCAGGAATGAAGGTAAAAGGGGGAAAAATAGAAATAGAAATTACAACAACAATCTTTATTACAGTCCAGAGACCCAACAAATCATTACAAAGCAACACACAATTCATACAGCCTACCTCCAGGTTAAACAAGCATTTTCTTCAGAATATAGGGATCATTTGTTCTTGCAACCACCGATAAAAACTTTGCCACTGCTAATGTTCTAGCATTTCTCCGGTCTTCCAATAGGAACCTGACATAGTGAGCCTCTGATTTTCCCGGGAAAGGTACCAGCAAGGGTAGTATCAGTTCAGCCCCGGCCTGCTCATATTTTGCATAATCCAACAAAATATGTTTTATGGAATCGATGTCTTGAGCACACAAGCAAAGTCTGTCCTGGTAGGGAACTCCTCTCAACCTACCATCCAACACTGCAGAGGGGAAGACATTTAGTCTGGCTTTGGTGAACAGCCTTCGATCATTTGGTACTGTCAGGTTCTTAATGTAAGATGTTAACTTAAAGACGTGCCCATATTGTACTCCTACTGCCAGCAGACTACAGACTGCGTGTGATCGAGATCGCAAGTCACTGTGTGCATTATCCCATAATCTTTATTTTAACATCTTTAGGGTGCCTTCATAACCTAGGTAATACAGTTGGGGGGGTGATAGACCAATAGAGGTGGCTTTTTATGTGTGCCACACGAGGGCACTCTTTATTTTCCTATTGAGGTCTATTCCAGTATTGGCCACACGAGGGCACTGTTTATTTTCCTATTGAGGTCTATTCCAGTATTGGCCACACGAGGGCACTGTTTATTTTCCTATTGAGGTCTATTCCAGAAATAGCCACACGAGGGCACTGTTTATTTCCCTATTGAAGGCTATTCCTGTAATAGCCACACGAGGGCGCTGTTTATTTTCCTATTGAGGTCTATTCCAGTCTTGGCCACACGAGGGCACTGTTTATTTTCCTATTGAGGTCTATTCCAGTAATAGCCACACGAGGGCACTGTTTATTTTCCTATTGAGGTCTATTCCAGTAATAGCCACACGAGGGCGCTGTTTATTTTCCTATTGAGGTCTATTCCAGTCTTGGCCACACGAGGGCACTGTTTATTTTCCTATTGAGGTCTATTCCAGTCTTGGCCACACGAGGGCACTGTTTATTTTCCTATTGAGGTCTATTCCAGTAATAGCCACACGAGGGCACTGTTTATTTTCCTATTGAGGTCTATTCCAGTAATAGCCACACGAGGGCGCTGTTTATTTTCCTATTGAGGTCTATTCCAGTCTTGGCCACACGAGGGCACTGTTTATTTTCCTATTGAGGTCTATTCCAGGAATAGCCACACGAGGGCACTGTTTATTTTCCTATTGAGGTCTATTCCAGTAATAGCCACACGAGGGCACTGTTTATTTTCCTATTGAGGTCTATTCCAGTAATAGCCACACGAGGGCACTGTTTATTTTCCTATTGAGGTCTATTCCAGTATTGGCCACACGAGGGCACTGTTTATTTCCCTATTGAGGTCTATTCCAGGAATAGCCACACGAGGGCACTCTTTATTTTCCTATTGAGGTCTATTCCAGTATTGGCCACACGAGGGCACTGTTTATTTCCCTATTGAGGTCTATTCCGGTAATAGCCACACGAGGGCACTATTTATTTTCCTATTGAGGTCTATTCCGGTAATAGCCACACGAGGGCACTGTTTATTTCCCTATTGAAGTCTATTCCAGTCTTGGCCACACGAGGGCACTGTTTATTTTCCTATTGAGGTCTATTCCAGTAATAGCCACACGAGGGCACTGTTTATTTCCCTATTGAAGGCTATTCCAGTAATAGCCACACGAGGGCACTGTTTATTTCCCTATTGAAGTCTATTCCAGTCTTGGCCACACGAGGGCACTGTTTATTTTCCTATTCAGGTCTATTCCAGTATTAGCCACACGAGGGCACTGTTTATTTTCCTATTGAGGTCTATTCCAAGAATAGCCACACGAGGGCACTCTTTATTTCCCTATTGAGGTCTATTCCAGTAATGGCCACACGAGGGCACTCTTTATTTTCCTATCCATGTCTGTTCCAGTAATGGCCACAGCCTTAACCGTATAGTATTTTTATTTATTGGAATTGGGTCGCGGAAGCTCCCCTTGGCTACAGCAACACCAAAGTAACTGGCTGTGATGATAATAATAATAATTAATTTATTATTTATATAAAATAAAGTGCAGGTCTCCCTTGCTTTCCCCCTCAGGCCACCCTTAATGTATTGGAAACTGTACCTGAACAATGTATTGTGCAGATGAAGCACTGCTTTAAGCAGTTGTTTTCTAACCAGCTAATTCCTCCAGATCCCAATTCCTCCACTTTTTATTAAATGCAGTTTCCTTGTGGTTCCTTCACAGATTCCTGCCTTGTGGTGGGTTGGACTGGATGACCCTTGGGGTCCCTTCCAGCTAGATGCACCATTATATGATTCTTTGGAAAGGGCTTCAGAAAGAAGAAACAGGGGGGAAAGCACATTTCTTCCAGTTCGTCGTCTGCTGGCTCCTTTCCCACTTGATTCTTTCTTCCACTGCAATCTGGGCTGGACATATTCTAGGTCTGCTTCGACGTGGACCCCTCTATCCCTGCTTGCGGAATTAATCAACATTATTAATATTTCTTAGGTTTGAATTCCTGCTCTGAAAAGGAGGAGGAGGAGGAAGCTTTGCCTGACAAAGGGAGAAGAAGAGGTGGAGGAAAATGTCAGCTGCAGGAATGAAGGTAAAAGGGGGAAAAATAGAAATAGAAATTACAACAGCAATCTTTATTACAGTCCAGAGACCCAACAAATCATTACAAAGCAACACACAATTCATACAGCCTACCTCCAGGTTAAACAAGCATTTTCTTCAGAATATAGGGATCATTTGTTCTTGCAACCACCGATAAAAACTTTGCCACTGCTAATGTTCTAGCATTTCTCCGGTCTTCCAATAGGAACCTGACATAGTGAGCCTCTGATTTTCCCGGGAAAGGTACCAGCAAGGGTAGTATCAGTTCAGCCCCGGCCTGCTCATATTTTGCATAATCCAACAAAATATGTTTTATGGAATCGATGTCTTGAGCACACAAGCAAAGTCTGTCCTGGTAGGGAACTCCTCTCAACCTACCATCCAACACTGCAGAGGGGAAGACATTTAGTCTGGCTTTGGTGAACAGCCTTCGATCATTTGGTACTGTCAGGTTCTTAATGTAAGATGTTAACTTAAAGACGTGCCCATATTGTACTCCTACTGCCAGCGGACTACAGACTGCGTGTGATCGAGATCGCAAGTCACTGTGTGCATTATCCCATAATCTTTATTTTAACATCTTTTGGGTGCCTTCATAACCTAGGTAATACAGTTGGGGGGGGGGTGATAGACCAATAGAGGTGGCTTTTTATGTGTGCCACACGAGGGCACTCTTTATTTTCCTATTGAAGTCTATTCCAGTAATAGCCACACGAGGGCACTGTTTATTTTCCTATTGAAGTCTATTCCAGTCTTGGCCACACGAGGGCACTATTTATTTTCCTATTGAGGTCTATTCCAGTATTGGCCACACGAGGGCACTATTTATTTTCCTATTGAGGTCTATTCCAGTAATAGCCACACGAGGGCACTGTTTATTTTCCTATTGAGGTCTATTCCGGTAATAACCACACGAGGGCACTATTTATTTTCCTATTGAGGTCTATTCCAGTAATGGCCACACGAGGGCACTGTTTATTTTCCTATTGAGGTCTATTCCAGTAATGGCCACACGAGGGCACTGTTTATTTCCCTATTGAAGGCTATTCCTGTAATAGCCACACGAGGGCACTGTTTATTTCCCTATTGAAGGCTATTCCAGTCTTGGCCACACGAGGGCACTATTTATTTTCCTATTGAGGTCTATTCCAGTAATGGCCACACGAGGGCACTGTTTATTTTCCTATTGAGGTCTATTCCAGTAATGGCCACACGAGGGCACTGTTTATTTCCCTATTGAAGGCTATTCCTGTAATAGCCACACGAGGGCACTGTTTATTTCCCTATTGAAGGCTATTCCAGTCTTGGCCACACGAGGGCACTATTTATTTTCCTATTGAGGTCTATTCCAGTATTGGCCACACGAGGGCACTGTTTATTTTCCTATTGAGGTCTATTCCAGTAATGGCCACACGAGGGCACTGTTTATTTTCCTATTGAGGTCTATTCCAGTAATAGCCACACGAGGGCACTCTTTATTTTCCTATTGAAGTCTATTCCAGTAATGGCCACACGAGGGCACTGTTTATTTTCCTATTGAGGTCTATTCCAGGAATAGCCACACGAGGGCACTATTTATTTTCCTATTGAGGTCTATTCCAGTAATGGCCACACGAGGGCACTGTTTATTTTCCTATTGAGGTCTATTCCAGGAATAGCCACACGAGGGCACTCTTTATTTTCCTATTGAAGTCTATTCCAGTATTGGCCACACGAGGGCACTCTTTATTTTCCTATTGAAGTCTATTCCAGTAATAGCCACACGAGGGCACTGTTTATTTTCCTATTGAAGTCTATTCCAGTCTTGGCCACACGAGGGCACTGTTTATTTTCCTATTGAGGTCTATTCCAGTATTGGCCACACGAGGGCACTGTTTATTTCCCTATCCATGTCTGTTCCAGTAATAGCCACACGAGGGCACTGTTTATTTTCCTATTGAGGTCTATTCCAGAAATAGCCACACGAGGGCACTATTTATTTTCCTATTGAGGTCTATTCCAGTGTTGGCCACATGAGGGCACTGCTTATTTTCCTATTGAGGTCTATTCCAGTAATAGCCACACGAGGGCACTCTTTATTTTCCTATTGAGGTCTATTCCAGTAATAGCCACACGAGGGCACTCTTTATTTTCCTATTGAAGTCTATTCCAGTATTGGCCACACGAGGGCACTCTTTATTTTCCTATTGAAGTCTATTCCAGTATTGGCCACACGAGGGCACTCTTTATTTTCCTATTGAAGTCTATTCCAGTCTTGGCCACACGAGGGCACTGTTTATTTTCCTATTGAGGTCTATTCCAGTAATAGCCACACGAGGGCACTGTTTATTTTCCTATTGAGGTCTATTCCAGTAATAGCCACACGAGGGCACTCTTTATTTTCCTATTGAGGTCTATTCCAGTAATAGCCACACGAGGGCACTGTTTATTTTCCTATTGAAGTCTATTCCAGGAATAGCCACAGGAGGGCACTATTTATTTTCCTATTGAGGTCTATTCCAGTAATAGCCACACGAGGGCACTCTTTATTTTCCTATTGAGGTCTATTCCAGAAATAGCCACACGAGGGCACTGTTTATTTTCCTATTGAGGTCTATTCCAGTATTGGCCACACGAGGGCACTGTTTATTTCCCTATCCATGTCTGTTCCAGTAATAGCCACACGAGGGCACTATTTATTTTCCTATTGAGGTCTATTCCAGGAATAGCCACACGAGGGCACTGTTTATTTTCCTATTGAGGTCTATTCCAGTCTTGGCCACACGAGGGCACTGTTTATTTTCCTATTGAGGTCTATTCCAGTATTGGCCACACGAGGGCACTGTTTATTTCCCTATCCATGTCTGTTCCAGTAATAGCCACACGAGGGCACTGTTTATTTTCCTAATGAGGTCTATTCCAGTCTTGGCCACACGAGGGCACTCTTTATTTTCCTATTGAAGTCTATTCCAGTAATAGCCACACGAGGGCACTATTTATTTTCCTATTGAGGTCTATTCCAGGAATAGCCACACGAGGGCACTATTTATTTTCCTATTGAGGTCTATTCCAGGAATAGCCACACGAGGGCATTGTTTATTTCCCTATTGAAGTCTATTCCAGTAATAGCCACACGAGGGCATTGTTTATTTCCCTATTGAAGTCTATTCCAGTATTGGCCACACGAGGGCACTGTTTATTTCCCTATTGAAGTCTATTCCAGTCTTGGCCACACGAGGGAACTGTTTATTTTCCTATTGAGGTCTATTCCTGTAATAGCCACACGAGGGCACTATTTATTTTCCTATTGAGGTCTATTCCTGTAATAGCCACAGGAGGGCACTGTTTATTTCCCTATTGAAGTCTATTCCAGTAATAGCCACACGAGGGAACTGTTTATTTTCCTATTGAGGTCTATTCCTGTAATAGCCACACGAGGGCACTGTTTATTTTCCTATTGAGGTCTATTCCTGTAATAGCCACACGAGGGCACTGTTTATTTCCCTATTGAGGTCTATTCCAGTCTTGGCCACACGAGGGCACTATTTATTTTCCTATTGAGGTCTATTCCAGTAATAGCCACACGAGGGCACTGTTTATTTTCCTATTGAGGTCTATTCCAGTAATGGCCACACGAGGGCACTGTTTATTTTCCTATTGAGGTCTATTCCAGTAATAGCCACACGAGGGCACTGTTTATTTTCCTATTGAGGTCTATTCCTGTAATAGCCACACGAGGGCACTGTTTATTTTCCTATTGAAGTCTATTCCAGTAATAGCCACACGAGGGCACTATTTATTTTCCTATTGAGGTCTATTCCAGTATTGGCCACACGAGGGCACTGTTTATTTCCCTATTGAAGTCTATTCCAGTCTTGGCCACACGAGGGCACTGTTTATTTTCCTATTGAGGTCTATTCCAGGAATAGCCACACGAGGGCACTGTTTATTTTCCTATTGAGGTCTATTCCAGTAATAGCCACACGAGGGCACTGTTTATTTTCCTATTGAGGTCTATTCCAGTAATAGCCACACGAGGGCACTGTTTATTTTCCTATTGAGGTCTATTCCAGTAATAGCCACACGAAGTCGTATATGAAGGTTTGGTTTCGTATATGAAGTTCACAACCTATTGGGAGTTTTGTTAGGCAAACTAAACTTCTCTGTCCTTGGGTCCAGTGCACTTCCAATATGCAAACTTAATTCGTTCCGGAAGTCCGTTCTAAATCCAAAGTCATATTTGGAGCTTTTCTTTTTGTGTTTTTATTTCTGTGACTTTTTGGGGTTTTCTTTTTACTGTGACTTGTTCTTCATTTTATGAGACTGACTTGTGACTTTGTTTCTGTGACTTGTTTTTGTGACTGTGCGGAACCCAGTTCAGCTACTAACTGATTGATTGTGTGACTGCGGAAATGGATAAAAGCCCCCCATCCAAACAATGACCATCATCAGTGTACATAAGAAAAAAATAATAATTTTAATTTCTATCATCTACAAAGCCGCCTTATTTATTTTATAGTACAGTACATTGATTCTTGCTTTTGTTTTATGGCTCAATGGTCTCGTTAGATAGTAAAATTCATGTTCAGTTGCTGTCTTAGGGCTTGTTTTTAAAAGTCTGAAACGGATTAATCCGTTTTGCATTCCTTTCTATGGGAAAGCGCTCCTTGGTTTTGGAACAGACTTCTCGAACAGATTAAGTTTGAGAACCATGGTACCACTGTAAAGTTATTTTGAACATTTCCCCCCAATTCATTATATATCATTTCCCGGAATTCCTTTATCATTTTGCAATTCCACCACATACGACGAGAGTTTCCCTCATACGAAACATCTCAGTCGAGCCCAGAAGCTGCCCATGCGCAGAAAGAAACTTCCCACCGGTCTTTTTTCTGGGAACGAAGGACTCCTGCGGGAAAGAGGCAACCCTGCTCTTCTGACGTGCGCTTTTGTCCGTCCTCGCAGGGAGGCCGTGCTTCAGATGATGCAGGCGGGACAGAGGGTCGTCGACAACCCCATCTACCTGAGCGACATGGGGGCCGCGCTGACGGGGGCCGAGTCCCACGAGCTGCAGGACATCCTGGAAGAGACAAACGTAAGTGGGGAGGGACAAGGTCCCATCGCCGCTGTGAAAGTCCATGTTCTCTGCAGCGGTGGGCTTTTGGGTGAGCGATTTTCCCACCCCCCAAAAAGCTGAACAACTCTTGCCACTCCTCCCAACAGAAGCTTAACAGTTCTGGTCAGTCCTCCCCTCAAAAAGCCTGACAACTCTAGGCAATGACAATGGGGGGATCGCTGCCAGTTTTATTATCCTGGGAGTCGATCGCAGTCTCTAGAGAGCTAGACGTTCCTGCTCTAGATGAATCTGCCGGGTACTGAGGGCCTCTGCTGAGCACCTTTCCTTGGTAATTTCCAAGGCAACAGGATGACCAAGTACAACAATGCAGTATCAATGTAAAGTCTTTATATAATCTATACAGAACATTGAACAATATGAAAAACCAAATAAGCAGAATCTCAGAAATCTCTGAAAGTAAGTCTTATCAGTCTCTGAAAATCTTTGTAGACTGTGGAAGTCTCTGAAAGAAGGAATGGGTCAGATTCTTATCTGGTGAAAACAAGCCGTAAAGCTTTGTTTTATGATGTCCAGCGCGGCCGAAGTGGTCTGCAAAGAGACGTAGTGAACAGTGATTCCGGATATACCCACAGCAGACGGAACAGACGTGCTTCATAAACTGCAAATGAATTATTGAAACAATGACCTGCATGAGCTATAATGACAATTCAGTATGAAATATGAAATAAAACCAAAAGGGGTGCCTCAAAACTGGCATTGCGAATGCGTGAACGGAGGCAATTTGGAGGCGCCTCTTGTGGAAACATTTTGTTTCTCATAACCATTCTGACACGGATTTATTATTCACGGTATTGTGGGTGAATCAGAAAGCCATAAGTATTAGACAAGATTATGAAAGACAGCAAGAATCTCGGTTTATCTTTATGTTCAAAACCATTCATCCGGGAGGACTTAATTCTGAATTGGATCTCAATTGTTTTATTTGATTCTTTCCCTTCTGGCTGTTAAACTGTGCTGTGTCTTTAAGCTCAATCTCCTGCTGATGAGCCCCACCTGGGGTCGGCTTTTTAGGTTTCTAGCAACAGGCAGTCAGTAGCAGGGGCTGCAGAACTTTATGACCGCTGCTCCGTAGATGTGGTTGTTTTATAATTCCATTCTGGGGTATGTACTTTTGGTTTTATTTATATTTATATTATAGATTATACAAAGAATTTATATTGATATTGCATTGTTGTACTTGGATATCGTGTTGCCTTGGAAATTACTGATAATTGTTTGCAACACAGGGGTTTAGTTGTTTGTTTGTTTGGTTACTTACTGTCGCACCTTTCCTCGGTGGCAGCCGCATTGGGGGATTTGGGGGGGGGGGTTTGCTAAAAACCGCTTCAGTACTCCTCCCCCCCTTAATATTTTCCCAGGCGGGAAATATTTCAAGGCAGGTCTTTGGAAACTTAGTTGCAGGCGATGCTGGACACTTGGGCTGCTGTTTTAATTCCTGGCTCCAGATGGGCAGCACTATCGTTTTGCAAAGATAATTAATTTCATATAAAGCAGAGAACTGCTATAATGAGGATCCAGATGTGCTTGTGATTCATTCAAACTGTTGTTTTTTTAACTAGTAACGATTTCATTTTATAATGATGTGTTTAAAATGTCGGGCGCCTCCCTGAACGTTGGGAGAAAGGCGGGCTAGAAAAATACGAATCAGGAATTCTTGGACGTGACTCGCCCTCCCCTGAACCCCAAGGCTCTCTGGCCCCACGAAGAGACACACAGGGGAATTTCTTTCCTTTCCTCCCAGATTCCCAAGCGCCTCTAAAAAGCCCTCTCTCTGCTGAAGAAAGAGTATGAACTCAGCAAGCTCCAGCAACGTCTTGGGCGGGAGGTGAGCAGAAGGTCTCCTTGGAGGTATTTTGGGGCAGAACGAGGCAATAAGGATAAGGATAATTATTATTATTATTATTTCTACCCTGCCCATCTGGCTTGGTTTCCCCAGCCACTCTGGGCGGCTTCCAACAAAAGATCAGTAATTAAAGATGTCACTAAACAGAGCTGTCTTCAGATGTCTTCTAAAAGTCAGATAGTTGCTTATTTCCTTGGCATCTTGTGGGAGGGTGTTCCACAAGGCGGGTGCCACCACCAAGAAGGCCCTCTGCCTGGTTCCCTGTAACCTCACTTCTCGCAGGGAGGGAACCACCAGAAGGCACTCAGGAGGAGGACCCCGGTGTCCGGGGTGGAGACGCTCCTTCAGGTCTAATGGGCCGTTTAGGGCTTTCAAAGTCAGCACCAACCCTCTGTGCCCGCAAGGCCAGAGTGGCTCTGGTCTGGCTTTGTGGGTCTGCCCAGGTGCCCAGGCCCAACCGCCCTCTCCGCCTCGTGTGCCCCCCCCCCCCCCCGGTGCTCTTCATTTGCACGGCCAACGTGACGGAGACGATCCCGGAGCCCCTGCGGGACAGGATGGAGATGATCAACATCTCGGGCTACGTGGCGCAGGAGAAGCTGGCCATCGCGGAGGTGAGCCTTGGGCCTGGCAGCCCCCTAGCGCCGCCCCCCCCGGGCTCGGTCTGCGCCCCTCAAACCCTGAAAGCCCCAGCCAAGCAGCAGGGGTATTCGAACCCTGGTCTCGCAGGGCCTCGTCTTGAATTTGCTTAAAATAAATGAGCTTGGCTCTTGCGGAAAGGCGGTTTTGTCTGCGATGAGTTTAGGGAGAACAAGAAGCGAAATGCCCTTTTTTAAAAGAGCAACAGACAGAAGATAGGTGTTTTTTTATTAAAATGAAGGAGCCCGGCTCTTGCGGAAAGGCTGTTTCATCTGTGATGGGTTTAGGGAGTGAAATGGCCTTTTTAGCGGGCGCCAGGCTTAAGTCCGCTTCTGGGTTTAGCTTTTTGCAAGACCCACAAAAGAGGGCGGGAGGTGAGCTGCTCCTAAGAATTGGGCTTCTATAGAGAATGGTAGAATTGGAAGGGACTCCCAGAGCCCATTTAGTCCACCCCTACAATGCAAGGATCTCAACTCAGGGGGGTGGGAACAGCCCCAGACGCTGGGCATTCAGCACAACTCACTCTGGGATGGAGGGAAAATGAGGTTTCAATGAGGACCAGATCCCCCAGGCGCTGTTTATATCATCGGGCGTTCCTTTGTGACATCTACCACACTTTTCCGTGTATAAGCCAGGTTATTTTTCTGATAAATCAATGTCAAAAATTTGTAGCTGTCTCATACATGGGCAATGCAGAGTGGGGACAGGGGATTCTGTGAGCGGGAGATTGGCAGCGGTAAGTGACCATTGGCTTAGGCAGTGTTGGGCAGTTGGGTGAGCAATTTTCTGCCTCCCCCTAAAAAAAGCTCCAAAACTGTGGGCAATCACCCCCCAAATTTTCTAAATTTCAAGTCCCACAAAATAGGGGGCATCCTCTACACAGGGGCCTGCTCCTTAGGCTTGTGGAGATCGTGCTTTTGCTAATAAAGAGTTATCTCCAAGTTTGAACTGTGTGATGACTGACCAGCAGGCTCTGTGACACCTCCAGAGATGGATCGTAGGTTAGCGGTAGAGCATATAGTTTGCTTGCAAAAGGTGCTTGGGGACCAGGGCTGGGGAACTCCTTCTAGGTCTGAGGACGTGGGAGCCATGCGATGATTAGCAAATGTCTAGTCGTGCCATTTAGGCACACGGAGCACCAGTTTGGTAGAAAGCTTTAACAAAATCTTCAGGAGGCACACCAAATCTTCAAGAGGAGGAACAGTTCTTTGCCCAGTAGCTGTGTATGGTACCTCAGGTTAAGTACTTAATTTGTTCTGGAGGTCTGTTCTTAACCTGAAACTGTTCTTAACCTCAAGCACCACTTTAGCTAATGGGACCGGAGCACGATTTCTGTTCTCATCCTGAAGCAAAGTTCTTAACCCAAGGTACTATTTCTGGGTTAGCGGAGTCTGTAAGCTGAAGCGTATGTAACCTGAGCTACCACTGTATAGGGTTTTGTGTCATTTGTGGGGGTGCCAGGAGAGCGGGGTGAGGAACCTGCAGAAGCAGGTGGAGAAGGTGAGAGGGGACTCCCCCCCTTTGGTTGGTGGAGAAGGGGGGGGAACTGAGGCCGTGTGTCGCCCCCCCACCTCCCAAAACAAGGGCTCCAACCCCTCTCCCATTTGCTCGCTCAGGTGCTGCGGAAATCGGCGTACAAGATTGTCAGCGGGGAGGCAGAGAAGGTGGAGGTGACGCCCGAAAATCTCCAGGATTTTGTCGGGAAGCCCATCTTCACGGTGGACCGGATGTATGACGTGACCCCCCCTGGGGTGGTGATGGGGCTGGCCTGGACCGCCATGGGTGAGACTCCGAAACGCCTCTCTTTCTCTTTGGATAACTTTTTTATTAGTTTTCAATTACAATAATCCAATTCTGGCCTCATTGTATCAATGTCAAAATTAAAATACAATTCCCAATAAAGTGGTACCTTGGTTCTCCAACGCTGAAAACCAGGAAGTCCATTCCAAAACCAAGGAAAGGAATGCAGAACGGATTAATCCGTTCCAGACTTTTGAGAATCCCTAAGACAGCAATTGAACGTGGATTTTGCCCCCCAGCACGGGGCTTGAACCCGCAGCCCCGAGATTAAGAGGCTCAAGCTCCATACCAAATGAGCTGTCCTGGGACAGGAGCCAACAAGACCTCTGATGCCCTTTTAAAAGGTGTTTTTTGGGGGATGGCTGTTGGGTTGTTTTTGTTTTAGGTATTTTGTGGTTTTATAGCTTGATTTTATTCTGTGAACCACCCTGAGACTCCCAGGTAGAGGGCGGTAAAGGGGCCCCTGACCATTAGGTCCAGTAAATTCAATAAATGCTAAGTTGGTTCCTGCCCTGCCCCATTTTGCAGATGAAAACCTGTGTTTTAAGCTGGTTTTTAGCTTGTTGTCATTTTTGATTTCTTTTCAGCATGTTTAAAATACAGTGGTACCTTGGTTTACAAACTTAATCTGTTCCAGAAGTCCGTTATTAAAAGAAAAGCTTTTTTTAACCAAGGCATGCTTTCCCATAGCAGCGGGGAACTCAATTTACACTCAACAGGAAGCGGATCATGTTCTGCTTCCAAGGCAAAGTTCACAAACCAAAACACCTACTTTTGGGTTTGCAGCGTTCTTAATCCAAGTTGTTCATAAACTAAGCTGTTCTTAAACCAAGGCACCACTGTAGTTAACTTTCCTTGATTTTATTCTTTTGCAAACCGCTCTGAGGTTTTGGGTCATTGCCCTTTCCTCCAACCAAGTGGTGTAAATGCATTTTTGCTCAATTCCCACTAACGGTGCCTTTCTCATCGCCCTCCTAGGCCAAGCGAGCCGGGGTCTCCTGCATGATCCTCCCTCTGGAGAACAAGGACTTCTGCGACCTTGCCGACTTCATCACGGAAGGACTGGAAGTGCATTTCGTTGAGCACTACAAGGAGATCTTTGACATTGGTTTCCCAAAGCGCGATTCCCAGGGAGGAGCCTGAGCGCCTGGGCTCTCGCTGCCTTTGTTCCTCCTCACGCCGCTGCCGTGTCTGAGCTCCGGCCCCGGGTGGAAGAGATGGACTCAGCAGAGAGCGGGCCACCCTCCAATTATGCCTCCGTTGCCACGAGATGTGCTGCACACCAAACGATTTGAAATTTCCAGCGCAAATAAGTCCTGTGGAATGTGTTGAAACAGCAAAGGGCGGCGCAAGTAACTGCGGCAGACGGAAGTGGGGAAGAGTTGCTGCGGGTGTTTGTGTGGTCCCTGCCAGTTAAGAAATTGCACATCGCACGAAGACGGCCACTAGAGAGAAGTTTGCAGGGTAAGGCTATGCGGGGGAACCTCGGTTGTCAAACGTAGTCTGTTCTGGAAAACCGTCCGGGAACCAAAAATTGGCATCAACTGAGGCGCATTTGCCAGTCAGAAAAATCCATTTGGAAAAATGGAAGTCCGACTTCCAAAAATGGTTTGAAAGCAGAACCAAATTGTTCAGCTTCCCAAGCGTTTGACAACAGAGGTTCCAGCTTACGGTATTTTTCGCTCTGTAAGACACACTTTTTCCAACATAAGGTGCTGCGCAGCCTGAATTCAGCAGAGCGCAAGCTGCACAGCACCTTATGTTCTACTGGCTTCCCAGCGAAGCAGGATGAGGGGGCCTTTACGGACCCCTTCTGTCCCTCATCCCGCTTTGCTGGGAAGCCAGCTTTTCAGGTGGGGGGAGAAGGGATGGAGGGCAGCCCCTCAGTCCCTTCTCCCACCTCCTGGAAAAAAGCTAGCAAGAGCCACACAGTGGTTCTTGCTAGCTTTTCAGGCAGGGGGAGAAGGGATGGAGGGCAGCCCCTCAGTCCCTTCTCCCACCTCCTGGAAAAGCTAGCAAGAGCCACACAGTGGTTCTTGCTAGCTTTTCAGGCGGGGGGAGAAGGGATGGAGGGCAGCCCCTCAGTCCTTTCTCCCACCTTCTGGAAAAGCTAGCAAGAGCCACACAGTGGTTCTTGTTGGTGCGTCTTCTAGAGCGAAAAATATGGTAACCCCTCTTCAATCCCCACAGATGACGCTTCCAGATTTATTTCTTTGAAATAAGTTTATTGGGTGCTTTCTTTTGGGGGGAACAGGGAGCCGCTAGTCCTTCTTGGCGGCTGCTTTCCTCATGGCCGCCAGGACGTTGCTCAGCTCCTCCCTCTTCCTCTTGGCGCGGATGTGAGTGCCCACCTGCCGGAAGCAAAAAAGAAGCCATCAGACCTCAAGGGGGGGGGGGTCATAGTCTGAAAAGAGTACAAAGTTTGGGAGGCCCTGCTCTACACATTGTGTGCACTTACGGGGGCCACATGTACAGCCCCGCCCCCCGGAGGGAGGACTTGGGTGTGAGGTGCTACCTTGACACCAGCTTGGAAGTGCCTACTCCTCCCGCTTGCCTAAAGGGGCACTGCGCAGCTCTCCCTGTCTGCTGAAACCAGGAGAGTCTTGCTCTCCTGGTTTCAGCAAAAGGAACCCGCTGCGCTGCAAAGGCTTCAGGCGGCTATCCCTGGAGAGCGAGAGGCGTCAGTGCGCACCAACCCCTCTTACTCTCCAGAGAGAGCAACGTGAAGCCTCCAGAGTGTAGAGGGAGCGCTCCCTCTGCACGTTGGAGGCTTCGCGTTGCTTTCGCTGAAGCCAAGGAGCCTGCATTTGCTCCATAGGACGCACAAACATTTCCCCTTCCTTTTTTGAGGGGGGAAAGTGCGTCCTATAGAGCAAAAAATACAAGTATAAGCCGACTTTCTCAGCACATTTTTATGCTGAAAAAGCCACCCTCTGCTTATACTCGAGTGAGGCGGAAGGACGAGTAGCCCGAAAGGAGCCCTGTCCCACCTCTTGCAAGGGCAGGCAAGGAGGAGGAACTGCTCCTTTCGGGCTGCTTGTTCTTCCACCACCACCAGGTTTGTGGTGAACTGGCTTATACTCGAGTCAAGTTTCCCCAGTTTTCTGTTCTAAAAGTAGGTGGGTCAAGCTTCGACTCGAGTATAACCCTGCAGCTCCCCCCTCCTGGCCCGTGCCCAGTTTCAGAGCACTCACCCTTTTCTTGATGAACTTCAGAGCTCGCTTGTCCTTGGAGACCTTGAGAAGCTCCATCGCGCGCCTCTCGTAGGGGGCGAAGCCGCACACTTCCCGGATCATGTCGCGGACAAACTTGGTGTGTTTGGTCAGCCGCTGGAAGAGAAGAAATACAAGAATTAAAGCAAGACAGTGGGGAAAAATAATTGTTTCTGGTGTTTTTTTGCCCTGTTGAGTTTAAGTCAAGCTGGCAGAGCACAACTCTTCATCACACACACATATATATACCTCCTGCAAAAGCCAGGGATAGCCCCATGTAGCCTTGACCTCAGGGCAGCAGGATGAAGGCTCCCTGAAGAGGCTTCACACAGCTAAGCCAGAAGCTAGAGCAGCAAGAGGGAGCGCTGCAAAGTGATCCCTCTTGCTGTTCTGGCTTCTGGGATAGCCACGCAGCCTGCATTCGCTCCCTAAGACGCACACACATTTCCCCTTATACACACACCGTATTTTTCGCTCCATGAGACGCACCTAGTTTTTAGAGGAGGAAAGCAAGGGGGGGGGGGGATTCTGCACAGAGCCTGTAAGCGGCTCTTGCTTTAAACCCTGTGCTAGCTGCACAGAGCCTCTGGTTCTGCTGGCTTCCCAGCAAAGCGGGATGAGGGACGAAAGGGAGTGCTGAGCAGAGCCTGGCAGTGGCTCTTGCTGGCTTTTCCGGGAGGTGGGAGAAAGGATTGACGGGCTGCCCTTCTCCCTCCTCGGGGAAAGCCAGCAAGAACCGTATTTTTTGCTCCATAAGACGCACTTTCCCCCACCTAAAACGGAAGGGGAAATGTGTGTGCGTCTTATGGAGCAAAAATACAGTACATACATATATGCGCGCGCGCACACCGTGGAACCTCAGTTTTGGAACATAATCCATTCCAGAAGACCGTTCTGAAAGCGGAAGCCTCAACACAACAGGGAAACTCAAAGTGGAAGCCACAAAGCACATTTAGCTTCCAAAACATACGACAATGGAGACATTCGACAACCAAGGTTCCACTGTCTATATCATTTGTTTTAACTCTCATGTTTTACAATTCAAAATACTCCTTTTAACATACTTAAGATATTGAGGACTTCCTTTATGTATCACAAACCCCTGCATATTTCACAAAAACTAAACATTCAGTATTCAATCATTGCATCCATCAAAGCTTATTTACACTGCTGAATTTATCAACGCTGCCAACGTTTTCGGTATTTTTTGTTCTATAGGACGCACTTTTTCCCCTCCAAAAATTAAGGGGATAGCTGGCTGATGCCTGATGCGTTGCTTTCGCTGAAGCCTGGAGAGCGAGGGGGTCGGTGCACACCAATCCCTCTTGCTTTCCAGGCTTCGCTTCACTGGAGAGGCGCTGTACAGTTTTCCCTCTCTGCGCAGCGCCCCTTCAGGGGAAATGGAAGGGGCTCCGTTTCTCCTGCCGCTTCGCTGAAGGGGCGCTGAGCAGACAGGGGGAGAATTTTTTTTTTCCTGTTCTCCCCCTCTAAAACAAGGTGCGTCCTATAGAGCGAAAAATACAATATTTTTAGCATTTATCCTGAGAGCAATGGGAAGCGCTGCAGCCACTGTGGACAGAGGGCCGGGTGGGCAACTTGGTTTAAGGCTTCTATTCAACTGGGCCTTTGTTCAGAGTCATGAAGACTAGAACACCAGTTTGTTTTAAGTCTCTGGAGGCACACACATTAAATTTTCTGTTTAGCAATTTGAAATACTCATTTTAACGTCCTTCAAAGACTTCCCTCCTGCTCTTTCCATGGTTCGTTTTGCACATCATAAATTCCTGCCCATTTTACATAAACTAAACCATTCGGTATTCCATGATTGCATCCACCAAGCTTACCTACACTGTTGAATTTATCTTAATGCTGCAAGCGTTTTCAAGTATACACAGTTTCCCCTATAAATTCATTAAATGTCTTCCAATCTCCTCTAAACCTACCGTATTTTTCGATCTATAAGACGCACCAGATCACAAGACGCACTTAGTTTTTGGAGGAGGAAAACAAGAAAAAAAATATTCTGAATCTCAGAAGCCAGAACAGCAAGAGGGATCGCTACACAGTGAAAGCAGCAATCCCTCTTGCTGTTCTGGCTTCTGCATTCGCTCCATAAGACGCACACACATTTCCCCTTACTTTTTAGGAGAGAAAAAGTGAGTCTTATAGAGCAAAAAATACGGTAAGTTCTTATTGCTCTCTCAGTCTGCAAGCTGCGAATATTCTGTCAGCTTAAGCGGCATTGTTTCTCAAACTTGGGGGTCCCCAGCCGTTGCCGGACTACAACTCCCATCGTTCCGATCTAGCAGGACCGGTGGGCAGGGGATGATGGGGGTTAAATAAATAATATAAATAAATAAATTTTATTTGTATCCTGCTCTCCCCAGCCAAAGCCAGGCTCAGAGTGGCTAACATCATATAAGTAAGACAATATGCAGAATACAATATACAATATGCAAATAAAATAGCAAATAAAACAATATAGAATAATAACTATCAGCATTTCAAAATGTAGTCTATAACAGCTGGGGACCCCAAGTCTGAGGAAACACTTGCCTGGCAGTTGCAGATCCTCTACAGCAGGCACCCCCAAAATTGCCCCTCTGGATGTTTTGGGACTACAACTCCCATCATCCCTAGCTAACAGGACCAGTCAGTGGTCAGGGATGATGGGAACTGGAGTCCCAGAACATCCAGAGGGCTGAGTTTGGGGGTGTCTGCTTTACAGGATCCCAGACGAGTTGGAGAGAGTGAGAGCCCAGCAACCCACCCCCCTTTTCCCCTGACCCCAAACTCACCCCACGGCGTCGGCACTGGCGTGGCTTCACCACGTTCTTGGTCACCTTGTGGCCCTTGTTCAGGCCCACGGCCATCGGGTAGCGGATTGCCATGGCTAGAGAGAGAAAGAAAGGTTGTTATTACCACATCTACACTCACCGCACAACAACCCTGTGAGGCAGGAGAGGCCAAGGCCACCCTTTGGGGCTGAGCAAGGATTTGAAGGTGGCTCTGATTGCATTCTCCAAATGAGGGCAGCCACAGTTACGGACAGTTAACCTGTGGAACTCCTTGCCACAGGAGCCAGTGATGGCTGTAGCCTTGGGTGGCTTCCAAAGAGGATTATTGAAATTATTTATTGGATTTATATATCGCCCTATACCCGGGGGGTCTTCGGGCAGAATAAAATCAAGATCTAAAACCGCAAAATACATAATAAAAATACATTAGACACATTCAGAGAGGAAGAGGCGGTGAGCAATGATGGCTCCTAGCTGTGCGGCTGAATAATACCAGAAGCCACGGCGAGGAAGCGTTTCTCAAACAAGGATTCTTGTCTGACTACAACTTCCATCTCATCTTTAGCCAGCAGGACCAGTGGTCAGCGACCGACCGACCAACTCCAAATCTTTTATTATGGCCACAGCAAAGCATGAAAGCGCACAGAACATGACTATCAAACCTTCAGTGGCACTTGTGTCAATCCTAGCAGCACAAGACCTGGCCACTGAACATGTCAGAGTTCAGGGATGATAGGATTTGTAGTCCAACAGTCGCGGGGAACCCCCGTTTGAGAAGCATGGCTTTGGGGCAACTGGGTGACCCTTTGGACTAGATTTTATCTGTGCCTTTCCCCTCTCGTCCCCTTTTAAATCCATCTAGGCCTGCGACACCCCCATGCATTGTGGCAAGGAGTTCCATAGGGCATAGTCATTTCTTCCTCTTTATCCCCCCCCCCATTATTTGATTTTCCACATTAAAATTTACAATCACACCACAACATACTATATAAAAAGAAGATTCCCAAGAATCTCCCGGACTTCTCTCCTCCCTTTTGGGGGTCTTATTGTTAACTCTTTCCTTCTGCATCTTTTACAACAATCCAAATTTTTATATCTCCCTTACAGTGGCGGGGGGGGCAGTATTTGATCCCCTGCTAAATTTGCCCGTTTGCCCCCTGACAAAGGAATGACCAGTCCATAATTTTAATGGTAGGTTTGCTGTAGCCGGGAGAGACAAAATAACAACAGGAAAATCCCCAGAAACCCAGAAGACAAAAGTCACAGGTGGATGTGCATTATAATGCGTGAAATAAATATTTGATCCCCTATCAACCAGTATCTTCACTGTATGTAACGAGCTGAGATTAGAAGCACCTGCCGTAAGGGAGAGGTTTTGCCCGTCATCCCAGCTCCTTACAGTACCAAAAGACACCTGTCAACAGAAGCAAGCAATCATACCAGGGCATTGAAAATGGGTAAAAAATGACCCAAAACACACGGCCAAGGCATCAAAGGAGTGGCTCAAGAAGAAGCACATTAAGGTCCTGGAGTGGCCTAGCCAGTCTCTGGACCTTAATCCCTTCAAAAATCTGTGGAGGGAGGTGAAGGTTTCGAGTAGCTACACATCAGCCTCGAAATCTTACTGACTTGGAGAGGATCTGCAAAGAGGAGTGGGACAAAACGCCCCCTGGGATGTGTGCAAACCTGGGGGCCGCCTACAAGAAACGCCTGAAATTGCCAACAAGGGTTTTGCCACCAAGTACTAAGTCATCTTTTGCAAAGGGATCAAATACACCAGAAAAGATAACTATAATAAAAATAATAAAATATTGTTTGTTTGCACCACCACCCCCGTTATAAGAATTCTAAGGTCTCAAATGTAGAATAAAACGTTCATAAATGTACCAGGCAAACACCTAAGTATATAAAGCACGTGTACAGGAGAGCAATCCGGAAGCTATTTGGACTCTCCCAAATTGGCCCCAAATCTTTCTCTGCAAGGAGGAAGGAAATGGGAACAATAATAATTGTCTTTCCATTTGGACTGTAGGGGCTCACACTTCCCTTTCAAAATACAGCCTGGCAAGTATCTGTTAAACTGAGCAAACTACCAAGATGCGCAAGAGATTCAGGAACTAAGTATTGACCATCTCCAAGGAATGGCCAGGCTACCCAGAAAATTCAACTGAGTAAGGCATAATTACCGTATTTTTCGCTCTATAGGACGCACTTTTTCCCCTCCAAAAATGAAGGGGAAATGTGTGTGCGTCCTATGGAGCGAATGCAGGCTTTCGCTGAAGCCTGGAGAGCGAGAGGGGTCTGTGCGCACTGACCCCTCTCCCTCTCCAGGCTTCAGGAAGCTATCCGCAAGCCCTGGGAGCCCGCGGGAGTTCCCCCGAGCTCCCCCGGCTTGCACAGAGCTGCCTGCACCTCGAAGCCCGGACGTGCTGAGCAGTCGCGCCGGGGCTTCGGGTAGCTGTGCGCAAGGCGCGGGAGGGCTCCCCCGGCTTGCGCAGAGCTGTCTCTTATCCCGAAGCCCCGGCGCGCTGAGCAGTCGCGCCGGGGCTTCGGGTGGCTGTGTGCAAGCCGCGGGAGGGCTCCCCCAGCTTGCGCAGAGCTGTCTCTTATCCCGAAGCCCCGGCGTGCTGAGCAGTCGCGCCGGGGCTTCGGGTAGCTGTGCGCAAGCCGCGGGAGGGCTCCCCCGGCTTGCGCAGAGCTGTCTCTTATCCCGAAGCCCCGGCGCGCTGAGCAGTCGCGCCGGGGCTTCGGGTGGCTGTGTGCAAGCCGCGGGAGGGCTCCCCCAGCTTGCGCAGAGCTGTCTCTTATCCCGAAGCCCCGGCGCGCTGAGCAGTCGCACCGGGGCTTTGGGTGGCTGTGCGCAAGCCGGGGGAGGGCTCCCCCGGCTTGCGCAGAGCTGTCTCTTATCCGCGGCTTGCGGAGAGTTGCCTGTTCTGTGGGCTGGGGAAGCTCGAGCTTCCCCCGCCCCAGCCCCGCGCCTGGGGGGGAAATCTCCAGCTTCGCTGAAGGGCGCTGTGCCTTCTCCCTTTCTGCGCAGCGCCTTTCCTGCGAAGGAGAAGTGCTGCTCAGAGAGAGAGAGAGAAGGCGCAGCGCCCCTTGAGCGACGCGCCTGTCGTGCGAAGCCGGAGGAGGAACAGAAGGGACTCCTTCTTTCCTTCTCCAGCTTCGCTGAAGGGCGCTGTGCCTTCTCCCTCTCTGCGCAGCGCCTTTCCTGTGAAGGAGAAGCGCTGCGCAGAGAGAGAGAGAAGGCGCAGTGCCCCTTCAGCGATGCGTCTGTCCTGGCTTCTGCTTTAGCCCTGCGCAGCCTCTTTGGGCAGGGGGAGCCTTCATCCTGCTGCCCTGAAGAGGCTTGGCACGGTTACCCCAGAAGCCAGAACAGTCACACGGTATCCCAGAAGCCAGATCCCTCTTGCTCTTCTGGCTTCTGGGGTTCAGAATATTTTTTTCTTGTTTTCCGCCTCCCAAAACTAGGTGCGCCCTATGGTCCGGTGCGCCCTATGGTGCGAAAAATACGGTACCATTATTTAAAACGTCTGGGATTACAGGCAAGAGCTTGCAGCAGGTGCTTCTAATCTCAGCTCGTTACAGACAGAGAAGAGACCAGATCAAATATTTATTTCACTCATTATAATGCACATCCATATCTGACTTTTGTCTTCTGGGTTTCTGCGAGGGACAGAAAAACAGGAATTCTAATGAGTGAAATAAGTATTTGATCCCCTCTCAACCAGCCAGGTGTCAGGCTACCTGGTATCTTCACTGCAGGTAATGAGCTGAGATCAGAAGCACCTTCTGTGAGGGAGAGATCTTACCTGTCATCCCAGTTCCTTATAGTACCAAAAGACACCTGTCAACAGAAGCAAGCAATCCAGCAGATTCCAAAACAGCCACCATGACCAAGAGCTGTCCAAGGATGTCAGGGACAAAACTAGACCCGCCCAAGGCTGGACTGGCCTACAAGGCTACAGCTACAATAAACCTACCATTAAAATTATGGACTGGTCATTTCTTCGTCAGGGGGGCAAACAGGCAAATTTAGAAGGGGATCAAAGACTGTAACTGTTTATTTCCTTTAATAAAGGTCGTTTCCTAGCAGCTTTGTTTCTCAATAATATTATCTTATTTTATTATTTATTGAATTTATATACCGCCCTATAAATGGGGGGGGGGGCCCCCTCAGGCCGGTTCGCATGATGAAATCAAGATATTATAAAACCACAAAACACATAAATAAAAAAACAACAACCCAAAAAAACTATTTTAAAAGGCCTCTTGTTATTTTCTCCTACAGAAAGGGAACCCGCTTAAGGGCTCTATATGGGGCTCTCTAGTATTTCACTCATTAGAATGAAAAGTCAATCTCTGACTTTTGTCTTCTGGGGTTTTTCCTGTTGCTATTCCATCTCTCCCACCTACAATAAACCTACCATTAAAATTATGGACTGGTCAATTTTTCGTCAGGGGGCAAACAGGAACAGTTTGCAATGGGATGGGATATATATGGAGTCTACATAAAAGAACATTGCCAAAAGACCAATCCATTGGTTGAGCTTCAATGTGCAATGAGGCTATTTTTATAAGATAAAACTGGCAGTAAGTCAAATAACATGGAGAAGCTAAAGTCTAAGCGGGTATTTAAGGAATTTGATTCGGGAACAAAAGGAGAAGATCGGAAGCCTTGTAAAACTCTTAATCACAAATGTATACACAAAGCAAGGAATAATAATAATAATAATAATAATTTATTATTTCTACCCCGCCCACCTGGCTGGGCTTCCCCCGCCACTCTGGGCAGTTTCCAGAAAAATATTAAAATACTGTACACATCAAACCTTAAAAGCTTCCCTAAACAGGGCTGCCTTCAGATGTCTTCTAAAAGGATGAATAATTGCTTATTTCTTTATTTCTCACTTTGCCTATTGTACTTTTCTGCTATAAAGTTTTCAACCAATAAAGCATATATTTTTTTAAAAAATGAGCTGTTCACGGTGGTTTATTTAAGATAAACTTTGCCCCAGTTCCTTATTAATAAGTTTTGGCCCTGCGGATTTCTGCTTTTTCGGGTCCTTTGGGCCCTTTCGGCGTCATCCGCCCCCCATTTCCCATCATGCTCCGGGGCCCCGCTCGGCCTCCCTGGCCTAGTGGGGGGTCTCCATTGCGCCCAGCCTGGCCCTGGAAGGGGCGCCCCATGGGGAGCCGCCTCCCTCCGTCCCGCCTCCCCCGGGCCCCCCTCCGCCTCGCCCGCCGCCCCGCCACGGAGGATGGCCGCGGATTCCGCCTCGCCGCCCGGCCGGAGCTCACCTGCTCACCTGGCCTAGTGGGGTCTCCATGGCGCCCAGCCTGGCCCTGGAAGGGGCGCCCCATGGGGAGCCGCCTCCCTCCGTCCCGCCTCGGCCGGGGCCCCCTCGCCTCCCCCGGGCCCCCCTCCGCCTCGCCCGCCGCCCCGCCACGGAGGATGGCCGCGGATTCCGCCTCGCCGCCCGGCCGGAGCTCACCTGCTGCCGGGGCCCCGCTCTGCCTCCCTGGCCTAGTGGGGTCTCCATGGGGCTCAGCCTGGCCCTGGAAGGGGCGCCCATAGGGAGCCGCCTCCCTCCGTCCCGCCTCGGCCGGGGCCCCCTCGCCTCCCCCGGGCCCCCCTCCGCCTCGCCCGCCGCCCCGCCACGGAGGATGGCCGCGGATTCCGCCTCGCCGCCCCGCCGGAGCTCACCTGCTCACCTGGCCTAGTGGGGTCTCCATGGCGCCCAGCCTGGCCCTGGAAGGGGCGCCCCATGGGGAGCCGCCTCCCTCCGTCCCGCCTCGGCCGGGGCCCCCTCGCCTCCCCCGGGCCCCCCTCCGCCTCGCCCGCCGCCCCGCCACGGAGGATGGCCGCGGATTCCGCCTCGCCGCCCGGCCGGAGCTCACCTGCTGCCGGGGCCCCGCTCTGCCTCCCTGGCCTAGTGGGGTCTCCATGGGGCTCAGCCTGGCCCTGGAAGGGGCGCCCATAGGGAGCCGCCTCCCTCCGTCCCGCCTCGGCCGGGGCCCCCTCGCCTCCCCCGGGCCCCCCTCCGCCTCGCCCGCCGCCCCGCCACGGAGGATGGCCGCGGATTCCGCCTCGCCGCCCCGCCGGAGCTCACCTGCTGCCGCTGCTGCTCCCTCCAGGTCCCGCCGGGCAAAGGAACGCCGGAAGTGGAGGCGGCGGCTATGTGCGCTTGCGCGACCCAGCCCCGCCGGAAAGGGCGGAAACCATAGAGACGCCGCTTCCCAGAGAGGCCGTGTCCTGACCCGGAAGTTTTCATTCCCGCCTCGGACACAGCGATGGCGGCGGCGGTGATGCCGGTTCCCCGCGCGGAGCTGAAGCATCATATCCCATCCGTGTCAATCTGGGGACCTTTGGGCGCCTCGGCTGTCCCCTGTCGGAGGCAGCATACTGGGCAATGGGCAGGACTGGGGCGCTGGGCATCCGGACTGGGCACAGAGGGGCCAGATGAAGACCGGGGCAGCCGCTCTCTGCTCCCCCCCATCCCATTCCCCGATAAACTGCTTGACCCACCTAGTTTTAGAACAAAAAACTGGGAAAACTTGCCTCGAGTAGAAGCCAGTTCACCACAAACCTGGGGGTGGTGGAAGAACAAGCAGCCGAAAAGGAGCAGTTCCTCCTCCTTGCCTGCCCTTGCAAGAGGTGGGTCAGGGCTCCTTTCGGGCTGCTCGTCCTGCCGCCTCACTCGAGTATAAGCAGAGGGTGGCTTTTTCAGCATAAAAAATGTGCTGAGAAAGTCAGCTTATACTTGAGTATACTCTATTTTTCGCTCTATAGGACGGCACTTCCCCTCCAAAAATGAAGGGGAAATGTTTGTGCGTCCTATGGAGCGAATGCAGGCTCCTTGGCTTCAGCGAAAGCAACGCGAAGCCTCCAACGTGCAGAGGGAGCGCTCCACGTTGCTATCACTGGAGAGAGAGAGGGGTTGGTGCGCACTGACCCCTCTCGCTCTCCAGGCTTCAGGGATAGGCGCCTGAAGCTTTTGGAGCACAGCACAAGTTCCCGCTGCACTCTGCAGGCTTCAGGTTCCTTTTGCTGAAGCCAGGAGAGCAAGACTCTCCTGGCTTCAGCAGAGAGGGAGAGCTGCGCAGCGCCCCTTCAGCCAAGCGGGAGGAGAAATGGAAGGGGGGCTCCATTTCTCCTGCTGCACGGGCGCTGAGCAGAGAGCAGCACCTCACACCCAAGTCCTCCCTCCAGCCTTTATCCGGGGGGCGGGCTGTATGTGTGCCCCCCCTAAGTGCACACAATGTGTAGAACAGGGCCTCCGAAAGTTGGACTCTTTTCAGACTACAATTCTCATCATCCCTTCTGGCTTAGGGGTGATGGGAGTTTGCAGGGTTGGATCCCCCCCCCTCTAGGGGTCTGATGGCTTCTTTTTTGCTTCCGGCAGGTGGGCACTCACATCCGCGCCAAGAGGAAGAGGGAGGAGCTGAGCAACGTCCTGGCGGCCATGAGGAAAGCAGCCGCCAAGAAGGACTAGCGCCTCCCTGTTCCCCCCAAAAGAAAGCACCCAATAAACTTATTTCAAAGAAATAAATCCGGAAGCGTCATCTGTGGGGATGGAGGAGGGGTGTTACCATATTTTTCGCTCTAGAACAACCACAAAATAACCACTGAACCTTAACATTTAAAGGAACCGTTCAGCGCCTCTGTGACGCTTTCCGCCTTCTTGTTCCCGCTCTGCAGGGTCGACGGCGACACGAAGCACTGCGTCATCTACAAGACGGCCACGGGTTTTGGTTTTGCAGAGCCCTACAACCTCTATGCCTCGCTCAAGGAGCTGGTCCTACACTATAAACACACCTCTCTGGTGCAACACAACGACTCGCTCAACGTTACCTTGGCGTACCCCATTTTCCCCCTGCCCCCCAGAAGAAGACCGGGGCAGCCGGGTTGGGGGGCTCCACCCTCCCGTCCCCTCCCCGAAAAACTGCCCCTTTCCCCCTCTCCATACCCCCTCTCCCTTACGCCCCCAAACCCCAATATATATATATATAATCTCAATTACTTTCCTTTGCAGCCGCATTCGGGGGCTGTTTTCCTTTCCAACCTTTCCCTTTCTTTTTGGTGCTAGGAATGCTTTCTCCACTTGGGGGGGGCAGCGACTTTCCTAAAGTTTTTTGAGGTCCCCCCTCCTAAAAAAACACCCAGCGTTCCTTATCTGTGAAAAACGGGCATAGATCTTGGTTTTTTTGGCAGAGACAAACCTTGGTACTCGCTGTTCCCATGGGGACAGTTCGGCTCTTTTTGTTTCGCAGGGGGGCGATCCTATTTTTAGTTTTATTTTTTACGCCGCTCCCCAGCCCTCCGCACTTGGGCCGCCCCCCCCAGCCAAACGGCGTTGGGTCTCCTATGCAGAATTATGTTTCGTTTCTTCTTAAATATGCAAAAAAAAAAGAGAGAGAGAGAGGAAAACAAAACCGTATTGCAGCCAGCTCTGGTGTGTGGCTCCTATCTCTCAAGTTATTTTACCAGCTGCTGGGCAGGGAAATAGATCCTAACCCCCCCTTCCCCCCCAAAAAAATTGCCACTGGCTTCCGTGTCTCGGTTTGCCACGGTTGTAAAATGGGCGCAGGTTTTGCGTCCCCCGTGAGGCTTCCTTTTCCTGTGCCAGGAAAAAGTCTGGGGCGTTCTTGGGGTCCTCAGAGCCCCCCTTTCTCCTCTTTACGCGTAAAGCCATTTGTTGCCCCCCCCACCAAGCTAAGAGGGGCGGATAATGGGGGTAACAGGAACAAGCCAATCTCTCTCCTTCCTAAAATTGGGGTTCCCCTTTGCACACCCCACGTGTGCCTGCTCTCTGAACCCCAAACCCTGGAGCGGGTAGTCTTGCAAAATCCTTTTTTCCTCCCCCCCAAAAAAGAGCCATTTGAACACTACAAATCTCCCTTCCTCTTGCGTAACATGTGTTGTGTTTTGTGCGTGCGGCAGACCTGGTTCGGGTCCACCATTCGAACCCAGGACCCGTTCCTTTCTGTCTTCCTAGCAGGAAACCCCTTGGGATCTCCCCCCCCCTCAAGAAATGCTCTCTTCCTCTCCCCCCCCCAATAAAATCCATATTTTTGCGCCCTACCAAATGTGTGTGTGTGTGTGAGCTAGGGTTATAACTTTTTGACAACCTCGCAACTCAGTCGGACGAACTTTTGCCTAAAAACGAATTGTCTTGCCATTTCCAAATCTTTGGGGGAAAGGTCGCTTCTCGAAATCAATAAATCGATTTTTGCCTAGGGGACCGTATAATGCATTTTGTAAGCACAGCACGGGTTATAATACAGGAAAAATAGAGCTTGAAAATTTAATTTTTTTTGTTTGGAGCTTGCAAGCTTTCAAATACTTGTGCATTTTTTGTACATTGCACACCCCTTATTGCTTTGAATAAATCGAAGTGGCAGCTTTGCTTTGCTTTGTGCCACAAACGCCATCGAGTTCCCACAACCTTTGAATTCCCCTTTTATTTTTATAGGCCGATTTTTGGGATTCTTTCAGAACATTCTCGGCCGTTTCAGGAAGTTCCGGGCAGCTGGGAAAAGTTCGAAAATGCTCCATGATATTTTTTTTTAAGTGCATGTACTTATGAGTAGCAACCAGACTCCCAACTTTGCTTTTCAGGGTGACCGTTTTGGGGGAAGAATTAGTCCCCTTTTCAATGTTTCCAAGCAAAAGCTCATCCCTCTAGGCCACAGGAAATCTGTATTTTGGGGAGAAAGTCAAAAAATTATAACCCAAGTGTGCATCTCGATTGTGCAAAGGAGTCTTTTACAAAAGTGCCCCCAGTTGCAAAAAACCGTTTCCCCTTTTTAGGTTATACACAGATATGCAATATAACATTTTGACGCACCCCGAATCCTCATTTCCTGCTCTCCCCCATCATCAATTTTGGATGTTGAATTTTTCTGAATTATTCCTGCCCCCGCCGAAGTTTCAAGCAAACGAGAAAGTTCCCTCGAAAACCGTTGTGTATTTGTGTCCGAGATTTGTTACTGTAAGATACATAGATTAAAAAAAGGGGGGGTGGAGGGGAGAATTATTTAAAAGCAAAGTTTTGTACGGTACTTTAAAAATAAAATAAAAGCTGTTCATGCAAAACGTGGCTTTGGGGCGTCGCGGTTATTTCCGTCCCTCCGACTCGGTCTCCTCGTGCGTGAAGGCGAGGCGGAAGAAACATAGTTTTGTAATGAATTGCAGAATTAAGAACAGTAAGGGACCCCCAACGGCCATCTAGTCCAGCCCCCTTTTGCCCCAAACGGTTCTCAAACCCATGACTGTGAGTTAAAGGGTCTCCTGCAGGGCCTGCAAGACAGAGCTGTTCCGCCTGGCCTTTGGTTTGGATTCACTCTGACCCTTCTGTTTCCCTCCCCTTATGGTCTTGATCTATGGGCTACTTTTAAAATGAGGCTGCATTTTAAATGGCATTTTAACCTGTATTTTAAATTGGCTTTTTTCTTTTCCTATGTCTTTATTGTAATTTTACTGGTGTTAGCCGCCCTGAGCCGGGCTCTGGCCGGGGAGGGCGGGGTATACATAAAATTTATTATTATTATTATTATTACTGACTAAGCTTCAATGGACTTAAAATTGAACTTAAAGGGGGTGCATTCATTTTACAACGCTGCAAATCTCCGTGGGTCGCTGGAGCGCTGCGGCGAGTTTATTGTCCCTTTATCACATTTTTTGCCACTTTCTCTGCAGCAAAGAACTCAAGGCGTCCTGCGTGGCTCTCCCCCTTATCTCTGTTTTTAGCCTCACGGCAACCTTGCAAGGTGGGCCGGGAGGGGGCGGCTGGCCCACGCTTCCTCGCCAAGCAGGAATTCGAACCCGGGTCCCAGTCGAATCCCCACAGCAACCCTGCGTGGAGGGAGGTTGGGCTGAACGAGGGACCCCCAAGGTGCTTGCTGGCCAAGCAAGAGGATTCGAACTCAAGTCCCGGCCCAGCACTCGACTTGAGCAGCGACACCCACATTGGCGGGGTTGGGCTGGATGACCTCCGGGTGTCCCTCCCAGCGGTGATCTTTCAATCCCTTGCCAGGGGGAGATCTGGACCTGTTGGCAGAATTTTCCTGGCGGAAAATTGAAGGGATATAAAGGCAAGACGTTCTTATTTTTATTGCGTTTTCTTAGAACCAGCGTTTTAAGGAACAGAATCTCTTGAGAAGGGGAAGAGAAAGAGTGAGGTTTTCTTTCCGGAAAAGAGAAGTGAGACTCACGTGTCTTAATCTGGGGGTGGCAGTTCCCGTTTTTTGAAGGTGGCGAAGCCTGGCTGAAAGAGGAGAGCGCAAAATATGGTCTGAAGCTCAACATCAAAAAAACGAAGATCATGGCTACTGGTCCCATCACCTCCTGGCAAACAGAAGGGGAAGAAATGGAGGCCGTGAGAGATTTGACTTTCTTGGGCTCCATGATCACCGCAGATGGTGACAGCAGCCACAAAATTAAAAGACGCCTGCTTCTTGGGAGAAAGGCGATGACAAACCTAGACAGCATCTTCAAAAACAGAGACATCACCTTGCCAACAAAGGTCCGTATAGTTCAAGCTCTGGTTTTCCAAGTAGTGATGTATGGAAGTGAGAGCTGGACCATCAAGAAGGCTGATCGCCGAACAATTGATGCTTTTGAATTCTGGTGCTGGAGGAGACTCCTGAGAGTCCCATGGACTGCAAGAAGATCAAACCTTTTATTTAAAATGCATCTCTGGGTTATTTCCCCCCAAAATATAGTCTGGCCCCCCACAAGGTCTGAGAGACAGTGGACCGGCCCCCTGCTGAGAAAGGCTACTGACCCCTACTCTAAAGCCTTATTTCCCAACACGACTTTTTGCTTCCTGGAAAGTCCAGGAATCAGTGTGTTTTTACATGAGGAGAATGTGTCCTTTTATTTAAAATGCATCTCTGGGTTATTTGTGGGGCATAGGAATTATTTCATTTCCCCCCCAAAATATAGTCCGGCCCCCCACATGGTCTAAGGGATGGTGGACCGGCCCACGGCTGAAAAAGGCTACTGACCCTTGCTTTAGGGTGCATGGTTTCGTTTCCGCAGGTAAGACTCACCTGAGCATGGGATGGAGATGCTCGCAACATCCCAGCAAACCTCGCTTCTGCATTAGTCAGAGCTTTGGGTCTGAGGCAAAGGAGGCCGGTCTGTGTCTCTCCTCCTTCCAGCGCTCCACCCTGGCTCCTGTTTTCCTGCCTAGCAGCTGGGTGAGGGGGCGGAAGATAAAAGCCCCACCCATGAGCCTGGCGGGGGGGCCCCCTCAGTTGCAGATCTTGCAACCTGGTTCAGCTGCTGATGATGACATTGAGGTCACCGGAAAACTTGTCCCACTGGTTGCGAATCCTCAAGATGATGTTGTAAACAAAATCTGCCCTTCTTCCCTTACGGGGTACACAAGAGCCCATATAGAGTCCTTAAGTGGGTTCCCTATCGGTAGGGACGCAGGTGGTGCTGTGGGTTAAACCACAGAGCCTAGGGCTTGCCGATCAGAAGGTCGGCGGTTCGAATCCCCGCAATGATGGGGTGAGCTCCTGTTGCTCAGTCCCTGCTGCTGCCAACCTAACAATTCAAAAGCACGTCAAAAGTGCAAGTAGATAAATAGGTACCGCTCTGGCAGGAAGGTAAACGGCGTTTCTGTGCGCTGCTCTGGTTCGCCTGAAGCGGCTTAGTCCTGCTGGCCACGTGACCCGGAAGCTGCACGCCGGCTCCCTCGGCCAGTAAAGCGAGATGAGCGCCGCAACCCCAGAGTCGGCCATGACTGGAACTAACGGTCAGGGGTCCCTTTACCTTTACTATCGGTAGGAGAAAATAACAGAGGCCAAGCAGAGAATATTGGGAAGCAAAGCAGCTCGTAAGCCTGATCTTTATTGAACTGTTGCAACAGGGTCCCCACTCCCCACACGCAGGAGGGAGGAGGAACCCAGAACAATGGGGTGCAAGCTCTTATATAGACATTTTAAATTCCCTGCCCCGGAGCTCAAGACCACCTCCCACAAACATCATACCTACATCACAGAAAAGGCGGCCCACAACAGAAATGTGAATGTTGTTTTTCCTGTCTGCCAGGTTATCTGATAACGCCTTGCGTAATTGCCTTTCCTGGTAGTCTAGCCATTCCTTTGAGATGGTGATTTCCCAATTCCTGAGACAATGGGAAGGTTCCCTCGCCCCCCTCCCTCCTTGCAGAGAAAACATTTGGCCAGTTGGGGGTCAAAATGGTTTCAGGGCGGCCTTCCTGTGCTGCTCCAGACATGTGGTTGACATATCTATGTATGTGCTTGCTTGGTACATTTATGAACATTTATTATATGTATATAAGACCTTTATTTTTTTATTACAATGATGCTAACCCTTGCTGGGAGGGACTGGGGGCACGGCCACTGTTACAGGAATTCTACCATCTTAGAATTGTAGTCCCTGATAACGCCTTATCTCAGGCCCGTCCAACTCCCAAGAGACTGCAATCTACTCACAGTATCAAAAGACCGGCTTTGATCTACCCACTAAACTTCATACCCCGGACACCCCCTGCGATCTACCAGTAGCTCCCGATCTACCTGTTGGACCTGCCTGCCTTATCTAATTACCTTTTCTGGGTAGCCTGGCCATAAACTTAGAAATAAATCCTTAGTTCCCAAATCTCTTACACATCATGATATCAGCTGAACAGATATTTGCCAGACTGTATTTACAGGGAGGTGTGAGCCCCTACAGACCAAAGACAATTGGGAAGCTTTTCCCATTTCCTTCCTCTTTGCAGAGAAATATTTGAGGTCAATTTGGGAGAGTCCAAATGGCTTCAGGATTGCTCTCCTGTACTATTTCAGACCTGTTGTCTGAGGATGAGATGGTTAGACAGTGTTCTCGAAGCTACAAACATGAATCTGACCAAACTGCGGGTGGCAGTGGAAGACAGGAGTGCCTGGCGTGCTCTGGTCCATGGGGTCACGAAGAGTAGGACACGACTGAACGACTAAACAACAACAACAACTATTTCAGACATGTGGTTGATATACTTATGTATGTGTTTGCCTTGTACATTTGTGAACATTTATTCTAAATAAGACCTTAGAATTCCTATAAGAAGCTCTCTTTTTAGGAAATCAAAGTTGTTGGGCTTTTCTTTTAGAAAACCAAAGTTTCCTGGGGAACCCTGTAAAGAAGAGGACATGAGGACTCAGATATCTTTAAACGCTTTTCAATAATATTCGTGATCTTTCCCCCTGCCCACCCCCCCACCCCCAGCTATGCCCATGCCTAGTTTGAAGAGCTGAGGATCTGGGGGTTTTGTGACATGCAAACTCCCAAGCGGAAACTGGCGCCTTATCTCTCTCCCTTCCGTGTCAGCTGCCAGTTCCAAAGTCCAACCTTTTGTTGTCAAGCGCAAAAAGTTGCTCAACAGCTTGTGTCAGCAGATCGGCTCCGCCTGGGGGCTTGCACAATTTCCCCTGGTAGGTGGCAAACATCTGGGTCGCTTTAAATTCTTGCAGGCATGCTGGGACCTGAGGCGACCCCCCCCCCCGCCTCCTTACCAGTCTTTCAGTCCACTGTCCAATCTGGACTGGGGGGGGGGTGTCCCCAGAGGAGCCAAATCCTAGGGACGTCGCCCGTCCAATAAAACACTGAGGCTCATTGCCATTCAACTAGCGTGTGCCTGACACCTCATGCCATCGATTATGCGAGGTGGGGCTTATTTCTATTCAAGTTGAAACCCCACCACCACCACTCTCCAGGAACTTCCCATCCCCTCCAACGTTTCTCTCCTGAAAATAGGGACGTCCTATTCCAGCCCCCCACCCCCGTATAGTTCAAGCTCTGGTTTCCCCAGTAGCGATGTATGGAAGTGAGAGCTGGACCATCAAGAAGGCTGATCGCCAAAGAATGGATGCTTTTGAATTCTGGTGCTGGAGGAGACTCTTGAGAGTCCCATGGACTGCAAGAAGATCCAACCTCTCCATTCGGAAGGAAACCAGCCCTGAGTGCTCACTGGAAGGACAGATCCTGAAGCTGAGGCTCCAAGACTTTGGCCACCTCAGGAGAAGAGAAGACTCCCTGGAAAAGACCCTGATGTTGGGAAAGATGGAGGGCACAAGGAGAAGGGGACGACGGAGGACGAGATGGTTAGACAGTGTTCTCGAAGCTACCAGCATGAGTTTGACCCAACTGCGGGAGGCAGTGGAAGACAGGAGGGCCTGGCATGCTCTGGTCCAGGGGGTCACAAAGAGGCGGACACCAGTAAACAACAAATTCCATCCCCGCCAACCTTTCTCCCGTGAAAATAGGGACGTCCCATTCCATCTCTTCCAACGCTTCTCCCCTGGAAATAGGACGTCCTAAGGGAAAGCGGGACTTTCCGGCATCAAATCAGAAACCGACACAGCTTCAAAGAGGATTGCAAAACGGATTTTTTAAAAAACAAAGTATTGTAAACATGTTAGCACGCTAGCAGGCTGGGAGTAAGTTCAGCAGTAAAAAAAAGTTACTTTGAGAATCAAGCTGAGAAAATCAGCTGTAGATTAGTTGTAATATGCAGCAGCAAAAAGACCTGCAACATCTGGAAGCCCCCAAACCGTTTGCTGGTTGTTGCTTTGAAACAGGCGCGCGCAAAGTGGTCTTTCCCCTAAATCTCCGGGTCTGGGGCCTCCCCAAAATCCGGCTCCTCCTTCTCCTCCTCTGGAGCAAGTCAGGGGCCGCCTGAGTCACACACACACAAAACCGCAGCAGAAGAAGACGGACGGGTTGCGAGGAGGAAGAAGAGGGAAAGGGCGGAGCCGGGAAAGGGGTTTTTAAAGAGCCGCCCGTCTCGCCCCCGCTGCGCACTCCGCCTTTCCATTGCGCACAGCCCGGCCCCTCTCCTCGCCATGGCTCCCGGCTGGCTCCTGTCCATAGTCGCTGTATGCTGCCTGGGGGGCACGGCGGGCATCGCCCTGGGGGGCGCCCCTTGCCACTACCCCCCGCACCAGTGGTGCGGATCCAGCGAGATCGCGCAGGCTTGCAAGGTGAGGAAAGGGAAAGCGAAGGTGGAGAAGAAGAGCGCAAACTCTTTGCGCGCAGGCGAGTTGGCAAAGGGGTGGGGGAGGGGTGGCCACCCACGTTGCGGGTGGGGTGGGGGCTTCGAGAGAGGAAGGGGGGCTAGCAGTGGCGACGGGGGGCTTTGTGCGACCCCCCTCCGGGACTCGGAGGAACGGGTGGCTCCGAATGGCTGCTGTGGCGCACGGGTCCTGCTTGGGGGCGGGGGGGGGTGTCTTCCCAGGGGGGCACCACCTCGTTGGCCACTGGGGGGCAGGAGGCTGGATTCCGATGCGCCCCCTTTGGCCTGATTCAACTGCCACAGGGGGTCTTAGGATTCCTAAATGGAGACCCGAGGTGCCCACAAAATTCGCCATGAAGAGTCCGGGCATTCACAAATCTTGGGTGCCAGGGCTATACACGCTGCATGGCAGCCACAGGCACCCACGGGCGCAGGGCCAAGTTGGCACTTCTGCTGTGGACAGAGGCAGTCTACCTTAAGACTGGGGGGGAGGAAGAGTGGGAGGAAGATGTTGCTATCTGGTCTTGCGTGTGCGCTTTGGGGGGCACCTCGCTGTGAAGACAGGGGGCTGGACTCAGTGCTGGGGGTCCCCCATGTAGGGCACCAAGCCAAAGGGCCACAGAATCATCACCATCAGGCCTTTTTTCAGCCAGAGCTCAGTTCCGGCACCTCTCAGGTGGGCCCCATTGCCAATTATAAGCGAAAAAGGTAAAAGGTAAAAGACCCCTGGATGGTTAAGTCCAGTCCAAGGCGACTCTGGGGTTGCGGCGCTCATCTCGCTTTCAGGCCGAGGGAGCCGGCGTTTGTCCACAGACAACTTTCTGGGTCGTGCGGCCAGCAGGACTAAACCGCTTCTGGCGCATGGCGGAAACCAGAGCGCACGGAAACGCCGTTTACCTTCCCGCTGGAGCGGTACCTATTTATCTACTTGCGCTGGTCTGCTTTCGAACTGCTTGCCCTTCATATGCAGCCAAACTCCCATCTCCCATCAGCTTCAACAGGCAGACATGAAGATTTAAAATAGTATTTCATCAGGTACTGCCAATCCCTTAATCCGTGCCAGGAAACAGGTTCCGTACAGGAGTGGCTAAGGGAGCCGCTGTTCTCTGAGGTTCCCTGCAAACACTCGCTATATCATCTTTACAACATCCTTGCGATGTGGGCTAGGCTGAGAGATCGAGGCCCCAAGGCCCCCGGGGAATGCTTTGAAAGGATCTGAGCCAAAGGTCCTGGGTTCAAACTCTGACGGTAGCTCCAGAGAGCAGCTGCCGGCCAGTGCCGGCAGTGCTGAGCTATAGGTGAACCAAGGCTCTGGTTAAGGCTGCAAGATCGAGGCCCAAAGGCAGCTCCTAGCAGAGGCAAAACGTCCCCTCGCTGGGCCAAGCCCAACGCAGCTTTGCATTTACAGCACCCCCATTTTCTCAGCATCTTATTTTTGGGGGGGGTGTTTCCCCGCGGAAAGCCCCACCTCGCTTTTCGGAAGCCGGAAGCTGCCCTCCGCTGCTTTCACTTCCCTCTCGAAAGATGGAGGAAGAAACTGGCCGGGCGAAGGGCCGTTGGGGAGACATCATTATTTATTTTTTTGGTTTTATTTCTATGACATTTTTTGTTCAAATGAATCCCAAAGCAGGGGGTCACAAAGAGTCGGACACGACTAAACGACTAAACAACAACAAATGCTTCTGGTTTTTTTTTTTTTTTAAATGTATATTTCAACATTTCAATGACTGTATTTTCTTTTAGCACCAAGCGTCTAGCGCTTTTGAAGGTAGGCTGCTCCTGCCGCTGGAGGCTTCACCGCCGCTCTTTTCTTTCGCAGGCGGAGAAGCACTGCGCCCGGCTGGGCCCCCCCGGGAAGAAAGCCGACCCCGTCTCCGTCAGCCTCTACTACGAGAGCCTCTGCCCTGCCTGCCGCTCCTTCCTGGTCTTCCAGCTCTTCCCCACCTGGCTTTTGGTGGGCGACGCCATGGAAATCACCCTGGTGCCTTATGGGAACGCCCAGGTCAGTCCCGATCCCCTGGGCAGGGCTGGGGTGGGGAGGCTGTGCCCACCCTCCTTTCCCCTGATGCCGTTCTGTCTCTCTCTCACACAGGAGAAAAAAGGCCCCTCCAAGTGGGAATTTGAGTGCCAGCACGGCCCCGATGAATGCCTGGGCAACTTGATGGAGGTGGGTACACCCTCTGAGGCAGGCCAGGGCCGGCGCGCCAAGACCTCTCTGTCTCCTCCG